>NC_091175.1:9115349-9122955 GCF_040958095.1 Procambarus clarkii | reverse complement strand
TCCAAGTCCCCCTAAGACCCCAAGTCTTCCAAGTCCCCCTAAGACCCCAAGTCTTCCAAGTCCCCCTAAGACCCCAAGTCTTCCAAGTCCCCCTAAGACCCCAAGTCTTCCAAGTCCCCCTAAGACCCCAAGTCTTCCAAGTTCACAAGTCTCCCAAGTCTCCAAATCTCCTAAGTCCCAAAGTCTCCCAAGTCCCCTAAGACCTCAAATCTCCCGAGTCTCCCTAGTCTTCCAAGTCCCCAAAGACCCCCAAGTCCCCAAATCTCCTAAGTCCCAAAGTCTCCCAAGTCCCCTAAGACCCCAAGTCCCCTAAAGACTTAGGGACAAACCAAGTACGTGTGTGTGTGTGCGAGAATTTGATTTATAAATCCCAAAATATTAAAATAAAATGCCAGCATTGCACAGAGAAAACATTGATAAATCCACTTGAGCATAGTTGTTATGGTCCTGGTAGATGTCTGGTAGTTGTAGTTATAGTCTGGTAGATGTTGCTTCATCCTGGTAGATGTTATATGATCTGGTAGGATGTTAGTTCGACCAGCAGTCAGCCTCTACCATGCAGCAGAATTCATTCCGACTAATTGTACATGTTTTGCTCCTTTTTCCTTTTCTGATCCTTATTTCTGGCTTTCCTCTGTTCCATTGTTTACTGATCTTGTGCGCCGTTCTTCACCCTGGGACTCCCAGATTACGTTCTCTAACTTGGGACTCCCAGATCACGTTCTCTAACTTGGGACTCCCAGATCACGTTCTCTAACTTGGGACTCCCAGATCACGTTCTCTAGCTTGGGACTCCCAGATCCGGTTGTTTAACTTGGGACTGCCAGATCACGTTCTCTAACTTGGGACTCCCAGATCACGTTCTCTAACTTGGGACTCCCAGATCACGTTCTCTAACTTGGGACTCCCAGATCACGTTCTCTAACTTGGGACTCCCAGATCACGTTCTCTAACTTGGGACTCCCAGATTCGGTTGTTTGGTTATATTTCACTAAGACTTACCTGGCTGCCAAACTTCTATTTCTTTTCCATGTTTTTCTCCTCTCTCGGGGCCTCTGGCCCAATTAGCCTTTGAACACTATATAAAGCTCGCGCAGCATTATTTTTCACTATAAAAGTTGAGAAAAACGAGATGTCGATGAGCCTGCTCGCTCAGCTGTGGTTGTGGTGGTTGAGCTTCAGCACTTGGATCCCGGCTCTGAGTCTTCAAACATCTCTATATAGGGATTCTTGATGCATGTTCCATTTCATTCAATTTTGGTGTCGTGATTTCACCTTTGTCACCCCTATTTCTCCCCTCTCTCGGGATGGTTGCTTTCATATGTGTTCTTGTGATAATGCTTTTCATGCGTCTCCCCCCCCCCCCCACCCCTCTTCCAGACATTTTGGTTCCTGCCCAATGTGTCCTTTTGTCCTAGTCAGACGGCTCTGAAAAGGACTTTACACTGGTCCTGCCTTCTTCTAACTATTCGGTAGTGCTCCCCTTTCCCCAGTGACGCACTGGATAGAATTGCAAGTGATTTCCGTGTAACTTCAGCAGCTTGAAGATTCAAGGTGGGATCCTGGCGGGTCCCCGGAGCTATGGTCCCTTGTCGCTTCCTCTGTCACTGCTCTGAAGGAGCTCTTTCTCTCTTGTCACGGGTCTCGGGTTCCCTTTGAAGAAATCTTTTGTGTGTGTGTGTGTGTGTGTGTGTGTGTGTGTGTGTGTGTGTGTGTGTGTGTGCACGCCGTGCTTGCTGGCACTGTCGCACTGCTGGTAAGATGTTTGAGAAGTCATCGTGGTGACCTGAATGACAGCACAGGACAGGCAGACAGACAGACAGACAGACAGACAGACAGACAGACAGACAGACAGACAGACAGACAGACAGACAGACAGACAGACACAGACAGACAAACAGACAGACCTCACCAGTTGATTAACGGTTGAGATGCGGGACCAAAGAGCCAAAGCTCAACACCCGCAAGCTCAAATAAGTGAGTACAGACAGACAGACAGACAGACAGACAGACAGACAGACAGACAGACAGACAGACAGACACAGAGCAACAAGTGGCCGCTAGCAATGCACATCACACGGAGTTACCGTTATTACACCTGCAAGTGTCTTACAAGGAGATTGGGAGGATTAGGGTAAATGACAAGACAATATTGCTTCGTCACGCCCTACTGCCAGTTCCGGCGAAATAACGAGTGTTAATAACCTCGTTATTTGAGGAAAATTGAAGCTTAATAACACCAAGGCCAAAAAAAGATTACACGAATTAAGACTATTTATAATGTAGATTGAATAACATCAAAATGCAAATGACTAAATAATTATACACATAAAGATTACTACAATGACGGAATTGTTTTATTATATATATATATATATATATATATATATATATATATATATATATATATATATATATATATATATAGAGAGAGAGAGAGAGAGAGAGAGAGAGAAGAGAGAGAGAGAGAGAGAGAGAGAGAGAGAGAGAGAGAGAGAGAGAGAGAGAGAGAAGAGAGAGAGAGAGAGAGAAAGAGAGAGAGAGAGAGAGAGAGAGAGAGAGAGAGAGAGAGAGAGAGAGAGAGAGAGAGGATGATAACATAAAGAAAGATATATGCCCACCTCCGTCCACCCCCCTCCCCCCCCCCCACTCCCCGTCCACAGAACGCCAATATCATATCAAAAAGACAGAACTTTCTGCCTCTCTCTCTCTCCGTCTGGCAGCCCTGAGGCTCGTCAGGTCAGATCTGAAGCAGACAAGACCAAGACTTACCAGTATTTGCCGAAGTCTCACCCGAGTCCCATATTGCCTGCCCCCCCCCCCAGGTGACCTCCCAAACTACCTGACCAGTTCAGATTATATTGTCTCAAGAACCGGCTCTCGGAAGATGGGGGTCGAACGAGATGGCTACGATGTCTCTCACTCTCGCTCCAGTGTGTCACCATGTACACCGCAGCCACTGTCACCGCTGCTACTACCACCAGGCCCAGCGGTCGGGGGGCCTGACAGCTGGGTGGACAACGCTTTGGATTCGTAGTCTTGGGGGGTTCCGGGTTCGATCCTTGGTGGAGACGGAGACAAATGGGCAAAATGTTTCTATCACCCTGACGCCCCTGTTACCTATCAGTAAATACGTACCTGGTAAATTCACTTCCGTAAATTAAAAAAAAAAAACACCGTCTTCACAAATCTTAATTTCATTCCACCTCTGGCATCTCGTCCTCCCCCCCCCCCCCCCCGGTACAGAGAACACAGCATTTCCACAGCCCAGACGACTTGCTTGTTGACACGGCAAATAAACGCGAGAGGATATTGAAAAACTGGTGCTGTGCCATTTGCTTCAAACCTGCGACTGTGTCCACAGCTTCACGACATTCTGAGCATCTCCAAAATACGAAGCGTAAATGTTTCTGAGAACGCCTGAGAACGCCTGAGAACGCGGTACACATTGGGTGAATAAATATTTCATTAGTCCGTCTTACACTCTTCCATCTGTGGTATGCATAGTCCCCCGTCATCTTATTATTATAACCATCACACTATGTCTTGTAATATCATTGTAAGTACTCAGGGTGAATTGACGAAAGCCTTTCTTAAATGCCTTTTATTCTCTTCTCCGAGGCTACGAGTCCCCCCCCCCCCCACACCAGACGTGCAGTCTTATGTATTAGCTAAAGATATGATAATATACCTCATTACACTGTATACGGAATTTTGTGTAAATTCAATTTATATTATTATTTAAGACTTAAATTATCAGGAGAAAGCACTAAGCCAGTTTATATATCACTTAGAAGCCCTATATGCGTTCGGTTTGCTTAAAGAATGCGAAAATACATTAGCACACTATAATAGTGCCCCATGCTATATGTGAAGGAACGTTCACGTTCGAAGTACATGAGACCAACGTCTGAGCATGCAGCTCCTGCATGTAGCCCAGATCTCCCTAAAATACAGGACATGCTATATGTGAAGGAACCATGTAACACACACACACACACACACACACACACACACACATATGTAACCATATGTATACCCAGAATACAACACCACTGATGTATTCCGGCTTTAGTAACTCTACGAGTGGAGAGTTGTCGGCGTAACTACACATGTGTACAGGAGTGGATGGAAGGCGTAACTACACATGTGTACAGGAGTGGATGGAAGGCGTAACTACACATGTGTACAGGAGTGGATGGAAGGCGTAACTACACATGTGTACAGGAGTGGATGGAAGGCGTAACTACACATGTGTACAGGAGTGGATGGAAGGCGTAACTACACATGTGTACAGGAGTGGATGGAAGGCGTAACTACACATGTGTACAGGAGTGGATGGAAGGCGTAACTACACATGTGTACAGGAGTGGATGGAAGGCGTAACTACACATGTGTACAGGAGTGGATGGAAGGCGTAACTGCATAATATTGCAGGTAACTTGAACAAACTGTCGGAATGGTCCAATAGATGGTTGTTCGAATTTAACTGTAGTAAATGTAAGGTAATGAAAATAAAGCAATGAGCGAGGAGACCGCAAGAGCACTACACAGTTAAGGAAGGGTAATTCCAGGAATAGGAAAATGAAAATGATTTGGGAGTACACAGAACACCAATTCTAAGTACGTGAGACCAACGTCTGAGTATGCAACTCCTGCATGTAGGGCAGATCTCCCTGAAATACAGGACAAGAAAGTTCAGAGATATGTCACAAAACAGAATTGAAGTAAGAGGAAAGGTGGAGTGAGCTGAATCTTACTCCAATACCTAAGAAAAGGGAAAGATGAAACATGATTGGAACGTATAAGATACTAAAGATGCTAACGAAGGTGTTTAGCAGGTGTAGCCCAGAAAATATGAGATACGTAGATCATACAGCCAACCCCACACATGTAAAAATAAAGGATTGACAAGGAATCCTGTTCGTCCTTAGTCTTAAGTGTGTGAATAGACAATAGATCACCGATAGACACATTAAGAGACATTTATGTAGACTTAGTGAGTAGTGAATAAATGATATGAACCAAGAACAGCAGATAGTCGAGACTAACACCATACACAGTGTTATGTTTGTGGCTGAAGGAAGAAACCATGTTTCTTGCCATATATATATTAAAAAAAAAATTCTCGCCGGCGGTGTAATAAACTCCAGGTACAAAAAAATAACCATAAGGTAAAAGAAAACAAAAGAGAATCGACATACAGTACTTATATAATCCTGAATACAGACAGAACTAAATACTATACACACACACATCACTCTCCAATCCCCCACACAGAGACACCCACACACACACACAATCCTGACGAGTACAATCAGGAGATTACAACTACCACTAGGTGATTGTGATGACCAAATCCACCAATCTTGCCACCCCATACGAGCCGGGAAGATTAGAATCATGAGGAATTCCTCAAGGCGAGCGGCAAGAAAATAACAGGAGGTAACCTCATAACGTTATGAGGTAACCTCATAACGTGGCCCAGCGGCATTCATACCTGTGAGGGGGGTAGCGGGGGGGGGGGGAGGGTTTAATGAGGGAGCAGGAGCGCTCATCATCTCATATATACCCACTCACTATACCCTCTGAGTTATGAGACCGCTGTGAGGGTATTTTTAGCATTATCTTCTCTCCCTGTTTATTAACGGCACGAAGCGGAGTGTGTGGGGGGGGGGGGGTGAATTAGTGTACCGAGTCTACCTCTCCCAGGTTTACAGACTCGGGTTAATGGGGTTCAGAGGTCATCAACATTTGACATAGAGAGCGAAAAAAAAATTCTCACTCGCCACTGTCAAATCTTGTCCTTATCTGCTGACTATTTGTCAGGGTTATAGAGTCACTGAGCCACCAGCTCTACAGCCTCTATAGGGCTCTTTCACTGTTCATGCAACTGTCGATGTTCTCAAAGGTTTTGATTAAGATACATAACGAAGTAATGGCTTGAATACTCTCTGTAGTATTCAAGTTACAGTGAAATTCTCCAATTGACAGTTGGACAATTTATGTATATATACGGGAGCCGGTCGGCCGAGCGGACAGCACGCTGGACTTGTGATCCTGTGGTCCTGGGTTCGATCCCAGGCACCGACGAGAAACAATGGGCAGAGTTTCTTTCACCCTATGCCCCTGTTACCTAGCAGTAAAATAGGTACCTGGGTGTTAGTCAGCTGTCACGGGCTGCTTCCTGGGGGTGGAGGCCTGGTCGAGGACCGGGCCGCGGGGACACTAAAAAGCCCCGAAATCATCTCAAGATAACCTCAAGAAGATGCACAACATACCCATGTGGTCTATGCTACTCCATGTTGGGTTCTATGTTGTGTGGTCTCTATGTCCCGTGTTAGTGGGTGTGCTTTTAACAAGACACAATCATCATTATTTAATACAGAAAGATAAATCCTTGACAAAATATATATACAATAATACTTCTAGAGATAGCAAACTGTTCTCCTATAAAAGCGATTTAACGATCCTAATCTGACAATTGGACAATTTATTACCAATTTATAACCCTCCCTCCCTTCCCCTCCCCCCACTTGCTTTCCGGAATGCTTGGGTGCTTCTTGCTATTACAGGCGGACGACGCCGGAACGCTTGGGCAGCCTTAGGCTATCATTTTATACATGACACTGATCTATTAATACAATTACTGTATGACACTGATCAATACAATTACTGTATGACACTGATCAATACAATTACTGTATGGCACTGATCTATTGAAAATTATAAAGAGTTCTGTAAGGCTGACCAAGTTATGTCATGACTTAGGGTTGATGTTAGTTTTAACTAAAAAAAATTCAATTGTACGTACAATATACATACAATGTATAATCCATCATATTATACATGTATAATATAATGGAAAGCTTTATAATTATATAGGAAAATATTTGAACAAAAATATAGTTTCAAGAAACTCTGCTTGTTAGGCAACTTGGCCTATTAGGTACGGCGTTATATACTTATATCTGTGACAAAAGATTTGAGATAAATTTGGGATGATTAAGTTGAAAAAAGATAATTTGCGTGTATTCTGAAGTTTACACTGGTTCTCTGGAGTTTATACTGGTCCTCTGGAGTTTACTACTGGTCCTACTGGAGTTTACACTGGTTCCTCTGGAGTTTACACTGGTCCTCTGTAGTTTACACTGGTCCTCTGTAGTTTACACTGGTCCTCTGTAGTTTACACGGGTCCTCTGGAGTTAACACTGGTCCTCTGGAGTTTACACGGGTCCTCTGGAGTTTACACGGGTCATCTGGAGTTTACACTGGTCCTCTGGAGTTTACACTGGTCCTCTGGAGTTTACACTGACCATTTGGAGTTTATACTGGTCATTTGAAGTTTACACGGGTCCTCTGTAGTTTACACTTGTCCTATGGAGTTTACACTGGTCCTCTGGAGTTTACACTGACCATTTGGAGTTTATACTGGTCATTTGAAGTTTACACGGGTCCTCTGTAGTTTACACTTGTCCTATGGAGTTTACACTGGTCCTCTGTAGTTTACACTGATCCTCTGGAGTTAACACTGGTCCGCTGGTCCTTCTGGAGGATGGACGCTCATGGTATACTGTTCTCAAGGAATGACGCACAAGGTTGAAAA
>NC_091175.1:9107849-9110349 GCF_040958095.1 Procambarus clarkii | reverse complement strand
GACCAAACATGCGCACACAGGCTGTCGTTCACTATAGGCCACGCATGCGCACACGGGCTGTCGTTCACATCCTCATTTAGGTGTGATATAATGGCCGCCACAGTCACTCTAGGCGATGTTCTGTGTATGTGATTTAATGTTCGGCGCATTTTGGCGGATGATAACATTACTCACGCTCGCTCACATCAATTACCCGTAATCTATTTATTATTATTATTATTAATTTTTTCAACAGTTATGTTAATAGTTTTAATATGAATTTTTTGGGGAGGTCTGTTTTTTTTTTCCTTTTGTAATTATTATTATTTATGTAACCTGAGATTCAGCTAATTATGGTGTTTATTTTTTATATAATTCTTGTTGGTTTTAATTAAAATGACAAGCTTTTATATCAGTAAGAGTGAATGTCTATCCAAGTTTTATATCAGTAAGAGTGAATGTCTATCCAAGTTTTATATCAGTAAAAGTGAATGTCTATCCAAGTTTTATATCAGTAAGAGTGAATGTCTATCCAAGTTTTATATCAGTAAGAGTGAATGTCTATCCAAGTTTTATATCAATAAGAGTGAATGTCTATCCAAGTTTTATATCAGTAAGAGTGAATGTCTATCCAAGTTTTATATCAGTAAGAGTGAATGTCTATCCAAGTTTTATATCAGTAAAAGTGAATGTCTATCCAAGTTTTATATCAGTAAGAGTGAATGTCTATCCAAGTTTTATATCAGTAAGAGTGAATGTCTATCCAAGTTTTATATCAATAAGAGTGAATGTCTATCCAAGTTTTATATCAGTAAGAGTGAATGTCTATCCAAGTTTAAGTCAATAAGAGTGAATGTCTGTCTATCCAAGCTAGCAAGCCAGACGTTAAGGGCTAGCCACACGCAGCACAGAGATTGGTGATGTTATAGGAAGTCTCATAAGGTGGTTGGGGTGGGCCCTTTTCCCATCCTTGAGCGGTGAATGTGAAATATGTAGTCAAACGTCCGTAGAGTTTACTTTTTTTTTATTAAATAGTAATGGATTCATGGATACTGACATGCAAACCGAGTTCGGATGATATATTTTAGGTGTTCTAGACACAACCTTTAGATAACAGTGATGCAGATAGTGTGCAGTGAGAATGGATATAGTGATAGGGGGGGGGGGTTGTGAGTTTGTGAAGGTGGTGATGGGTACGGTGTGACGGTGTTTACAGTGATGAAGACTTTGTGTTGTAGATATGGTTACAGTGTTGAGGCGAGAGAGGGAGAGGGGGGGGGGGTTGATGGGAAGACTTGTGTGGGTAGTGATGGGGAGGTTCTGCGTGGTGGGAGATGGGTAGGTCGTGTGTGGGAGAAGATGGAGAGGGTAAATGGGGAGGATATGTGTTGAAGGAAGGCTGTGAAGGTGTTTGGCCGAATCCCGGGCCTCGGTACTGTGTGTGTGTGTGTGTGTGTGTGTGTGTGTGTGTGTGTGTGTGTGTGTGTGTGTGTGTGTGTGTGTGTGTGTTTGTACATGCAATTTCTATAACATAGAACGACAAATACAAAGCTTCAACTAGAGACTTTTTTTTTCCTGGGCGGATCTGTTCTCAAATTACCAGCAAAATGGAATCTAATATTTAAACCTAACTCATCCAACTCATCATCAAAATAAATACCCATCAGGTTTACTTCATATTAAATCAAACACACACATCAAGTCAATCAATATTCGTCTCGAGGAATTATTGCATCCACCCAACACCTTCCCTGCATCTCCGTTCCTCCATTAACAAATAGATCAATGAGATTCTGTTTTTGTTTTTCAACGCCAGACGTCATTCCATCCCCCAGTGACGTCGCCTCTCCGGTAATAGATCAATGTGGTAACGTCCGTGTTTTGTCTTGGCAGGCGACGTCACTCCATCACCTGCCTGGGATGAGCAACGGCTGCTCCTCTCTCAGCTCCAAGACCAACAACAGCCACGAGGACCTTCCCCTCCCAGGAGGTCACGGAACTCAGGCACAAACACAAAGGTGAGAGAAGAGTCTGTATTTGTGTGTGTGTGTGGGCCTCCAAGGGTACGGGTGACGGGTGCTAAGAGGTCCTGGAACTAAACAGTTGTGAGGTGAGGTGCTATGGCTAAGTTAGAAGGTCCTGGGGGGTGAGCCTAGTCCTAGCACCTGGCCTCTAGGCCAGGTGCTAGGACGCTATTGCTGTGAGATTAGGTGACATCCTCAGTAAGCTGAGACTGTCTCCTCGTAGCGATCAAGCAATGCTTTTATTTTCGTGACGTTTCACATACCAACTGATTGACATATTATTCAACTTGCTGACTCTGCAATATGGTTTTTTATATGATCGCAAGTGCATATGTATCTCTATATATACCTTCTATATAACTTTATATATCCGGAAACATTTCTTATTTTCTTATTTCGGGAGCCAAATAGGAAGAGATATTGCTTCATCTCTCTCTCTCTCTCTCTCTCTCTCTCTCTCTCTCTCTCTCTCTCTCTCTCTCTCTCTCTCTCTCTCT
>NC_091175.1:9094370-9104849 GCF_040958095.1 Procambarus clarkii | reverse complement strand
TAAATTTCAATGATAGTATAAATGCACATGAATACAATCAATTTTCCAAGCAAGCCATCTCAATGAGTAGAACTTCTCAATGAGTAGAAGCGTCTTAGTGAGTATAAGTTGTGAGTGAAACCATCTTAATAAGAAACATCTTAGTGAATAACATCTTTATGAGTAAATTAGTCTTTGAGGGTAAAGCACACAGTATTGAAGAAAGAATCTTAATGAACAAAGCACCTGAATGAGTAAAGCATCTTAGTGTGTCAAGTGGTTCATTAACCCTTCAAAGTGGAGAAGTGTTCATTGAATTTGTTGAATTCAGACCGAGGTGAACATGAGAGGCGACTCATCAAAGCATCTGACGAGCCAATTGAAGCCTCTTGGCCCCTCCTCCATCCCCCCATTCATCAAGTGGAATCTGGGACAGATCTGACGGGTCAATTGCTATATTCAACACCCCTCCCCCCCCCCCCACATATTCTCCTGTCTGCAGCATCTCCTGTCCTTGTAATATCAAACTGCATCCCTCCTCCTCTTGCAGGAGGATGCTGTTGACATGTAGGTGTCAATAGGTGTCAATAGGGGGCCCCCCAGACTAACGACTCATCGTGTCAACTCTGTCAAACACCGGCCTCCCCCTCCCCCCCCATATCCTGGTCGTGACAAGGGTGTCAATTAGTCACTCACTCGAACCTCTTTGACGGGTTCATCGACCGGTTGTCACTCAAGGTGAGTGACACGCCGGAACGTGGCGAGGGAGGAGATGGTAGTTCTCTCTCTACACACACACACTTAGATGTTCCTAATTCGTAATACCACTTGACAATTAGCGTTTGGTAATGTTCCTTTTGAGGCCCTTCCAATTGGTCAATTGTTATTGCTGTTCCTTGGATATTCACTTAAATATTTAAGGTCAATGGTGACTTGTCTTGGGTTTAGGTTATTAGTGGTGTTAACAAGGGAGGGTTTGTGGATTATTTTGTTAGGAAGTGGAAATATATATTTTTTTAAGAGAATGGGGCTAATTGTGAGTTGAACCTGTTGCAAGATGTTGCAACGTGTGTGTGATATTGTCCTTGTATGATGTTGTGTGTGTGTGTGTGTGTGTGTGTGTATGTGTTGGTGTATGTATGGGTGTTTTGTGTGTGTGTGTGTGTGTGTGTAATTACCTATGTGTAGTTACAGGATGAGGGCTACGCTCGTGGTGTCCCGCTCGTGTGTATGTGTGTGTGTGTGTGTGTGTGTGTGTGTGTGTGTGTGTGTGTGTGTGTGTGTGTGTGTGTGTGTGTGTGTGTGTATGTATGAGTGTTGTGTGTGTGTGTTTGTGTGTGTCTGTGTATGTGAGAAACAAAACCGAATGCAGACGATATAATACAGAAAAAAACAGCTGGGGAAAAAATTCGACAACCGTCGATTAAAAACCTGATATATACCAAATATAAACTAATATAAGCAAACTAATGAACCTCGACCTTGCAGCCAAAAATATTAAACGTGCTATATAACGAAATTCATTATTAACCTTATAGCATCCGCAGTTTCCCCTCTAGCTGTCTAAACTCTCCGTTATCGTCAGGACGTTGTTATATATGGAACGAATTGGTAACGAAATTTACCATTAAAATATTTTTTCTCGACCATTAAAATACACCAACAGTTTCGTTGTTCAGACTTCTTAGATGTGTATTGTGTAAATAAATGACAGGTAACGCTGAGCAATATGTTAACGGATGCGTTATTTAATATATATATATATATATATATATATATATATATATATATATATATATATATATATATATATATATTGTTCCTTCAAGACATCTGGACATTCTTAAAAAAAAATGTTACGTAGTATATGTGATAGATACATAATAACCCCTGTAATATGCTCATTGCATTCAGCTATGCGATCAATTAATTTGTCCCACAATAAAACAAATGTATATCGCGGATATTGTTTATCAAACACGAGTGTTTACGTTAAAACAAACACCAAAACGTTGCAAACTGCAAAACAATTCCACCTGCAATCCGTTTCTAAAGTTTTTTCCCTCCTATACACTCTCTCTTTTGACACCTCTTAATCTCTCTGCTTGCGGAAATTAAACCCCAATACTGACTGCAGAATTTCGCACAGTGAGCTGAATTCCCATTTGCCGTGACGGAAAATGTGAATTTGCAGGCGAGGGGAGGCAAATCTGAGCTCTCTGCTGAGATGCCTTAAAGAGGGGTAGTCAGGGGGTGGTAGTGGTGGTGGTGGGGAGGAAACGACCACAGTCCATTATGGTGGGTGGGAGGGGGGGATTGGGGGGAGAGGGGGTGGTAGTATAGTGACGTTGTGTGATGAATAAAGCCGACTGTCTGCTGTTTTATTCATTCAGTTGTCGCGAGCTTAGAGGCATTCATTCATGGAGGCGTGTGTGTGTGTGTGTGTGTGTGTGTGTGTGTGTGTGTGTGTGTGTGTGTGTGTGTGTGTGTGTGTGTGTGTAAAGGTGTGTATATATGACCAGGGTGCTGGTGTGTTTTCTTAGAGTGGAGATATAATGGTGGTGTTGGTAGTAGTAGTGCTGGTAGTTGTAGTGTTGGTAGTGGTGGTGCTGGTAGTTGCAGTCCCACCTCCCCCCTCCCCCCTCCCCCCCTCCCCCCTCCCCCACCCCTCTTTTCCCAACTAGGCCTCAGCTACTCCAGATGAAATATCCGCCCTTATATGCTATATACCAAAGAAAGTAGCACGAGCTTTAAACTACTCGTATAGTACCTGATCGTAACGAAACCTACAAGAGTTTAACCTTTAACCTAACCTATTATAGGCCTAAAGGAGCAAGCCTAGGCCTAATACACGCAATTTTAAGGCGTAATTTAGTTCATATTTGCACCGTGTAACGAAAGGTTAGGTTTGGCTATGGCCTTCTCTCTGGTCGTAACAGTAAATATATATATATATATTGTGTACATTTCTATAGTCGCTATATATTGTGTATGTGTCATCTATAGTCGCTATAGGTGCTTCCGTGTTTGGAAGGGCTCTAGATTGCCCCTTTTAAAGCTTCCTGTGTATCTGTCTATCAGCTTGTCTATCTTTTTTCTATCTCTATCTATCTGTCTCCTCTGTGTCTAGTGTATGTAGGTTTATCTGCCCGTCTCTCTCTCTGTACATATCTCCTTCTATTTCTCTTTCTCTCTCTGTCTTTCAAAATTCGTCTGTCTTACGCTGGTTCCGCCCGTTTTTCCCTTGTATCTCTCAAGATCTTTGACTCACCCCTTCCAATGTTTATTGACGTAGCTGCCCCCCCCCCCATTTCTTTCGTCAACCCCACCTCCCCGCCACCACCACACCATGACATGCTGCTGGTGTCTCTGCTCGTGTGTTCGTGTGTGATAACGAGGAAACCATTCGTAAATACGCATATATTTCAGGGCCACACACACACACACACACCATTCCCCCCCAGAAAAATTACCTGAATCCACACACACTGACCATGCCGATAAGGACTTCAATAACCGCTACTGATCCCGATAGGCAAATATTATTTGAGTTTACGCAAGTTTTTTCCCGACAAAAAATTATTTCATTTAAATCCGCCGGGGTATGTAAGCAAAAAATGTACGTCGTGAATTCAACTCATTAGTGCATGTAGCTGTTAAGTTGGATATATTACGTTTAACCAACGTATGTATGAGGCGAAATAATCTAAACTGTACAAAAAGGGTTATTAGTGTTTATGGGTTATTAGTGTTTATGGGTTATTATTCACAGGGTCAATATAAGTGCTGAGGTCATGGCTGAGTGGTCCTTAGTATATTTCATCTCTGTATATATATTTTTCCCTCTCTGTTTTATCTCTGTTAATATTCCTTATATTCGTATATGTTTCCTCTGTATATATTTCCTCTGTGCAAACCAGCCCATTTGAGGCAGTGGGTCGTTCGTGTGCTGCAGCGTGGAGTGGGGAATCTAAATGCGTTAAATTTTGCGACTCGCCCTCAGCCTAGGTTCGTTCAAGCTGCGGCCGACTCCAAAACTGCATTTATCAGTTTTGATGAATGCATTGCTTGTTCAAAATAGTTTTTTTCTCTCGTATATAGCTTAATATTATTATATAATAGCATGTGTTGAATAGTTAGGGGATATCTTAGGTAGTTATATACGTTCTGCTGGCAATTATTTGCTGTACGTGGGTGAAGCATTTAGAGAGAGAGAGAGAGAGAGAGAGAGAGAGAGAGAGAGAGAGAGAGAGAGAGAGAGAGAGAGAGAGAGAGAGAGAGAGAGAGAGAGAGAGGCGGGATTCGAACAGAGGTCGTGAACGAAGCACTGCTCGAGATAACATTACGCTCCTCATCAGCTGTTGAGTCGTGTAGTAAAGTGGTTTTTCATTCATAAACATTGGGCCGTTTAGCGGCTGGATTACCGAGCATTTGACCAATGTTTATGAGGATGGACTGGTTGTTACACGTCCTCAAACTATTGTATTGGAGGTTTCTGAACCTCGTGTATGGCCCTCGTAGCTCCAAGTTGTGGTTGATAAACAAATCTTCCTCAGTGTACTTAGTTGCACTTTCTTGTTCTGATATTTTGTTTCTCATAGTCCTTTCAAGACGACTGATAATTCAGTCTTCAATACCTTGCTACGGATCAGTATCAACATCTAGCAATCAACGATCAGACTCTGCTCAATCCTGCTTCAACTCGAAACTTTTCAATTTCTCTAATCCATACTCAACCATTTACCTGAAGCTAACACAATAAAATAAAAGGGACTCGGGGAAATAAATTACTGTTCCTTGATCCTAATTCAATCACCTTGGAGCTAAGATGGATTCGACTCCTCCACTGTTCTTACGCCAACACTTACGTCTCGTATTTTCTCAGTCGGTTTCTTTGTCTTCTGCTTAGTTCTTCAACTCACATTTGCAAATCCTTTTTTTTATGCAATGGTTGGGGGGGGACGTGTGATTGCACCTAATGCTTCTGTTCCTCTAGCAGTAAATAGGTATCCGGAAGTTAGGCAAACGCTCAGATGTTGCAAATATATTATATATATATATATATATATATATATATATATATATATATATATATATATATATATATATATATATATATATATAATTTTTTTTCAGTCTCGCTTGCCTTGTGTTGCTGCACTTCTCATTGTGTGTGTGTGTGTGTGTGTGTGTGTGTGTGTGTGTGTGTGTGTGTGTGTGTGTGTGTGTGTGTGTGTGTGTTTGTGTGTGTGTGTGCGTGTGTGTGTGTGTGCGTGTATGATGTACTCTCATATATGTGCAGATTGCATTTATAAAAGCGCTCGTACCAAATTAGCAATAACTAATTGCATTGCCGCCGCTTTCCTCCTCCCCCCGACCCGACCCGGGCCAGCAGCTGCTCGGCTGATTCACCTAATTTTCAAACAAATTCCCCAGCATGCAGCTGCGCCCCGCGCCCCCACACACACCCCCACTCCCCCACCTTTCTTTCCTTGCAGCTGCCCCCCCCCCGCTCTTCCCCTTCCCCCTTCCTCTTTCCCCCCCCCCCCGCATCCCTTACCCTTGCCACCCCTACACCCTCCCCAAAACGTTCCCTTCCTACACACATACCCACCGAGTGGAAACGTTTCAAGTCGTGTAATTTGCGTAATAACTCTCCCTCCTCCCCCCTTTCCCCCCCCCCTCAAACGTTCTGAACTGGCTTGCCCACATTACGCAGCGTTATCTTGGTTATCTTGAGGTTATCTTGAGATGATTTCGGGGCTTTTTAGTGTCCCCGCGGCCCGGTCCTCGACCAGGCCTCCACCCCCAGGAAGCAGCCCGTGACAGCTGACTAACACCCAGGTATCTATTTACTGCTAGGTAACAGGGGCATAGGGTGAAAGAAACTCTGCCCATTGTTTCTCGCCGGCGCCTGGGATCGAACCCGGTACCACAGGATTACAAGCCCAGCGTGCTGTCCGCTCGGCCGACCGGCTCCCTTAGCGTTCACTTAAACAGCCAACCAGGCGTTCTGAACGCCCCCAAAAAAACCAGGGGAAAGAGAAGGGAAAAAATGGTTAGCGTTCATTTTCTTTCTTGCTTCCCTACCTGCCCCACTCCTCTGTTGTGTGAGTTTGCAATGTTTGCAGTTGTTCATTTCCTGAAGAGTTTTCGGATTTATTCAAGGAACAAATATTTTTTTTAAGCTACAGTTGCATTGTTGTGTTATTTTGTTTTATTAAAGTGAGAACAGATGAAGAATGTAGTAAATAAACAGAATAATAGAGAAGGAAGAGAAGACTAGTGAGAACAAAAAATAATTGGGAGAAGGATAGTAGGGAAGAGGAAAGAATAAGGATAAGAGAAGAATAGGGAAGAATAGAAGAATATGGAGGAAAACAAAGATAAGGGAGTAGGATGAGAAGAATAGGGAACATGAGAAGAATAAGGAGGAGGAGGAGAAGAAAGAGAATTTAATTAAGAATGAGACAGGCTAGAAATGTAGGTAAAATTGAATTAAAAAACGTAAGAAAAAGAAGAAAGAAAATCTTGTCATGTAATTTGCTTCTGGTCAGCCTCACAGCTCTCCCATTCCGCTGTATTATACAGAATACAGTATGATATTATACGTAATACAACTGGCACACATAATACAACTGGTATGCATAATACATCTGGCACACATAATACAACTGGTATACATAATACATCTGGCACACATAATACAACTGGTATACATAATACATTTGGCATACATAATACAACTGGTATACATAATACAGCTGTAATACATAGCTCGGCGGTGCATCGATCCCCCGTGGCTGATTGGACTCTTGCACTCACAGCTTGTACTCTCACACACTCGACTCTCTCTCTCTCTATGTATGCACTCTGGATGACACACTCACCGTACTCTATGAATACACTCAGGAAGACTCACTCATCTTCCACTCAATATATACACACTTACTGGATGTTTATCAGAGAATCTATTCAGCAGGATGCATGTCTAGAGGCAAGAAAAGAAAATAAAGGAACTTATACCTAAGCACTTGGATAAGCCGGTATAGAGTAAAGGTCTCGCTATTTGCAAGGTCGGCGTTCGATTCCCGATGGGTCTAAGTGGATGGGCAGTGTCCTCATACCTCACCTTCTTCATCCCCTGCCCCATAATTGCCTTAGCGATTTTGCCTCATAATTTCAGGGAACTTTAGAGCACTCAAAGTAGAAGTTATTGTTTCTTATTGAATCAGTCGTGTGTATCACTTGGAAGTCAGACGCTCTGGGCTAGCCTCACCCATATTTGCAGGGGGAACAGTCTGGGGGACGGGACGGTCATGGGATGGTCGCAGTAGGCCAAAGGTAAATTTTTGAAAAAAAACGTGTAAAAAAGTAATATCAACGACTCTAGTTCATTTTTTATGGTTGCCTTTCATAGAGTCAAATGTGAAATGTGGCGCGTGATTAACGTAGAGTTACTAACATGAAACAAGACTGGAAACGGAAAAGAGAGGGGAAAATGACGAAACCGAGACCCGTGCATTTGATTCAGCGCGTCTTAAGAGGGGGGGTTGGGGGGGGGTGCAGGATGGCTACAGAGATAGTTACAGTTAGTGATATGGAAAAATTTACATAGGTTGATAGAGAAAATAGATGATCGGATAGAGAAAATAGGGAGACAGACAGAAACCTTGGCTATGCCGGGTACCCTTTTATATATATATATATATATATATATATATATATATATATATATATATATATATATATATATATATATATATATATATATATATATATATATCACATACATATATATATATATATCACATACATATATATATATATATATATATATATATATATATATATATATATGTATGTGAGTGTTCGTAATTTTATGTATAATAAAGCACTTATACCAGGTTACCAAACACTTAAATCTGGAGAAAAATACACGAATTGACGCACTAAAAAGAACATAGTAATTTACATATGATTTTAGGTTGATAAATGACTCTAATTGTGATTACAGTTTGTGTATTTAATAACGATTAAATGGTATAATAAGTACAAATATTTCTACTAATATTTATAAATAATAATATTTATTTTTACTAATATTTATATTTGATTAAAAAATAAATTTGGGCACAGACTAGAGAGAAAAAAAACTCCACCCTCAAAACCCGTTTAATGAAAGCAAGTTCTTTCAATCAATGTTTTAATCTATGTTTTAAATCTATTTACATCCGGGTGCTTGGCCGGGCTCAGTATCCGCTCGAAACAATGTACCTAATAAAATTTCAAGAGAAAAAAAAATCCACATTAAATCGGAACATTTTAATTATTTGTAAAAGAGAAAAGAGCTAAAATACGATTAACTTAAAAAAAAAGAGACAAAATTGTTAATATATAAAGAAATGCTTCCGTCCTCTTGCGGGGGAGAAAAACAACATATGTAGAAATGCAAAACAAGTGAGCCATTGGGATACATTCCTACGTTCTCCTCTTTTATGAGGAATAACGGGAGCAGCGGCAGGTAAATATCAATAAAAGAGAAATTACTGCTGGGCGGACCCTGCATGTGTATGTGGTCCGCTGCTAACTATCCCATCCCCTGGGGGAAGTGGGATAGGGGATGTGTGTGTGAGTCTATCCCCTCTATCCCCCCTAGAGGGGACTGTAGTGCTTTCAATTGTTCAATTGATCACTGAACTATATGTTTAACACATCTGTAACCCTGTCCATGGAGGACGAAAAGAGAATGAATATATATGTGTTGGTTAGCATTGTAAATGTGTGGCCACGTCTGTGGTAGACAAAACTCTCTCAGGTACGAGAGGTAAAACATTCAACGTGCTGGGATGAGGGGACGCAGCGGGGCTCTGCACCTGGGATGATTGGTACTGTCCCAAGCGCTGGGATGATTGGAAGCGCTGGGCAGGTCTGGGATGATGCCGTGTGTATATCAAGCTATGTATGGTCGTGTTTATGAGAGAGGGGAACGAGAGGTAATGTGGCAACGTATATATTTATATATATATATATATATATATATATATATATATATATATATATATATATATATATATATATATATATATATATATATATATATACACACGCACCCGTGTTCTGTATGTCAGTATACAAGTGTTGTGTATTTGGAAATGTGTCCTTTGGTACACACAGCAATGATTCTCTGTGGGACTACGGGAGAATTTTTATTTATTGTTTTGGTAGCAAAGAAAACGGAGCTCATTGGGGCTTATCCTTGTTCGACACTGCTCAGACGACCGAACCTGGTGTATCCAATGAGATTAGAGCTGTGACGTCACACGTCAACAAGCCCCCAGGTGATTGAGCCCAAGATTGTCACTTGGTTGCCCACCTACACGAAGCGAGGACGTGCAACCTCTATAGTCTTCTGTGCTCAATTTAGAGTCTCCGTCTATTTGAAGGCCAATTCAGAGGACCAAACGACAATTAGCAAGACACTCTCAGCTGAGATAAAGAATTCAGGGGACCAACTCTCATGAGGTACCTATTGACAATGAATTACCAAGGCAAAAGGAGATCTGAGAGTAGGCATGCTGTCTGTCTGTCTGTCATGTCTGTCTGTCGCTGAATACTGACATATCGACAGGAAAACTTCAGTGGCGTATCAAACGCCAATGAACATCTTCGTAGACATTATAACCACCAAGACACGTATCGTTCAGGACATTGTACAATTCCAGTACTGGACCAGTTCTAGAGCATGCAGCGCCCCTGTGTGATTCTCCACTTGAAAACCTCCGAAACCCAAAAGTAGAGAACTTTCAGGCTTTATTTAACACTGTCAACTAACCGAAAGGACTTTTTTTTACCAGGCTGAGAGAAAGTTAAAAAAATATTAAAAAAGTGAACGGTAAGAGGGGACATGATTACGACATATCAAATTTTTAGACACTGACTAAATAGACAGAGCTGAAATGTGATGACTGAAATCATTTCTTTATGGTAAGAGACCTGATCACGACATGCTAAGTATATATATATAGTTTCATGAGCAGATATAATTAATGGCAAGAATGTTAGTAGCCATTTATAATAATCGACCGTTGATGGAAAAGCGTGGCCCAGGAGCTAGAGCATTCCTTGCAAAGTACATATAGTAGATATACCAATATATATATATATATATATATATATATATATATATATATATATATATATATATATATATATATATATATATATATATATATATACGCCATGGTGATCAACAATATACAAGTACAACCTACTATGAAAAGTAACGGCGGCTCCCTAACATTCCCCGTTTTCTTTGCATCGGACTCAATAAGTTATAGGGACCAGGGGCCAGATTCACGAAGCAGTTACGCAAGTACTTATGAACGTGTACATCTTTCCTCAATCTTTGACGGCTTTGGTTACATTTATTAAACAGTTTACAAGCATGAAAACTTCCCAATCAACTGTTGTTATTGTTATAAACAGCCTCCTAGTGCT
>NC_091175.1:9084370-9089370 GCF_040958095.1 Procambarus clarkii | reverse complement strand
CGGATATAATTATACCAGCTGTAGTGATTAATCATGCCAGTTGTAGTGGTTAATCATACCTGCTGCAGTTGTTAATCATACCAGCTGCAGTGATTAATCATACCAGCTATAGGGAATAACTGACGATATGGTAGGTCACAAATTGAGAAGTGTGTTTATATATATATATATATATATATATATATATATATATATATATATATATATATATATATATATATATATCCTATAATCTATATTAGATTTATCTTTTAATATATGTTTTTCACTTGTAATTGCTATTATGCAAATCGTAACTTCAAAAGCCACTTTCAGAAAATTAAAAAAAAAGGTTATGTTCTCTTCTATTATAATATCTTGAGGGGTCAAAATTGGTTAGTTTTATTGCTCTCTGACTTTGTCGGCTTCGCTATATATGTGGTATAGGATCTGTGCTTTTATAAGTCATCTTCGCCATATATGACGTGATCTATGCTTCTATAACTGTCAGCGTTGCTGTATCTAATAAGATCAAAGCCTCAATAACTGCCACCCTCATAGAGTCAGCTCTCTGTAGCTCTAAAACTATGTGATCTTTTCCCTAGGCTGATGAGTAGTGTCCTCACTAATAGAGAGAGGAATTACACTCAAAGACATATATATATTCAGACCCGCGTGAGTCAATCTCTGGCGTCCGCTGCCTGGTGTTCGATCCCCTACATCAACATGCCCTCCAGACTCACCCCATTCAGGGTCTCTAATGATGTGGAAAACTGCTGTAATTGACTCTTTTTTTCTGTATCAAGCACGACGGCTTTCAGTCCTTACCTTTCAGGTAGATATACATACAAGTTGATTCATTTGTAGTGTTGCATATGGGAAATACAGTGTTTCTTGAGACGCCTGTCTTGTGTTCCCCCAGTCTGTTGTGTTGCTAATATTGTATTTTCGTTTGTGATGATCGATATTATTTTCTGTGTGTTGAGTAGTATTTGAGGAAAATCTCTCTCTCTCTCTCTCTCTCTCTCTCTCTCTCTCTCTCTCTCTCTCTCTCTCTCTAACACACAGTGACACAGGTCATCTCTCCTCATCTTCTGGTGTGTGGTTTAATCTTCATCATTTAAGACGTTATTCCTTGTTCGACGTTCTTCTCTTTCCTCCACTTCCCTATTCCTCTATTGCACCGTTCCCTTTCCCTGTTGTTTAACCCATCACCCCCTTTGTGTTTCTTCTTCCATTCTCTCTCTCAATTTGTACTTCATTATATTTTTTTGGGGTCTCTGTCCCCACTTATTTCACCCTTCTGGTCATCCTTCTTTACCACCTCTCCTCTTGTTCTCTTATTCTTCTTCTATCTCCATCTCCTCTATTGCTTTATCCATCTCTCTGTGTCTCCTTTCTTATCAATGTTTTGTGTTTCCTTTCACACTTTCTTACTTTCTTATACATCACTTTTTCTCGTTATGTTAATATTTTATACCATGTTTTTCGACTAGTTTATTCTTCCTCATATGTCATCACTCATTATTCTCATTCCTCCCCTCTCCCTCCTTACTTGCTTCACTACTTCTTCCTTCCTACCCCTCCTCCCTCTAGCATTATCCCTCCCCCACACCAGCTGATGTGTGGGGAAGGGATAATGCCTACCTACCTACCCTACCTATCACCAATCCTGCCTACCACCACCCTCCCTCCCTCGTTCTCACCCCCCCCCTCTCTTGCCTTCCTCTCACCCCCTTCCCTAAATTCTTCCCTACTTCAACCTACCTTCTTGACCTTCGATCTGTCTCCCCTTCCCAAACTCCTTGCTTCGTCCCTTTCTCTCTCCCACTCTATCCCTTCACTATCCCTCTACTCTCTCTCCGTGCCACCCACACCCTGGAGATAACAAGGCAGTGTTGGAGGCTGGCACCAGCATCATGGGGTAGGGGGGGGGCGGGGGTGCCACTATCTTATGGCCCTCATCTTCATAAAATATTCTCCTTAATCAGTTCTTCGGCCAGTTTGGTTGACATTTTTATCTCCTGTCCCTCAAACCATTTCTGTCTTCCAACTAGATTTATTTTGTTAAATCTTTTACCATTAATTATATAAATATATATATTATATATATATATATATATATATATATATATATATATATATATATATATATATATATATAGTTTAAGACATAGTTACCATGTAACAATGTGTTCGTGGGGTCCCTCGATTGTTTCAAAGATGGGTTGGACAAGTATATGAGTGGGATTGGGTGGTTATAAATAGGAGCTGCCTCGTATGGGCCAATAGGCCTTCTGCAGTTACCTTTATTCTTATGTTCTTCTTACGTTCTTATAAGAACATTTCCGAGCACTGAATGGGACACATTCTTGTGTAGGTTGCCCCCTGTGTGGCACTCAAGCTTCCTGAAGAGAACCAAACCCGCCTACAAAGGGCGTAAAGATATGTAACAAAGCTCCTTTTTGAGCTGTTAGTATATAGAGGGAACTGCCTCTAGCGTCACATCGAAGAAATACAAAGAATAGACATGATCACAACCTACAAAATTCTCATAGGAATTGACTGGGTGGACAAAGTTAAACTATTTAACACGGATGGAACACGAACAAGGGGACACAGGTGGAAACTTAGTACCCAGATGAGCCACAGAAATATTAAAAAGAATTTTATCGGTGTCGGAGTAGTTAACAAAAGGAATGCATTAGGCAGTGATGTGGTAAAGACAGACTATATACACAGTTTCAGATGTAATGATATAGTCCAGTAGGCTCAGGAACCTGTACAGCAGTTGATTGACAGTTGAGAGGCGGGACCAAAAAGCCAAAGCTCAACCCCTGACCTAGACCATGCTGCAAGTGCTGCCCCCTGACCTAGACCATACTGCGGATGCTGCCGAGGATGCCGATCAACACAAACAATGTGCTTAAAGAGTTCCCAATTATCTAGGAAATAAATCACAGGGATTTATTTCCCAATAAACCTAGGAAATGGTACAAAAATCTCCCACTGGATGATTGTCAAAACATCTCCAGGTTTTTGGCTTTGCATCAGTGGTATTTACGAGTAGAGATGTTGATGAGTAGCGCTATGCGTGTGTGTGTAGGGAGGGAGGGAGGGAGGAGTAGGATAGGCAGGGATGGGAAGGAGGTGAGAAAGAAGGGGGGAGTGAAAAAATGGAAGGGGGAGGGGAGTGTGTCAGTGGGAAAACAAGGGATCGATGTCGCATATCAGCTTAAAAGAAAAGTGAAGAGAAAGAGAGAGAGAGAGAGAGAGAGAGAGAGAGAGAGAGAGAGAGAGAGAGAGAGAGAGAGAGAGAGAGAGAGAGAGAGAGAGAGAGAGAGAGAGAGAGAGAGAGAGAGGCAGGGGGGATGCAAATCAACAAAACCCTGTTGCTATAGTGTCAGTGGGGAATTCCGTCCCCAAACCATGACACTGTTTGCAATATTTGCAATCGAGAGAACCACGCACCCGTTAGTCACTCCGGACTCCCTTCATCCCTATTCTTTTCACACACTTGCTCTCTAACACACGAGAGCCCCCACTCTCTCTCTCTCTCTCTCTCTCACACTACCTCGAACCTCATATCACTTCGGATTCTTATCATGTCAAGTTCACAATGCAGCCGTCCTGAAGAGGCTATATATAGCACTTAAAGCCCTAAATTGTCGTATAAACTCAGTACTCACTGACAGCCAATCATCAGACATGCTTAATGCCCAATTAGTGTGCCCCTCGGATGTCCAGAGGGCACCAGCAGCAGCAGCAGGGGCCCTCTGGTTGTGGCTATGGGACATCTGTGATACATGGAGGGACACGTATGGGTCCTCCTGTGGCCCCGTTCAGGGCTGTGTAGGACTCTCACACCTCACTGAGCACTAGACCTGACTGGTCGGAGTTTTTAATTGTCGTTCGAGGGAGCTGCTGCGTCAGATCACCTGCTGCATAGAGTCAGCTGCTGCATAGAGTCAGCTGCTGCATACAGTCAGCTGCTGCATACAGTCAGCTGCTGCATAGAGTCAGCTACTGCATAGAGTCAGCTACTGCCTGGAACAGGAGTCGCGTGGATCTCCGTAGTCTCTCAGTCATACTTATTTCATTCTGTGATTTAAACATTTTTATACTTCAATATTTACGAGTCTATGTATATTTAAGATTGATTTTATCTCTTGTATATATTTCTTCCTGCAGGAGGGGGCGTGGAGGTGCCGGCCCACGTGTGGGGGGGCGTGTGTCTGGTGCTGGTGCTGGCGGGCGTGGCGGGCGTGGGCGTGTCTGTGCCTCTGGCTCTCAAAGCCGATCCCAACGCTGGACACCACAAGCGGCTTGATCAGGCCACGACGCTCTTGCGCGAGACGCCCCTCGTAGACGGGTCAGTACGACCACCATGTTGTTGTTGTTGTTGTTGTTCAGGTTGTTCTTGCCGATAAGGATGTGGTATATATGCTCTCATATACATATATCTATATGTATGCTCTCATATACATATATCTATATGTATACTCTCATATACATTTATCTATATGTATGCTCTCATATACATATATTTATATGTATAATCTCAAATACATATATCTATATGTATACTCTCATATACATATATCTATATGTATGCTCTCATATACAAATATTTATATGTATACTCTCATATACATATATCTATGCTCTCATGTACATATATCTATATGTATGCTCTCATATACATATATCTATATGTATGCTCTCATATACATATATCTATATGTATGCTCTCATATACATATATCTCATATATCTACTACATATATGCTCTTCGAGCATATATATATATATATATATATATATATATATATATATATATATATATATATACATATATATATGTACGTTCGACCCTGCTTGCAGGATCGAGCTTCTGCTCATAATGTAATGTAAATGTAAATGCATCTGCTCTTAAATGTAAATGTGATAAGAAAAACCTAGGAAAAAAAAGTAGAAAGGCTTTTCTTCTTTTTTTTCCTAGTTTTTCTTATCACATTTAC
>NC_091175.1:9079370-9081870 GCF_040958095.1 Procambarus clarkii | reverse complement strand
GAAAGCCATGCAATGATCACAAAAGATTAATACCAATACAAACAGGATTAAGAACAGCCACCCTGACCTCTTATAGGAGGAAGGATCCGAAAATCAAGGGATCCAAACATAATTTCAAGGGATCTCAGGGAGAGAAAGGCATCCCAAATAAGATAAAAAGGATCCCAAGTTTACGACTGGAATTCTAGAAAGAATAAAAATAATATATATATATATATATATATATATATATATATATATATATATATATATATATATATATATATATATATATATATATATATATATATATATATATATATATATATATATATACACCACCTCTGGCTGGAAAAGTGGACAAATAGCCTTCGAGAAAAGTCCACACAAAACTTTAGATTTTTTTAGGTCCTGCCTCCACCAACGCAGTTTTTATGTTCTTCTATCATTCCATCTGCTACTTTTTTTTTTTATTTTATTTTGCTTTTTTGATATTTTAGAGGTTACTAGTTACACATTGTTAAACACCTTGGAAGATTAAAAGTTGTGGAACCGAAGACACAGAAGGCGTTTCCTCTCTGGAAACTGAGACGAAACGCCTGAGGTACTGAAACAAGAAACTGGCAGCTCTTCGGTCACTGGTTGTGTAAATGGGCTTGGAACCCAATTCCCTGTGAAAGTTCAAGGCACCCCTGGCCTAAGGACAATGTGTCTAAGAGACTATGAGAACAAAGGTGTACTATATAGGTGTCAGCGAGGGTGGATACACATGTGTAGTCCAACATCAGATGTTTATACCCCTCTTCCAGCAGGTGTGTATTATGATGCCATGTGGCCGGGGAGCAGGATCACTAGGGCTTTGGGCCATTAGAAGGTGAGGTTCTCTCGAACAAATCCACAAGGACTGTGGCGAGGAATCGAACCTCATGTGTAATGAGGTTCTCTCTCTGTTGGGTACTGGGCAAAGACTCCTCTTGATGATGAACAAGGTGTCTTACATGCCGACCCTTGGAGCGTTCACAGTACAGCCCATGCAAGTTGGTAGTCATCTTCCACCCTGTTGCAAATACACCTGTATTCAGTGTGAACTGGGGCACCAATGTAGAGGGCCACTACCATACAGAATACGTCAGTATGTCTCTATGAGGCTGGAGGCTTCACAGTTACGGTTGATCTCACGCAACTTTCCACGGTGAATAGTGATGATGTGACGAGTGTCATAAGGAAGTTGAAGCCGACAACATGCCCGTCTTTATGTAGGATCAGCTCCTATATAGATAACCAATTGAGTCCTTTGAGGTATTTAAATGTGGGTTTGGTTTCCCGTAGAGTTATTCCTCCAGCATTCTGTTACCGACCAGCGTCAATAACGTTGATGGAGTGTTCATGCAATGTTACCCCAAACATGTTTTACACCCTGCGAGAGAGAATGGGAGGGAGGGAGAGAGAATTTACGAGTAGAAAAATGAGTGTGTAGGGGAGGAAGAATGGGGGAGGAGGAAAAATAGGAGGAGAGGAAGAATAGGAGAGAAAACAAAGACAGCACCAAGTGTCAGTAAAAGATCTTCTGGTCCCCAAAATAGGTCCTGGAGAGGGAGAGGAGAGACCTATACCGCTCCTAGCCCACCTCATGCCCCCCCCCCCCCCCCACCCCCACCCCAGGATAGGCAGACAAGTGCAGAGTTTGAGCACTGTTCCCTATTCAATCCCTATCCTCCCCCCCCCCCCTCCCCAGACATACTGCACGCTTCGTTGCTTTTTTCCGAAGCTTCATTTAGAACGCTTCAGGGCCCCATCACCCCCCCCCCTCCCCAACCTCCCCCTTCCAGACCTTTCCCATGCAAAAGTGCTTCACGTTCCACTGAGCCACAGAAACCCAACGATGGACGTCTCGCTCGATTATCCTGGGCGCAGAGGAGAGCCTTGAGGTAGAGGCGGCGCTCAGAGACAGTTCGTGGTGTTCCTGCTGCCTCGTACTCCCTTGTAAAGATAGAACCTGTGGAGCCAGATGAGACTGGTCGAACACATCTGGCTGGGGCGTTTCGGAACCTCGAACTTTTCCTCGAGCACTACACCAGAGGAATTTTCACAGGGGAGGGAAAAAGGGGGAATATAGTGCAGCAGTCTCTTGTTATTGTCGTGGGAATTTGTGAGGTCGTGATTTTCAGCTGCCTTTAAAGATGGACCCTTCGAAAGTGGTTTCGAAATCATGCATTATTTGAAAGTATGTAGTGCTGTTTTTTTCTCTCACAAATATATACACATACATATACAAAATATATATATATATATATATATATATATATATATATATATATATATATATATATATATATATATATATATATATATATATATATATGTATAACTTTTCAGTATGTACAATACGTCACTATGAAACTGGTGGCAGTATCACTATCAGTGAGGACACGTTACGGACACGTGGTCGTGACTGACTTAGGAAGCAGCTAGAGGCTGTGTAAAGAAGCACAATGAGAGGAATTATAGTGCTAGAGGACCT
>NC_091175.1:9024370-9074370 GCF_040958095.1 Procambarus clarkii | reverse complement strand
AATAATTGAAAATAAATTTTGGGTATTTTTTTCCAAACAGCAAGTTAAGGGTCCTCTGATGGGTTAAGAGGGCAGGAAGGTTCTCCTAAGGTTTCAAAACGTCATGAAAACCGTTAATTGAAAGTTTCCTCTCCTAACCTAACCGAGTAAGCCAGATGACTCAAAACAGAAAACGGGGCAGTACGTCACTTTCGTGAGCCGATTTCATTTCAAATTATGTTCATTTTTGGCCATACAGGAAAACGAGCGAAAAGCGACGTAGTTTTAAGAGGACGGGTTGAACCATCTATGTGTTTGTTGCTGCGCACTGTGGGACGAACTCAGGATATGTTTAAATATGTGTTTGTGCGGGTTGTATTTATCCCGGGGAAGGGGGGGGGGTAAACACCTGCGTATCTAACTGGGAGACTGTATGGTCGTGATTCGCTGGTCGTGGGTAGCTGGTCGTGGGTAGCTGGTCGTGGGTAGCTGGTCGTGGGTAGCTGGTCGTGGGTAGCTGGTCGTGGGTCGCTGGTGTCACGAGCGGCGTCCTCTTACGACTCCTCTTCCCTCTTTCAAAGATCATACATATACACCTTTATAAATAGGTCACAGGTAACCCTTAATTAAAATTGGATATAAACAGGATGTGTATGCATGGTACAAATTTTGATATATGTAAATTTCAAATATGGCGATCAGCAATGCTATCACTCCAGCCAGAATGTGACGCCTATCAGGCCAGAGCCAGATCCAGGGGTCCCGGATGTATATGTGTAACCTGATTGGTCGAGTTTTCTATCGACCTGCCAATCTCAGTGCGAGCAGAGATCACGTGACTTCCGAGGGGAGTTGCAAGGCAGCTCATTGGTCCCGGAGTCCTCAGTGTACTCTGGGAGCTTGAAGAGGGTAGACGTACTGCAAAGCGTTTCATATTTCGATAAGATTTAGCACAGCGCAGCGAAGCCAGACGTTAAAAGAAGAGCCAAGAAGGCTCGTGGTACACGAAAAAGGCGAGGCAGTTACTTCAAGTAATTAAGATTCGCAATTTCCAAGAGTTAGTAATGTCCCAGGGGGCGGCCTGCTGCTTGGTGAATCCAGCTACAATTCGCGTAATGCTGGTGGGACAAGTTTTCTCTGCATCCAGGCTATAAAGAACTCCAGTGAACAGGAGCCAGGAAGTGTTCTCACTACTAAGCCTGAGGCTCTCAACTAACATCGAGTGAACAGTCCCTGACAAGAACGATTGGCTATACAAGACGAGGAACGCAGTGCCCAGGCGGTCAAGTTCTGATGCTCAAATAACATTGTGACGACAGAACTGTGAGTGG
Source organism: Procambarus clarkii (assembly GCF_040958095.1). Classification (NCBI taxonomy): domain Eukaryota; kingdom Metazoa; phylum Arthropoda; class Malacostraca; order Decapoda; family Cambaridae; genus Procambarus; species Procambarus clarkii. Next base: position 9,073,060 of record NC_091175.1, on the reverse strand, counting down.
CTGCCTATGATTAGAGCTGCGGTATTTCTCCAGTGAGCATAGAGCTAACTTTACACATTCATACACTGTGAAAATATTGTGTGACGTTGCTATTGATTTGAATGGGGTTACGAGTTATTGGTCTAACTCCGGCCGATTGTGTTGCTCCCAGAGGATAGGCCAGTTTCCGGAGATCAGTTAAGACCCACAGCCTTATGCCGACGTAACTTTTAAGAAGATGTATATATTTATATATAGCATATTTTCACTCTGTTGCACCACTTTCGGGGGTCCAGCGCCCAATGTGGGTCCTCTGCGTACATATTCTGGGCTCCTCTTGGTTGTGTTGCAAGAGGAGAACGTGATTTGGGTCGCTGGTCGAGGGCAACTGGTCGAGGGCAACCGGTCGAGGGCAGCTGGTCGAAGGTAGTTAATCGAAGGCAGCCGGTCATTGTTCGTTGACCGCAGGTGATGTATTTGTCGGTCGCCAATGCTCGTGTTGCCGTCAAAACGTTTCGCAGCATAAAAATACATCAATGTGTGTCAAATAGAATCGATATAGTAAGTTTTTTGTGTGTAATGCTTCTTCCAATCTCAGCGGCTGTGATGTGTGTGTGTTCTCTATTGGCTTCTCCACAAACATGTTGGCTATCGCTCCGCTCTTTCTCTTTCTCTCTCTCTTTCGGTCTCTCTCTCTCACCCTCATTCTCTCACTCTATTTCACTTTCACTCTCTCACTCTCTTTTGTCTTATCGCAGGTGGGTAAAGGAGGATAACCCCCTTATGACTCCTGTCAACAAACTGAGAATGTTCCCCTTTCCATATTTCATGGAAAGGGGGGAAGCTTTACCCTACAACTCTTTTCCATGGAACATGATCCGCCATTAGGTTTACTCCCAGGTCCCCAATTACTGCTGGGTGAACAGGGGCGAGCAGTTATGGACTGGTTCCCAATTAATCCTTCCCTGATGACCAAACCACACATCAGTAGACGGAGAGACGACGACGTTTCAGACCGTCCTGTACCATTATGAAGTATGTGCCACATAGTGATCATGTCTCCTCTAATTCTTCTGTCTTCCAGTGTCGTGAGGTTCAGTTCCAGCAATTTTTAACTTCATTTTTTTATTTGACTCGACGTGTACTCCAGGCTGGAGCCGCATATTCCTACATTGGTCAGACATATGAGGTATACAAGGTTATGAATGATTTCTTACACAAGTTTCTGAAGTCAGTTCTTAGGTTTGCCGGCTTTGTATACGCCGCTGATGGTATCCTTTTGATGTGGGCTTCAGGGGACAGTCCTGGTGTGAGAGCAACCTTCAGATTTTTCTCTCTTCCTGATTCCTGAAGGATTTCCTCTCCCCGTTGGAACCTTGTGTTTGGCCTCCTGCTCCCTACTCCTATCTTCATTACTTTGCACTTGCTCGAGTTAAACTTTAGTAGTCATTTATTGGACCACTACGTCAGTCTGTCCAGGTCATCCTGTAACCTCTTGCAGTCATTCTCTGTTTTAATCTTTCGCATACTTTTAGCATCATCAGCAAACATTGAGAGGAATGAGTCTTTACATTCTGAAAGATCATTCACGTATATCAGAAACAAGATAGGTCCGAGTACAGAACCCTGTGGGACTCTGCTGGTGACATAACGCCAATCTGAGGTCTCACCCCTCACAGTAACTCTCTGCTTCCTGTTGTTTAGGTACTCCCTTATCCATTGGAGCACCCTTCCACTTACTCCAGCCTGTTTCTCCAACTTATGCAACATTCTCTTATGGGGTACTGTGTTAAACACTCTCTGACTGTCCAAGAAAATGCAGTCTGCCCATCCTTCTGCTTCTTGCTGTGTGTGTGTGTGATCATCCACAGGATGCAGCCCACAGAAGCTGTCTGTTTCCTTAGTATCTGTACCGTTAGACGAACAGATGTATGAAGTGAAAGGAAACTCTGCAAAATAGTTTCTGCTCAGGCCGAAATTTAAATCCTAGACTTTCGGCTACGAATCAAAGTCGTTCGCCACTCGACCACGTGGCCTCCCTCTCACACACACACACACACACACAAGATACATTTTAATACGTATCTATTATCCAGAAAGTGAAATTCACGAATGCTGTGAAGAGGAAGACCATCTCGGTTGAATTTATCAACAATAAGTTAATATTTTGAATTACATAATTAAAACTTATTTTCCATATCACCTGCTAATTACGGAGGTAATTAACCTGTATCAGTGCGGGGTCTTCTCGAGGTGTATTGGATACCAATTTGGGTTATTGGTCATTGATTTACAACAAGTTAATTATGGTGATTCTTGCTAATCTTTTCTAGTGCTTTTCATCCACAGAAGTGGCCATCCAGTTGAGTATTTTAATAGCCAATCTGGCGCCAAAATGAGATTGAGAATATTGTATATTCCCAGTGATGGCAGTGTTGAAATTGCCTTATGGAGGAGGAGGAGGATGAACGCATTTCTTCAAGCAGCACCAAATATGAATATGGGTTATCTTGAGATGATTTCGGGGCTTTTAGTGTCCCCGCGGCCCGGTCCTCGACCAGGCCTCCACCCTCAGGAAGCAGCCCGTGACAGCTGACTTAACTCCCAGGTACCTATTTACTGCTAGGTAACAGGGGCATTCAGGGTGAAAGAAACTTTGCCCATTTGTTTCTGCCTCGTGCGGGAATCGAACCCGCGCCACAGAATTACGAGTCCTGCGCGCTATCCACCAGGCTACGAGGCCCCCATATGGGAGTTAAACAACTGGATTTATTCGACTGTTGTGTGTGATGCATCTGGGGGATATGAATGCACGGTTTTGTTTCCAGAATACTCAGTCTCACATCATCAACCAACGTCTTTGCGACGTAGTGATGTAATGTAATTTACGTAATGCATTTCTTGCAAAAGTTGTTGTCTGTTTGTACAGTTTAACGAACGAGGTCGCTATCTAAACTGCTGCTATTCCTCGCTTACCGCTCTATAAAAATAAATGCAATTCTTCAATCAACAGCTTCCTCCATGCTATTCTATTTTCGCAACCAATTTCCTGTCCCCAATTTACCAGTAGCTTTCAATTTACAATTCCTCTTTTTTGCAGTTTCATGACAAAAATGATTTTTTTCCACTCTGCTTCGCATTTTTACCTCTTATTCATCTTTATTCAATTTCATATTTTTGCATATCGCTTCTTCATAATTTATCGTCACTGAATCATTTTTTAAGGTGCGGATGTTCCCATTAGTCACACGAATGTCAGTTTAAAGTCTTTCGTTGTCTCGGTGAAGATATTGCTAACGAAGACAGATTGGCTTGTTGATACAAGAATGACTGAACGACCATATTAACGCACGAAGCTAAATATGAGTAATTTCGAAGTCAGATATTCTGTGACATATTTATTATTCATTTCGCTTGTCGTTTCGTGTACGATTATACAAGCTGGTGACACGGAGTGTATAATCGTCCGTGTCCGTCCTGGTACAGTTATAATAATATAAAAATATACAGTTATAATTATAACTGGTCCCCAGGTGATATAATTATAACTGGCCCCCCAGGTGATATAATTATAGCTGGCCCCCCAGGTGATATAATTATAACTGGCCCCCGGGTGATATAATTATAACTGGCCAGGTGTTGAGATTACTAAAATTACTTAGTGTCGAATTTCTTCTGATTTTTCAGGTCAAATGGGGATGGGTTCCCTTCACTTTCTTTCACTCTCATCCACTTTACCCTTCACCTCCTTCCCTCTTCCTTTCATTCCCATTACCTCCATTTCCCTCACCCTCCCCCCCCCCCCTTCCTCCTTCACCTCATTTCCCTACACCAAAAGTTCACTTACATGACCTCTTCCAGATCACAATACGACCCGGATACTTTTCAGGGTGTTTCACTTAAACCAGTGTTTCTTGTAGCTTTAATTACCATAAGTGAGGTACGTAGGCCTGTTGGCCCAAGCAAGACGGGTCTCGTTTAAATTCCACCCCGTCTCTCTCCCTATCCAACCTATCCTTCAAACCTGCTCAAGATGTTTGCCTCAGCAACACCAGTTGCTAGTCATATCTACCTATCCACGACCCAAAACGAGTACTTCCCTATATATATAGTCCTCGTATCTCTAAACTTATGTAGCCGGTGCCAGTTATCGTGGGTTGTGATCTCATTCATGATCTGGATGTAATTAATATCGTGAGCTCTTGGGAAAGGGAAGGCGCACAGAGAGAGAGAGAGAATTATCAGGGGGGAAGCGCCGGAATCATTACGACTATATAGCACTTGGAAGGGGTCAGGATAAGGATTTAGGATGGGACCGGGGGGGGGAAAGGAATGGTTCCCAACCACTTGTGGACGGTCGGGGATTGAACGCCGACCTGCATGAAGCGAGACCGTCGCTCTACCGTCCAGCCCAAGTGGTTAGGTATTAATTACTGGTGGAGATAGAGAAAGAATTGAAAACCTGAGAGAGAGCACGAAAAGTTGAATGTCTTTAATATGTAAACACACACACACAATATCTGCGTGCTATAGACGGGGTGGAAGTATTTATGACAGTAGATGGAGTAAGTAGTGGTAACACACTCTGCGAGCGATTTGCTCCCCTGGGTTCGAATCCTGGCCAGAGATGGATCCACTTGGAAACAGTCCTTATATAAATGTTCGGCCACCCACCCCTTCCCCTCTTGTTCACCAAGCAGTAATTGGAAAACTATTAGGGAGAGACCTACTGTGAGTTATGTGATGTAAAACTATTAGGGAGAGACCTACTGTGAGTTATGTGATGTATAACTATTAGGGAGAGACCTACTGTGAGTTATGTGATGTAAAACTATTAGGGAGAGACCTACTGTGAGTTATGTGATGTAAAACTATTAAGGAGAGACCTACTGTGAGTTATGTGATGTAAAACTATTAGGGAGAGACCTACTGTGAGTTATGTGATGTAAAACTATTAAGGAGAGACCTACTGTGAGTTATGTGATGTAAAACTATTAAGGAGAGACCTACTGTGAGTTATGTGATGTAAAACTATTAGGGAGAGACCTACTGTGAGTTATGTGATGTAAAACTATTAGGGAGAGACCTACTGTGAGTTATGTGATGTAAAAGCTCTCAGCCTGCTAACAGGTGTTAGCAGTCTTCTGGTCCTATATCCATCTACGTAAAAAAAAATATCTAGTTCTCATTTTATATTTAATTTAAAGCTTTTTCAACTATTACAGCGGTGACTCTGTACAAGTGCTTAACATTAGACACAAGTTGGCCACAGATCTTACAGACTTGTGGTCCTGTGAGACATCTGTGAGAACTCACCCAAACCATCATGAAATGCCAGATTTAACAACTCTATTCTGTACATAGCTCACAGCTCTACAGAACAGAAAACGTCTATTTAAAAGTTTGACAAATATTAAGAGGCCATGAGGAATAATCCATAACGTTCGTGATCACTTTTTTGTTCCATTAATTTGTATTAATGTTCCCCAAATTAAATAAAAACAAATTCAAAATGAAAGTTATCTGGAAATTTATATTCAACAGTATAATATTTTGTCTTTCTATATTGCTTCATGATATCGTATCTCTGTGCTTCGTCAGATCTGGGGCAGCAAGACTGAAGATAAAATGCCTCGGAATTCTCCTCCAATATCCTGCTATCCTGTTGGATATCAAGGTTGACCTCGTCTCTTATTTCAGGATAGCCTCTTTTCTCACCCTGACCTAAACTAGCGCTCTCGTAATAGACGTTCACAAGCTATTGAGACCGTTTCGGGGTTTCATTGCACCGGACATTCGTACAGACACAGCATCTGATAAACCAGTGATTAAATCAAGCTGATATACCTCTAAACAAACGCTTAAACGTATTCAGGCGAATAGCAGGCGGTCGTTCGTCTCCCAGTTCCCAGGTGCCATAGAGAGGACGCTGTCATCTTCAGTCGTGACAGTATACCAACAGTATTACTGTTAAACTAATCCAACAGGAGCCTTGATTAGGGTTCGAACCTATGTACTGGGCGCGCTCTAGTCGACTGCACCGCCACAGTCGACTATGGTTCATTGATACATCACGTTAATGTGTTTTCTCTGAGTATTACTGTTGGTATACTGTCATATACCAACAGTATACTTCGCACTCGAGGTATACTGTTGGTAGGGTCGAGAGGAAGGGGTCTGTATAAGAGTATCACCATAACAGCGTGTTGTACGTCTTCTGATCTGTCCAATTAGACCCTTTATAAGACAGTTTGAGAGTACGAAATCTTCCTCGTGTGTGCCGTGACTGAGCTCAAGGCAGAATCCGCTTCTCCTACACTCATCTCGGGGCTCATATATTTTCCCTCATGGGAGAGGTGAGGAAGTACTCAACCTCCTATGCTGAGGCGAACCAGCCAAAGACTGTCTACAGGGAGGGTCTTCCACTGTCCGAGGGGTCTGTTCTCCCCCCCCCCCCCCACAAGGGTAAATAGGTGGCACCTGTGATTTCCGCAGTAAGGGTAATTACACAATCCCCCCCCCCTCTTGCTCACTCCCCTTCTAATCTAGCCGGGTGGTGTGCTTGGAGGCGTAAGGTAGACAAATCCAGTATAATTATTGCTCCAGTATAATCACCTATTGTAATTGTCACGAAGCCCTTGCCAGCACAAGGGGAACAGAGAACCAGTGTGTGTGTGTGTGTGTGTATTTACACACTGTGTAAATTGTGTGTGTGTGTATATTTACCTAGTTGTATTCACCTAGTTGTGCTTCTGGGGGTTTGAGCTCTGCTCATTCGGCCCGCCTCTCAACTGTCAATCAACGGTGTGTGTGTGTGTGTGTGTGTGTGTGTGTCTGTGTGTGTGTCTGTGTGTGTGTCTGTGTGTGTGTGTGTGTGTGTGTGTGTGTGTGTGTGTGTGTGTGTGTGTGTGTGTGTGTGTGTGTGTGTGTGTGTGTGTGTGTGTGTGCGTGTGTTTGTGTGTGTGTGTGAACCAGTTATCTTACTCTCCAGGAAGCCCTCAAAATAATTAACGCCAAACGTGAACAAAATGGCTGCTCAGTAATTATTCTCCTCTTGACCCATGTTGTGGAAGCCAAGCGCCTGGTGGGGGGGGGGAAGGTTATCACGTGACTATTCTTCTATTATTAGTGCCTAGGCCTATATCTGTCTTGCTGATTTACATCACTGTTCGTGTATATATATACTCATACTCATTATAAATCCATTTTTTGTTGTTACAATACTATATCTACTAGATTTATTGAGAAAGTTTCTTGCTGATTCTACTAGCCCTGATGGCAAAGTTCCATGGCGAGTTAACTATATCCCTGATCTACCAAGTTCCGTGGCGAGTCTGCTTGGAACTTTGGCCAGCAGGGCTACTGCTGTGTTCAGTCTCAAAACTTTGTAAATACACTTTCAGTTCCTGCTTCTTACCCCTTTTCATCTCCATCCTTCCCCCCCCCCCCCCCCCCTCTCTCTCTCTCTCTCTCTCTCTCTCTCTCTCTCTCTCTCTCTCTCTCTCTCTCTCTCTCTCTCTCTCTCTCTCTCTCTTTCTCTCTCTCTCTCTCTCTCTCTCTCTCTCTCTCTCTCTCTCTCTCTCCCTCTCTCTCTCTTCCTCTCTCCTTCTGACCCCCAGACCCTTCACGTGCCCTCCCTCTTCCTTCAAGGTTCCCTACATGTACTAATACCTTCTTAAGGTATTTGTGTTCCTCTTGGAGTAGAAATTTTAATGTAGGGGTGTACAATGCATTTTTTTGTAAAGGGAGGGGATGAAATTCCACGCATGTTTCCACTCTCCTCCCCACCACCCGTGTCCTCTGTGTGTCTCCTTCCACCCCCCACCCGTGTCCTCCCATGTGTCTCCGCCCTCACCACCCGTGTCCCCCAATGTGTCTCCTCTCCCCCCCTCAGAGCCCCCCCCCTCCTCCCCAGTGAGTTACCCCGTCTCCCTCGTAGCCCGATCTCTCCTCGCCAGGTCGTTAGCAAGTCCATCAGGACCGTCTTTGCATCTTAATTTAGCTCCGATGAAAACATTAAAAGATGGGTTGATCTCTGAAGAAGTTTAAAGAAAGCTCATTTTGAGACAGAAAGAAATATGGAGAGAGAGAGAGAGAGAGAGAGAGAGAGAGAGAGAGAGAGAGAGAGAGAGAGAGAGAGAGAGAGAGAGAGAGAGAGAGAGAGATGAATCCAATGTAAGCATCCAATGTACTAGCGCTGGGTTTTATACGATACTTTGACCAGTTACATCAGGTTGTTGTTGTGGCCAAACTGCAAGTATTAATCCTCTAAGACACTGTTGGACTTCCAGTCACAGACTACATTTTTCTGCCTTTAACTCTAAATGAAGAATTGTCTGAAAGTCACTCAGTGCTGGAACACCAAAGGGAAGTATGCTTGGCCTCCTTTATTTATTTAAATAAAGGAAATGCCTATTGTTACAATGCTCGTAAAACATGAACATAGACGTAGATGCTGTTGCTCGCAATAGACAGTATGATGAAACAGACGAGAGACGGGAGACGATGGTAGAAAAAAAGGCATTATTTGTCAGTGATGTCGTGGATATCTTGAAGTGATGTCTGGTTTTTTTCCCTGCTCTTGAGAACCAACATGATGAGCCTGGCCAGCATGGCAACCAGGGAATGTACATTATTATGGCGACTCTCTTTCTTCTCGACAGCAGCGGCTGCAAAACTTGATATTGAGCACACGGCTCGCTTACAACCAAAGGGGTAAGCGAGTCAACAGCTCTTTGCTACTGGGGCCGAGTCCCCACAGGGAGTCGAAATATGACATTTTCTTACTCCATAGCAGGGGAACAGATACCTCGATATCAGTCAGCCGTTGTGGGCTGCATACTAGAGAATGGTCTCTCGTCGGTTGGCTGCTCGTCATTTGAGTCCGTGGATTCAAAACGAAGAATCGACAATTTCACGGGACATGGCCAGGTCGGCAGAGCGTCGTCCTCGCTGCTTGCAAGGTCGGCGTTCGAACCGCAGGGATTCAAGTGGTCTGCGTATCCCAACAACGTGCAAGATTATCAACGTCTCTCATTGATGATTATTATGGCTAAACTGGTGTTATTGATGCTGATGATGTTTGCTATTTAAACATTTTCTTCTATTTCTTATCCCTTAAAGTTAACTTTATTGTGTTGACGGTATTTTGTGTTAATAATGTGTTTATTAACATATTTATTTTGCGTGTAGATTGTTCTCATGTACTGGATATATTCTCTCTCGTATTCCCAGTAAGAACAGAGATGGGGAATATTGTCGCGTTTGTCCTATTCCCAGTAGGAACAGAGATGGGGAATTTCCTCCAGAAATGGATCTCCCCCTCCCCCTCTACCCCTCTCCGTCTTCCCCCCCCCTCTACCCCTCTCCGTCTTCCCCCCCCCCCTCTACCCCTCTCCACTATCTTCACCAGTATCTGGTATCAGTCACCTGCTAATTAAACTCCTGACTAGAGACAGCCAGGTAGGCGCTAGTTCCCCATGGGTCTCCTGCCTCACGTCCTGTCCTCGTCTGTCAATGTCACACTCCGTCTGCCTGACTGTCACTCACTGTCTGGCCTGTTAGGTGTCTCACTAGTAGTGGACATCTACAAGAGAAAACGGGACAGTTTTCTTCAAATAGTGCCGGACCAACCGGGCTGTGGTGGGCCTGCGGGCCGCTCCAAGCAACACAGCCTGGTGGACCAAGCTCTCACAAGTCAAGCCTGGCCTCCGGCCGAGCTTGGGGGAGTAGAAGAACTCGCAGAACCCCATCAACCAGGTACAATCCAGGTTGCTGGCTGTCGCCCTGTTTGGCTTACTGTCTCACCGTCTCGCTCTTCGTCCCGTCTCTGCTGTCTCTTTATTAGTCCTTTGTATCACACAAAATTTATTTACTACTTCGTTTGTAAACACCGGATGTTTACAGCTCTTTTCCCATCATATTAGGATTGATTTTATGAATACGTTATTGCAAAAGATAAAATATTTACAGCCAAACTGTTTCGCCTTCGCCTGTATTTGCTGGCATTCAAATGAGAAGCACACACCATTTTATATGAAACCAAAATCATTATTAAAAAAAATCGATAATAATAATAATAATAAATGTAATTATATCAACAGTAACCAAATAATCATACCAGAGTTATTATCCATTATTTTGTTAAATTAGTGTAATATTTTTTTCCACTGTCACTGGCGCAAATTATTTGATAATTGTGACAAGAATAATTGTATTTTTTTTTTTTTACACTTCAGCTATATTGGGTTTGTTTTTGTATGTAATAATTGCATTAATGCAATTATTATATTCAATTACAGAATCGTTGAAACAATGTTTCAACGTGTGATTAGGTGTGATTAGGTCATGGTCTGAGTGTGTTTGATGAAGCACTCAGGACTCCTTATCCTGACCCCTTTTCAGTGCTATATAGCAGTAATGGCTTGACGCTTTCCCCCAATATTTTATATTATATGGGAACACCCAACACAAAGGGTTCGAACCCTCATCAGGGCCCTTTGTGAATTTATCCAAATAATAATAATAATAATAATAATAATAATAATAATAAATCACAGTAAAGAAAATCATTATTAACAATAACGATATTATAACACCGGAAAAAAATAATATAAACAAGCCTATATAAACTAAACCTCACCAAAATATATATATATCGAGTTGAATCCTGTGTTTCCGCAGCGACGTCAATCTTCATAAGTTTGGAAACACATTAACTAATACTGTTTTTCTCTCCTATTAAGCAGGAAGGTCACACGCAGTTCCGGGCCCTATTTTCACGAGGCTGTCTGTCTTAATTATGCGCAGCTTAAGGGAATATATATATTTTTTAGGCTCCGTTGTTTGTACCTCCTTTGTGTGGCGTATTTTACAAAATACAGTGTTTCATGTAATATATATATACGTACATATGTATGTTTCACTGGATATGAGTTCATATACCTGGTTTATTATTCCCTGGTTTACAGTTAACTTTATCCCTCTGAGTGCTCATCCAGCTTGGTTTAATTGGAAGAGGATAATCCAAATGTCATCTTTGTTCAAGGTCTGTTAAAAGAACAACACATTGACCGAATAATGCACTATACCTATTATAATGGACACAACGTTTCGAACCTTCGAAAGGTTCATTCTCAAGTGAGGAGGAACAAGATATGAGGAAATATCTGATTTACAACACTGGGAGATTGTAATTTGCAACAAATTATACTAATGAGTTGCAAATTAATCCATTTACAACAAATTATAATCACAACACTAATTTACAACTAATTATACATGCATAATTAAGTCAGAGGAGAAAAGTGAAAGAGGAAGATTAGAGGTAAAGTGAAGTGATGAGTCAATTAACTTTGCATACAAAAATAAGTCAGGTAATTGGATAATTGGGTAATTGTAGGTCAGGTGACCGCAGTGGGCAAGGCGTTTTGGGCAGTAACGTCATTATTGACATTTTTTTTGCATTCCGGTCATGACCTCTCTCTCTCTCTCTCTCTCTCTCTCTCTCTCTCTCTCTCTCTCTCTCTCTCTCTCTCTCTCTCTCACTCTCTCTCTCTCACTCTCTCTCTCTCACTCTCTTACTCTCTCTCATGGTGGATAACGTGAATAATTCTGGCATTTGCGAATAACCGTTTAATATAATACATTATATAGTTTATTTTGTATTCTTTTAGTCAACCTTGAATAATTGTTAATTGGAAAAACTTCTTCCAATTAAACCAAGACGAGAGAGTACTAGTTAGAGATATAGAAGCCTTAAACAAGGAAATAATCAACACAGAATGTGCATTCATATTAAATGGCTTCTAAATGAAAAAAACCTCCGTCTAAAATGTCTAAATGAAAACCCCGATGGCTAAAATGTCTAAATGATAACCTGCTGTGAATATATACAAACATATGTCGTACATAATAGCCAGAACTCACTATTTGGCCTAGTATGCAAGACCCGATTCGCCTAACAGGTAGAGTGATTTTCGTTTTCAATGTTATTTTTCAATTTGGTTTATTTGAATTAATATTATTATATTATATTAGACACATGAATTTGGTTAGACTTTGGTTAGGTTAGGTTTGATTAAAATATCTATGTTAGTTTTACCTCAAATAAAAAATTAAATTTATGTGTAATATAATAGAAAGCTTTATCATTCCATAAAAAAATGTAGACAAATATATAATTTCAGGAAAACTCGGCTTATTAGGCAACTTTTAATTGGCAACTATTACTAATTTAGTGATTTTGTTAAATAATTTGTTTCATACTTTGAAAAGTAAACATTTGCCTTATACTTTTCAGCAGTTTGTTATGCTTTAGTAAATGTGGAAAATAAGAACATTAGAATAGAGGAAACTTTAGAATGCCTATTGGCCCATACGAAACAGCTCCTCTTTATATAGAAATAAAGCTAAATGTCTAACCTACTCTTGAAACAATCTAAAGATTCCAAGTTAGTCTGAGTAACCTGGAAACGTCCAGAAACCTACAACCTTATTCCTAGAAAAGCATTTCCCAAACTTTTCAAAATCTAAAGTCAACTAAATTGTTATATATACCCCCTGTTTCCAGTTATATTTTACGGCAATATATTTAGCAATCCATTAATATCTTTCCCCTTGTTAAACCCTATCATCCATCTGGAGACTTCAGTCGTGTCACTGCTGGTTAATTAAGCTTTTAGTTAGTTTCTTCATAAGTCAGGTTTGGAATCCATTTGTATTAACATTGTACCTCGCACCTTTCTCGGTGCTCGTTCAAGCAAACTGTTGTTCATTCTAAAGCCCTCAGACTGAGCCGGATATAATATAGAAGGGGGGTCCTAAGCAGGGCGGAATAAGACTGAAGAATAACATTTGATGCATTATTGCTATAGCTTCAGGACGTGGATACCTTTTTTTCAATTGAATTCAGTTTTTCAATTTTTCGTGAATGCTGTTTTTCAATTGACCATTTTGATAAATTTTAAATTTTTGAATTGACATTTTTGGGGTTTAGGGTCCAAACAAATCATTACTTCCAGATCGTATTATTATTTAAATAAGTTTTTTAATAGTTTTTTTATTAAATTAACGCATAATGAATTTTTTTAACCGATTTAGGTAAAGTAGACCCTCTGTTAAATTGTTTAAAAATCGGATATAGAAGATGATGTTTATTATATGTTTTTTATGTAAATTCAGAACTCGTCTTTGCATAGAACATATATTTTAGTGATGGCTGTATACATCTTGGTGTGAAGTTCTGGAGAGCAACATAGTGTAATGAAGGTGAGATTATACTGCCAGAGGCTGGCGCATCACTACCTCAGATTATGTCATATTATCCTGTTAGGCCCTGTGAGGGGTGAGGTGGCAGGGGTGAGGTGACAGAGGAAGGTGGCAGAGGTGAGGTGGCAGGGGTGAGGTGACAGGGGTGAGGTGGCAGAGGGAGGTGGCAGAGGTGAGGTGGCAGAGGGAGGTGGCAGGGAGAGGTGGCAGAGGGAGGTGGCAGAGATGGCAGGGGGTGACAGAGGGGGGACACAGAGCGTAGAGAGGAAGGGTGGAATGGGAGGAAGGGGTTGATCTGAAAGATCACAAGAGTTGCAGAGCTGGAATAGAAAGTGAGGGGTGGAGGGAGGGAAGAGCCAGATTGTTTTGGTAGAGACTGGACCAAAAATAAGACATGAAAGAGAAGCCCAGAATTTTTTTTTAAAGGAGAAGGTAGGGGGAGAAGAGGAAGTGAGGGATGACTAGGTATCTTGCCTTGCTTGACCATGTTCCCTCCCCCTTGCTTGACCAGGTCCTCCCCTTGCTTGACCAGGTCCTTCCCTTGCTTGACCAGGTCCTCCCCTTGCTTGACCAGGTCCTTCCCTTGCTTGACCAGGTCCTCCCCTTGCTTGACCAGATCCCCTTTGTCATATAAGAGTACACTTACTGTTACAACTCTCTTTACATTCCCCAGAGTCCATATTTCCCCGACATCCCTTATTCCCAACCCCCATGAAAATAATTACTAATTTTCGCGTTTCCACGTCCCTCTCAAAAGCATTCCCTATCTACACCAGGCCGCTTCCACCCACCCTTGTCTTTCCTAGGGTCCCCCAGCGTAGCCAGGGACCCCAGCGTAGCCAGGGACACACGTCACTGTAAATGCGGAAGAAAGTTGTTGAGAGGAAGGACAGCCAAAAACGAGTGGTAATTAAAACTCCGTTCAGGTGAAGCGGACGAGATATTGCTGCGTTGGTATGTTCGGCTTGGTAGGAAGCTGGAAGGGAGAGAGGTAGATTGGCAGAGGGAAGAGGGGCGATGACAGGAGAGAGAGAGAGAGAGAGAGAGAGAGAGAGAGAGAGAGAGAGGAGAGAGAGAGAGAGAGAGAGAGAGAGAGAGAGAGAGAGAGAGAGAGAGAGACACTAGCACAAACACTGCCTCATCGCTGGCGGGGTGACTGCCCCCGACCACTGAGTAACTGCACTCCTCCCACCAATGTGTCTCTCTCTCCCTGGCATGTGGTGCCCTCTTTTCCACGACAGCCTCGAACGCAGGCCAGTGACATAGTGGCTCACTTCCCACCGCTGTTTCACCGCTCACACAACGGTGTACTCACCACTGTCACCTGGTGTTCGACACAGCATCCCAAGTGGGACAAGTACACGAGTTGGAAAGACAGGCAGGAGTGTCAGGTATGATGGTCCACTGATGTTTGTCGTTGTCCACTGAATAAGGAAGTGTTTAAGTAACTGAAGACCGACTCACAGTGAGGGAGGAAGAATCCTCATGAATGTAGAGGTGCTTCAGGTGGCGTCCCACAAGGGGGTCGATGCTGGGAACTATTTTATTGCTAATGTACCTGATATTCCTGAGAGGATAGACGCCTTTGAGGTTGACGCAATAGAAGAATGGACAACAGGTTGATCGTTTTGTTTCTTGCAGTTGATTTTTGTCATTTCTGCTAACAGTTGGTGTTTGCAGCTTGACTTAAGCGCTATATAGACTCTGGTTCATCGTTCGGCTTTTGGAGGTGTTTATCTAGTCACCTCGTAAACACAGAGGCTCTTAGTAATTCCTCATATATTTAGAGATCGTGACTTGAAGAGCCTTCGACCCTTCACGTTCCCATGGCACTCTCTTTGTGTACCTTTTGCTCTTTTGGCTTGTGAGTGGTTCTTCTCCTGCTTCATCCCTCCTGGTTTCGTTCAGAATTATTTCCATATGCAGGTTATGAACCAGGCCTTCTGTTATTTGGTTTAAATATAAATTATGACGTATCTCTCGCCTAAATCTCATGAAATGTAGTTTGAGTTTTTTAAATAGATTTTGGCAATAAAAGTTTTCTACGCCTTCTCCAGGTCAGCATCTTAACGAGCCTTAAATGGGGCAGTTTATTCCATCCTTAGATATTACTAGTATCTTAGAAAGTCACTATGGTATCCGCACCAATTTTTATCCAGCCTGCCCCGTATCCTACAGGTGTCACAATGACTTTAGTTGACTGTATTAAACATGTACGAAGTTTGACGTGACATCACCGTGTCTTAAGTTTTCACTTTACTCTGTAGGAAGGTTGGAACACCATTTCTGACCTAGCTACGACCCTCCATCACTGTTCCACCACTACGACCCTCCAACACTGTTCCACCACTACGACTCACACTGTGCACCACCACGACCTCACCAACCAACACCACCACCACACACCATCACCACCCCACAACCACCCACCACCCTTCCAAGTCCCAAGAGCAAGCCTGGAGTGATCTTCCTCCAGCACGTCTAAGCTGGTTGGGGGATGAGATATTAAGCCAATTTCTCCTCCGCTTTTTCTACCCCGTTGGCACGAACGACCTCTTCTCGCTGACACGGAAAAGACACACACACACACACACATTATATATATAATGTTTTATATATAACTAAAGATACTAGGCAAATGATTGGTTACACATTGGAGTGTCAGGGGGGGGGGGCAATGCTGGGGTCTATTTTCAACAAATTTCATGATGCTTATTTTCACAAAGGGTTAAGAAGATTATTTGAACGTTAAGTAGGTGGTGAGGGGTTTATAGGGATGAAACGCTGTCAGATGGTCCATTCTCCAGACAAAGATCATGGGAGTGACGCTCTCACTGCACCTGTCTCCTTCTTCTTCCTCCTCCCTCCCCCCACTGTCTATATCTTCGGATAACCCTTTCTTAGTGCAAAGCTTCTTAGCATGTGAGTAATCCTCTTACCAATGGTCCACCAGGGCAGTACCTACCCCAGGGTAGTAGTCCACATGGACAGTGTCTACACCTGGGGAGTACCTAGCCCAGGGCAGTAGCTGTACCAGGGGAGTACCTAGCCCAGGGCAGTAGCTGTACCAGGGCAGTACCTAGCCCAGGGCAGTAGCTGTACCAGGGCAGTACCTAGCCCAGTGCAGTAGCTGTACCAGGGCAGTACCTAGCCCAGGGCAGTAGCTGTACCAGGGCAGTACCTAGCCCAGGGCAGTAGCTGTACCAGGGGAGTACCTAGCCCAGGGCAGTAGCTGTACCAGGGGAGTACCTAGCCCAAGGCAGTAGTCCACATACCACATGAGGACAAAATGCGACACAAAAGCTTAGTAAAATATGAAAGGATAGCGGATTACAAATTTACCCCAAGTCTTTTTCTCAGTGGAAATAAAAAAGCATGATTGAAGATTACCTCCAAGATTATATATATATATATATATATATATATATATATATATATATATATATATATATATATATATATATATATATATATATATATATATATATATATATATATATATTATTGTTCCTTACGATCGCCACATGAACATGTCTCCCGTTCACTATGTGAATTCCGGAATATGTTGTATCCAGCTTTCCATCTGTGGCTATTTTAATCCTCTTCATTCTATGAACGAAACGCGTGCCGGGTTCATGACTGAATGTTTTCTAACAAATTCTGTTTACCTCTTTGTGGAGAATGTTCTGTGAATGTATAGACACACACACACACACACACACACACACACACACACACACACACACACACACACACACACACACACACACACACACACACACACACACACAATTTTGTGTGCGTGTGACTACACACGCTAGTGGGTAAGGGAGTACCTAAGCAATAGGAAGCAGAGAGTTACAGTGAGGGATGAGACCTCAGATTGGCGAGAAATCACCAGTGGAGTCCCACAGGGCTCTGTACTCGAACTTATCCTGTTTCTGATATAAGTAAATGATTCCCAGAGAGTATAGACTCATTTCTCTCAATGTTTGCTGACGACGCCAAAATTATGAGAAGAATTAAGACAGAGGAGGACAGCTTGAGGCTTCAAGAAGACCTGGACAAGCTGCAGGAATGGTCGAACAAGTGGTTGTTAGATTTTAAGCCGAGCAAATGTAATGTAATGAAGATAGATGTAGGGAGCAGGAGACCAGATACAAGGTATCATTTGGGAGATGAAATACTTCAGGAGTCAAAGAGAGAGAAAGACCTGGGGGTTGATATCACGCCAGATCCGTCTCCTGAAGCTCATATCAAGAAGATAACATCAGCGGCATATGCCAGGTTGGCCAACATAAGAACGGCCTTTAGAAACTTGTGTAAGGAATCATTCAGAACTTTGAATACCACATATTTCAGACCAATCCTGGAGTATGCAGCCCCAGCATGGAGTCCATATCTAGTCAAGCATAAGACTAAGCTGGAAAAAGTTCAAAGGTTTGCCACCAGACTAGCACCCGAACTGAGGGGTATGAGCTACGAGGAAAGACTACGGGAATTAAACCTCACGTCACTGGGAGACTGAAGAGTTAGGGGAGACATGATCACCACATACAAGATTCTCAGAGGAATTGATAGGGTAGATAAAGACAGATGATTTAACACCAGGAGCACACGCACTAGGGGACAGAGGTGGAAATTGAGTGCCCAAATGAGACATAGAGACATTAGAAAGAATTTTTTCAGTGTCAGAGTGGTTGACAAATGGAATGCATTAGGAAGTGATGTGGTGGAGGCTGACTCTATACACAGTTTCAAGTGTAGATATGATAGAGCCCAATAGACTCAGGAACCTGAACACCTGTTGATTGGCGGATGAGAGGCGGGACCAAAGAGCCAGAGCTCAACCCCCGCAAGCACAACTAAGTAACTAGGTGAGTACACACACACACACACACACACACACACACACACACACACACACACACCAGTGTACCACTGCCTCTGAAGACGACAGCGAACTGTGTAAACTATTTACTCTACCGAGGGAGTGATTTACCTCGAGTTTACTTCGTCCATAACTCAGGACAGTGAGCAAATATTTACGGGCATCCCTGAGTCCTCGTTTGGGGGAGGAGGTGGGGAGGTGGAGGGAAGAGTGAGGGGGGGGACGGGAGGAGGAGGAGAGGGTGAGGGAGAGGGAGAGGGAGAGGGAGAGGGGAAATGATGGGTTATAGGGACGTTGTGAAGGAGGGAAGGAAGGAAAAGAAAGAAGAGCACTCTCCCTTGTGTATATTGTCTTACCAACTCACATTTCTCATGTGGGTTGAGGAGAAAACCCTTGCAGTTTCTCGTGAATATCTCTCATCCTCATTCTGTCTCCCATTTGTTGTTCCATCCTATTTTATTTTCTCTCTTTAATTTTTTTTGGTTTATTCTGCAGTTTGTTAATCTGTTATTGCTACTGTGTTATTTGTTGAGGTTTGTTGAATCAGTGGTTTTTTGTTTTCAGTTTTCTTTATTTCTTGCTTTGTTAGTTTCCACAGTGTTCCCTTTCACTCTCTATAGTGCCTCTTTTTCCCACGTGCTTGGCGTCCGTTTCTCTTTCGTTTGTTCTGTTCTCTCTGTCTGCCTCGCTTCTCCATCTTTCTCTCACCTTACCCCTTCGTTCATTATCTTCCTTTACCTTGCTATCTCTCTCTTTCTCTATAGCTGATATTTTATCTCTGTCCCTCAGAGAGAGAGAGAGAGAGAGAGAGAGAGAGAGAGAGAGAGAGACAGACAGACAGACAGAGACAGACAGACAGACAGAGAGAGAGACAGAGACATAGACCTGGACATAAACTGTCTTAGCCTCTCTTTGTCTCTCCCTCTCTCTATCTTCCTCTCTCTATCTCTCTCTCCCCCTCCCCCTCTCTCTCTCTCTCCCAGCCCGCGTACCCTCATAAAACACCGGCCAGTAATGACGGGACCCGGTTTGAGGCTCCTTACCTCCCCCTAACCTGTCACTCCAACAGGCAGGAACTACACAACTGGAGTGCACAGTAACTTGCTGCTCAAGGACGCAGCAGCGGACCCTAATTCCCCTCCAGCGGCAGACACTTACCAGACTTACAAGCTTCAGCTGCGCCGCCAAAGCTTCTCAACACCGAAGTTGTCCGACGCTCAGAACTGATTCTATGGACTTCTGTGTAAAACTTCGGTTTCAACTCTCTTTTTAACCCTGTCGTAGCTCAGTCGATTAGGGGATGGGATGCTCCCGGACGCAGGGTCGAATCCTCGTCACGGCCCTTGTGGATTTGTTGATTCTATGGATTTTTCTGTACCTTTGGAACGGATGAATGCAGCTTATTTCGTTCACCTGGGCTCTTGAGTGACTCGAAGCACTGACCCACACGAGTGTGTGATGCAAAAGTTATATCTATTTCAGCTTTTACTGAACGCAGCTTAAATATAGGAGAACTTTGTTTTTTATATACATTATACTTTGAATACATCAGGTGGGATGCCATACAGGTGTGGGTGTATGGCACAGGTAACCTGGCATCTGTCCTCATGCCAGGTAAGAAGCTGAAGCAAATTAACGTAGTTTACCATCCAAGGAGGGAGGGATTATCAGGGGGAAAGCACTAAGCCATTACGAGTGTATAGTACTTGGAAGGGGTCAGGATAAGGATTTGAGATGGGACGGAGGGAAAGGAATGGTGCCCAACCACTTGGACGGTCGGGGATTTAACGCCGACCTGCATGAAGCGAGGCCGTCGCTCTACCGTCCAACCCAAGTGGGTGGGCTTCCAGAGGCAGGAGCTTGATCTTAATAATAACAATTGTACTGTGGAGTCCGCAGAAACAGATCAAGCGGCGTATCAAGCTTATTAAGCTGAGTTTGGATCACCAGAACAGCCGCGGCAACTGTGGTTTAAAAACTACAACAGCCAAATACATTGTACGTCAGTATGGCATATCCACTATTGCATCATGTTCTCCTCTCTTCACAGCCATTTTGTATTGTCTATATGCCAATACGTCCCCCCCCCCTCGTCGCCATATTGTGTGTACTCACCTGCCCTCGTCGCCATATTGTGTTCCCTCACCTCCCCTCGTCGCCATATTGTGTGCCCCTCACCAGGCTCTCCTCCTCCCCCAGGCACAACGACCTGCCGTGGAACATCAGGAAGTTTATGCACAACAAACTTCACAGCTTCAACTTCACGGCCGAGCTCAAGAAGCTTCGTCCTTGGTCGCGTTCCTCCTGGTCCCACACCGACCTGCCCAGGCTCAAGGAGGGCAGGGTAGGTGCCCAGGTGAGTCTAGGTGGTGTGTAGGTGGCCTTGGTGACCTGCCCAGGCTCAAGGAGGGCACGGTAGGTGCCCAGGTGAGTCTAGGTGGTGTGTAGGTGGTCTTGGTGACCTGCCCAGGCTCAAGGAGGGCATGGTAGGTGCCCAGGTGAGTCTAGGTGGTGTGTAAGGGGTCTTGGTGACCTGCCCAGGCTCTAGGAGGGCATGGTAGGTGCCCAGGTGAGTCTAGGTGGTGTGTAAGGGGTCTTGGTGACCTGGCCACAGTTGGCGCCACTAACACTGCTCTCCTGCCCACAGTTGGCGCCACTAACACTACTCTCCTGCCCACAGCTGGCGCCACTAACACTGCTCTCCTGCCCACAGCTGGTGCCACTAACACTACTCTCCTGGCCACAGCTGGTGCCACTAACACTGCTCTCCTGCTCACAGCTGGCGCCACTAACACTACTCTCCTGCTCACAGCTGGCGCCACTAACACTACTCTCCTGGCCACAGCTGGTGCCACTAACACTGCTCTCCTGCTCACAGCTGGCGCCACTAACACTACTCTCCTGGCCACAGCTGGCGCCACTAACACTACTCTCCTGCCCACAGCTGGCGCCACTAACACTACTCTCCTGCTCACAGCTGGCGCCACTAACACTACTCTCCTGGCCACAGCTGGCGCCACTAACACTACTCTCCTGGCCACAGCTGGTGCCACTAACACTGCTCTCCTGCTCACAGCTGGTGCCACTAACACTACTCTCCTGCTCACAGCTGGCGCCACTAACACTACTCTCCTGGCCACAGCTGGCGCCACTAACACTACTCTCCTGCTCACAGCTGGTGCCACTAACACTGCTCTCCTGCTCACAGCTGGTGCCACTAACACTACTCTCCTGCTCACAGCTGGTGCCACTAGCACTACTCTCCTGCTCACAGCTGGTGCCACTAACACTGCTCTCCTCCTCACAGTTCTGGGTCTCCTACGTGCCGTGTGAGTCTCAGCGCCTCAACGCCGTTCAACTCACCATAGAACAAATTGACCTGATCAAGCGCCTCATTGACCAGTACCCAGACGACCTCCGCCTCGCCACTTCCGCCGACGGTGAGTCTTGGGGTCACCTGGGGTCAGGGGTCAGCGTTGGTCAGGGGTTAAACGAGTGTGAAGGGGTATGCTGTAGTCAGAGGTCACCTAGAGTCAAATGTCACTTAGTAACTAATGGGGATTGAAAGTTGCAAATTGTGTTTAATTGAAGGGTCGTATGGATTCATGGGTCAATTGGATTTATGAAGCCATTTAATGTTAACTGTATACAGGAGGTCAGCTGAGGACAATTACAAAATTGATGCAATCGTTAAGTTGGTTTTAAGGTTAAGTTGGTTTTAAGGTTTTAAGGATTATGGTCTTAAAACCATATTTTCATGGTTTTAAGACCATCATCAAAGACCACTTCGAATTAAGGCCTGTTTAAGACAAAATGCCAAGCAGCGTCAAAGAATTTTGGGGAATCTAATATCATCCGGGATCAGAAGCCAAGTGCGATCAAAGAGTACTGAAGGGTATTAAACGAAGATTCTTGCACGTAAACACAGACTTCGACATCTCGATGCCCTTTGACCTCGTTGAGGTCGAGATGGGGGGGAGGGGGAGGGGTCAACACAGTTTCACAACACTATATTCGTGATGGTTTAAACAATTAGTTATTATTTAAACGTTATACCAGTTGTTTAGGCCATCAAGAATAAGTATTGAAACGCTATACTAATTGATCAGGCCAACAAAGGGGGGCTGAGCATTTCAATTGCATAAATCAGAGACAATTAGAAATCATTAATTAATAAAACAAAATAAGGGAGACAGAGGCTATGTGAAACCTGAAATTATTAAAATTATATTAAACACTGGGGAAAATTATTTATTATCGTGCTTTGTTAAGCATTAACTATATCTATACGAAGATATTAAGGCACGTGTATGTAATTAACTACACGAGTTCATTCTAATTATTTAGAATGTCAGCTGTTGTGGGTTAAGCAACCCTTGACGGTCGCTGGACACTACTCTTTATGGGAGCCGGATACAGCTGCCCTCAACATGGGAGCCGGATACAGTTGCCCTCAACATGGGAGCCGGATACAGCTGCCTTCAACATGAGAGCCGGATACAGCTACCCACAACATGGGAGCCGGATACAGCTGCCTTCAACATGGGAGCCGGATACAATCGCCTTCAACACGAGAGCCGGATACAGCTACCAACAACATGGGAGCCGGACACAGCCGCCCTCAACATGGGACCCGGATACAACCGCCTTCAACACGAGAGCCGGATACACCCGGCGTCAAACATTTACATCAAAATCCACGTTTTGTAGACAAGTGCTAAATGACAGAAATTAAATGCAAATGGAATTAGTGTTTCATCTAATTATAAAGCAATTGGGTTGCCACCCCTAACCATGCATAATTCATCCTAGCGCACGTAACCGTTCTGCCAGGGTCCGACGCTGTCGCTCGAATTAATATTTTGTCCATTACCTTGCTAACTGCTCTAGAGGAGATACCGTTCTCTGTGGACAAAAGTTATAATTACGGATCTTTGGGAAAAGTGCAGAGACACGATACTTGGATTATATATATATATATATGCAAACAAGCCTGAATGGTCCCCAGGACTATATATATATAGGGGTGTGAGTTTTCAGTTATATATATATATATATATATATATATATTATTAAATATGACCGAAAAAGTAAGATTAATAATTCTAACACGAATTTTCTCAATCTTTCGTACATTTCTTTTCACTGCTGGTGGTAATTCAAAAATCAATTCTCCCAAATTCATTTTTATTTCTAGTCTGACGCGACACTTGAGCGCGTTTCGTAAAACTTATTACATTTTCAAAGACTTTAGTTTACACTTACACAACTGAATAGAACTTACACATCTCCGATTTGTTTATATCTACATTTGAGTGAGGTGGATGGGGTGAGGTGGTATTAATAGGGTATTAAATTCATCAACACAAGACAGAACACGAAACAATGGGTATTGAATGGAAGTGATTGTAGAAAGCCTATTGGTCCATATTTCTTGATGCTTCTATATTGGAGCGGAGTCTTGAGGTGGGTAGAATATAGTTGTGCATTAATTGGCTGTTGATTGCTGGTGTTGACTTCTTAATGTGCAGTGCCTCGCAAACGTCAAGCCGTCTGCTATCGCTGTATCTATCGGTGATTTCTGTGTTGTTTACTGGGATTTCTCTGGCGATGGTTTGGTTGTGGGAAGAGATTATATGTTCCTTAATGGAGCCCTGTTGCTTATGCAACAGGGGTCCATTAATTCGTGTTAGAATTATTAATCTTACTTTTTCGGTCATATTTAATAATATATATATATATATATATATATATATATATATATATATATATATATATATATATATATATATATATATATATATATATATATATATATACGGGTTTCCAATCCCAGCAAAACCTAATGATTTGGTATCGGGAGAATTCTTCATGAGCGAGTTGGAGGTCCTCCTTATTAATTTATCATTTTTGGAGTATTTTCTGTCCACCGTCTATCGGGACACTACGACAGTGACTATAAGACACAACCATTTACTAAAGCAGAAAAATAGAAGTAAAATTCAAAACCTTGAAAAAAAGACTAGTGTTGTCTTTGTCTTGAAATGCCCGCTTGGGAGCCACTTAGGTCCAGTGATCCTAATATATAGGCAGGACGGTGATCTTCTCATTTGCCATTCAGGTCAAGTAGGGAGTGTTAAAGTGATAGGGAGTGAACACATTTAGATTTTGTTTTAGTTTTCTTTTAATAAATTAAATTTGTTATTAATTTGCATTTTATTGTTTCCATTTGGTTATGTGTAAACTTGTCCTGGTCACGTGGTCCACACGAGGCAGAGTTGCATTGGGCGCCGATTCTAACATCGGATCGGAATTCATCATCCCCATCTAATTAATTCCACACTCAAGTTTCCGAGGTTATAAACTACTAGTGGGGATCAAGCCCCAAGGTTGATTAATTAGCGTGATCGATCCAGACCTCGATCATTGCTCTGTAGAGCTGGTCTGGTGGTGGCAGCATAGAGGCGACTCTAGGGTTTTGCTCAGGGCTTAGGTCACGTCATACTGGGTGTAGAATCCTAAGTCGGTCAATCGTCTTTAGGACCACGTGGCGTGGAGTTGGCTTTGGTAAAAGTTTTGGAGTCCCTTGGTAGAGAATAATAAGTAAGAATACGGGTAGAGGGAGTAGAAAGAAGGAAGTAAAGAGAGAGAAACCCTAACCCGTGTTACAATATAGGCAGGACGGTGATCTCAATATATAGCCAGGACGATGATCTCAATATATAGGCAGGACGGTGATCTCAATATATAGGTAGGACTGTAACATCTCTTATAAGAATTCTTACAGTGCACAAACAACAAAGAAACCAACAAAGATCACATCGTTTCTACACACAACGAGACCTCCATCTGAGAACCTGATCACTACCATCTAAGTAAATGAGTTGTCCTAACAAAATTAAAAGCACTATAATGACGAACGTATTCAACAAAGATAATAAGGTCAGCGAGACAGTAAAGGGCAAATTATCAAATAATGTTATACCTATGTAAACATAACTTGTTAAAAACAAGTTTGAATACTGAATGAGTGGTTGAGGAGGGAGAAGGAAGAGGCAAGAACTCTATATATATCAGAGGCTGGAGAAACTCGCCTCTTAATTGGAGGAACCACAAGTGGACGTCAACAACAATGGGAGCCAGGGAACGTTTGGACAAGTTAATGGAGTCGAGCGTCCAAGAAAAGGCAGCAAGCCCAAGGTAGAAGAAGTGAGTAGAGTCGAGTAGAGTTAAGGGGGAACACAGTGGGTTAAGAGGACAGACACTAGTTACCTTGCGCTCTTAAACTGCTACAAATTAACGGAAAAATTATTTAATAATTTAATTCGTATAATTTTTTATTAAATGTTTCATGACCCCTTATCTTTTTCACCCATAACTTTTAGGTAAAGAACTGAAAGAATGACAAGAGTCGAGGACTAAAGAATATAAAAAAAAAGAATCCTCACACCTGTATTCTTAACTCCTGATCCTCAGAATACTCTAAAATCAGTGTAGATAGCCCCCTGTTCTTCATGATAGCATGGCATCAGTATAGATAACCCGAATTGTATTTATGGTAAACTGATATATTTCTTCGAGGAGGCCATGAATATTGTATCCACATTTAAAGGCTTCTCAAAGTATATTTACATTAACTTAACATAAATTTTAAGGTCAGCTGAAGCCGAATCAAATTTCATTAATACGCTGGAAGATTTTTATTTAAGGTTGATGATGATAATGATGAATATATGAATTAATATTTATAATAATATTAATTAAATGAATATCATACGATAAAATATTAATAATAAATAGGAATAATTATATTATTTTTAGTTGATTTTAAAGTAGAAATGTTGATAAAGAAGAAAAAGCCAACAATAATACATTATATATATATGTATATATTTATATATATATATATATATATATATATATATATATATATATATATATATATATATATATATATATATATATAAACTCAAATACGACGAGAATTCATCAATCACAAAAGCTCCCAGCCTCTTCCTCGCCATTATCGAGAAAACGTCCAGAGAGTGAAGGGATAACCTCGGCAATGTTGGGTGGTGAGGCGTGGTGCTTCTTTAGGATAATAGTCTAGTGTTACCTAAAATGTTTCACTACAGAATCACGTTTTTACGCTCTAAATACGCGTCCCCGTTCACCCACCGCCACACAACGGGGGTCTCATGGCTGAGTGGACAGTGCTCGGGGGTCGTAGCCCTAAGGGCCCGGGTTTGATTCCCGGCCGAGGCGGAAACAAATGGGCAGTTTCTCTTTTACCCTAATGCACCTGTACACCTAGCAGTAAATAGTTACCTGGGAGTTAGACAGCTGCTACGGACTGCTTCCTAGGGATGTGTGTATGTGTGTGTGTGTGCGCGCGAATGTTAGAAATATATGTAGTAGATATAGCAGAGGAAAATAGATTGGTTGGAAAAGCGGGGTCCAAGAGCTAATAGCTCGATTCTGCAGACACAAATAGTAAATACACACACACAGACAGACAGACCATATCACTAGCAAGCATCCCCTGCTAGTTGCTAGAAGGGAATGGAACTATCAGGAGAAAGCGCCAAGCCATTACGACTATATAGCACTGGGAAGGGATCAGGATAAGGTTTTGGGATGGGACGGGGGGAAGGAATGGTGCCCAACCCCGTGGACGGTCGGAGATTGAACGCCGACCTGCGTGGAGCGAGACCGTCGCTCTACCGTCCAGACCAAGGGGTTGGGCTGCTGGTTGCTAGAGAGACTGATCCGAAACAGGTTATTAGAACACTTAGAACAGATGAACGTTGTCTCAAGACACCAGCACAGATTTAGTGAAGGAAAATCCTGCTTGACAAACTTGCTGGAGTTGTATAACAAGATGACAGCAATCAAAGGATAGAGAGAAGGGTGGGCAGACTGCATATTCCTCGACTGTCAGAAAGCATATGATACGGTCCGCACGAAAGACTCCAACTCAAACTAGAGAGACCTGAGAGTGGACATAACCCCATATCTGATGCCAGACGCCCACAGTAGCAGAATAAAAACAGCTGCATATCACATACTGGCCCAACATCTGTGTATCCTTCAGATATACGGAGAGAGGAGCTTCCTGGGCCTTATATAGAGCGAAGGTGAAACCCACTCTTGCATATGCATCCCCACCATTGAATTAGCCCTTACATGAAAAAGGTGAAAGAGAAACTAGAAAAGGTTAAGAGATATGCAACAAGACTGGTTCCCGAGCTGAAAGTCTTAAGCTTTGAGAAAAGACTGAGAGCTTATACCACCTTACCACACTGGACGAAAGGAGAGATAGGGGGGATATGATTACATCATATAAGATTCTAAGGGAAATTGACAAGTCAGACAAATGAGCATTTGTTCAAAGCTAAAAACAGCAGAACAAGGGGTTGTAGATGGAAACTCCAGACGCAAATGACGTCATAGGAACGTCAAAGAAGAACTTTTCCAGTGCTAGAACAGGAAACAGAACAATACGTGGAACAGGTTAGACGAAAAAAAGTCGTTAAAGGTAGTTCGATCCAAAGTTTTCAATGTAAATATGATAATAACGTGAGAAATGATTCATTGCATTAATCTAAGAACGTTCAGAAGGCGGGGCTAAGAGCCTAGCTCGACCCTGCAAGCACATCTAGGTGAGTACACACACACACACACACACACACACACACACACACATATTCAGAAAAACACACACACAGACAGTAACACACATACAGAAATACACCCTAACCGAAAACAAACACACACAGGTATACAGAGAGAAACACACACATACAGAAGCACACAAAACCATACACACACCGTTCATTAAGTCTGCCTCCCACTTCTCTATTACGAGGCTGGGGTTTGGGGACCCTTCTGTACCGAGCCCGGGCAAATCCCTCAACATGATCATTCATAAATCATTCTATTTATTTTGTGTGTACAGTTTGTGAAGGCCAGCAAAGCCTGCCACTTTCCGTCTATAGATTAATGAAGACTAATTAGCGGCAGTTGGAAAGAATTCCCCTGAAAATTAGGAGAGAGAGAGAGAGAGAGAGAGAGAGAAAGAGAGAGAGAGAGAAAGAGAAAGAGAGAGAGAGAGAAAGAGAGAGAGAGAGAGAGAGAGAGAGAGAGAGAGAGAGAGAGAGAGAGAGAGAGAGAGAGAGAGAAAGAGAGAGAGAGAGAAAGAGAAAGAGAGAGAGAGAGAAAGAGAGAGAGAGAGAGAGAGAGAGAGAGAGAGAGAGAGAGAGAGAGAGAGAGAAAGAGAGAGAGAGAGAAAGAGAGAGAGAGAGAGAGAGAGAGAGAGAGAGAGAGAGAGAGAGAGAAGAGAGAGAGAGAGAGAGAGAGAGAGAGAGAGAGAGAGAGAGAGAGAGAAAGAGAGAGAGAGAGAGAGAGAGAGAGAGAGAGAGAGAGAAAGAGAGAGAGAGAGAAAGAGAGAGAGAGAGAGAGAGAGAGAGAGAGAGAGAGAGAGAGAGAGAGAGAGAGAGAGAAAGAGAGAGAGAGAGAAAGAGAGAGAGAGAGAGAGAGAGAGAGAGAGAGAGAGAGAGAAAGAGAGAGAGAGAGAGAGAGAGAGAGAGAGAGAGAGAGAAAGAGAGAGAGAGAGAGAGAGAGAGAGAGAGAGAGAGAGAGAGAGAGAGAAAGAGAGAGAGAGAGAGAGAGAGAGAGAAAGAGAGAGAGAGAGAGAGAGAGAGAGAGAGAGAGAGAGAGAGAGAGAGAGAGAGAGAGAGAGAGAGAGAGAGAGAGAGAGAGAGAGAGAGAGAGCATCTAAGCCATGACAACAAAACAACACAGTTATTGCCCCAAGAGTATCATTTGCACCTTCGCCTTTTCATGTAATTACGCGTTGCTGAATCCCTTAAGCCAAGGGATTAAGGGATTCCATTGTCTTCACGCAATAAAGCCTATTGAAGAACCTTTGTTGCTGGCTAATTGTTATCGGAAACCTCTGCGGACCTCATTCGACGCTTACAATACAAAGTTGCTTAAGGCGCGGCCCTCTGAATCTATCACGGCCGTGTGGGGTTTCAAATATCTATATAGATGGGTGTGTGGGTCTTACCTATTGTGTGTGTGTGTGTGTGTGTGTATGTGTTCACCTAGTTGTGTTTTGCGGAGCTTGAGCTTTGCTCTTTCGGCCACCCTCTCAACTGTCAATCAACTGTGTGTGTGTGATCCTTACTGTTATTTTTATTTGTTCAGCTCCACTATGTAGTTATTTACTATGGTGTAACTGGTGGTACCAGTTGGCATCTCGAGTCTTATCACTTGATGTTCATGTTTTTTTCTGAGGGGTGAAGTCTAGGTATGTTGATACTAGGACATCCTCAACTTGTCTCAATTAGCTGTCATTTTTGTAAAGTACTTTTCGGTTGTGTCCACTAATTTTGATCTTCATGCAAATACCCGTTAGTGGGGGATTCTATTTTTTTGTCCAGTCAATATTCTCTGTGATTGCAATCACCAAGGGTTATGAATTTTGTTCTTTTTTCCTGATAATCATTACTGCTGCTTCTGCATGACCTCCGGGCAATTTCTGTTGTTCTCATTATACTTAAACCTTGGGGTTTCTGCAGTGTTTCCAGGTGGGTGCAGTATGTCTGCTGTCATTGTCTTCTTGTGGTATGTTTGTATTATATTTATGAAGTTTTGTGGGTTGGACGCTTCTGCTTCAAAGTCCCATCCTAAATCCTTATCCTGACCCCTTCCCAGTGCTATATAGTCGTAATGACTTGGCTCTTTCCCCTGATAGTTCTTTCCTTCAACGTTCAGTAGCATCTGCGTAATCCGCACACTGCTTCCCATTCAACCTGAGTTTCTCCTTCTACTCCATCCCTGTAACCCCTCTTCCACTCCATCCCTGTTACCCCTTCCCTCTCCATCTCTGTTATTACCTTCCCACCATTCCTCTTGCCTCTCTCAGTCCATCCTGTTCTTTCTCTCTTTTCTAATGGCTTGGAAATATTGCATCCCCCGATGCGTGAGTCTTGTTGGTAATTGCAATAATGTGCAGATGAATTCCATGTATTCCTTCAATGTATTCCTTTGATTTATTCGTGATAGCATCAGGTATTGCATCCTCCCTAAGTCCTCCTGTGTGTTAATTCTTCTCATTATCGAATGATTTGCAAATATGAAACTGAAGGAGTCTAAGGCCTTGTTAGGCCGGTGACATACTTAAAACAGAAGAGTAACACGAGTGTGTAGTTAAGCAGCTCTATTTACCACACTGGCTGTTTTCCATATCTCTGGCAGTTCACCATTTTTATTAGCGATGAGGTGAAGATTGCATCAACAGGTATGAATAGATCTTGAGTTATCTCCTTCAGGTGTTGATGTAACTAGCTCTTCCAGTAGACTTCTTAAAGCTTCTTGTGTTGGACTTCTAGCTTCCTTAGTCTGCCCTCTGGTGGTGGGCTACACTGCCTGATCCCGGAAGACTTCGATGTTGTCGTAAACATAGAAAAGCAGCAGTTACACAGTGTATCTTCACTAAAAGCCTTTTCGACCATCATTGTCTTGTTACGAAAGTAGTACTTAATTCTCTCGTCTTCCAAGACCTCCGCATCTATTACTTTCAGCTCAGGGATAAAAGTTTTCACCGTCGCAAGTCTCTCTCTCTCTCAATCTAACCCGATTCACATTTTCCTCCGGACATCTCCACCACCACCCTTAACTCCCTCGCCATCTTCTCCGACCGGCTGAAATGTCCTAATTTCCCTTATATACAATGTTGACATTATTTATTTCCGTCTATACTCCTCGTCCCTCTGTTTGCCCTCTCCTGACCCCTCACTCTCGCGGTCCTTCCCCCCAGTGTTGACCTCTCACACTCTGTGTTACTCTGCTTGCCTGCCTGCCCCTCTTGCCCTGAGAATGGTTCACGACAGAGCCTCAGTGTTTTCTCGTTTATAATGTCTTGGTATAGCGTTGATTGGTTGGTTCCAGCCTTGTTGTGATGCTTAGTGTTTCAGCCTTTGGAAGGGGTCAGGATTATGGGATGGGACGGTGGGGAAAAGGAATGGTCAAGCCAAAATAATGAGATATATATCTATGAGAATTTCATCTGGAACAGCGCGGTGACTTGAACCTCCTAAACACACGGGTAATGTGTGTGTGTGTAAACACTTCATTTGGCATCGGTTCGATGCTTCGAGACTCCTATAGCGGGATTCAGGTGAATATCCTCGGTTAAGTTACTTATACTTACGTTACTTATACCGTATCGTGGTGGTGGGCTTTCACGCCCTTTCACCACTACGTTCGAGTGGTGTTCGGACTTCTATCACTCCGAACGGTGCTCGGAGTCATCAGTGTTAACGGAACGAGTGAGCGCGGTGCTCAGAGACCAAATTCACGAAGCAGTAACGCAAGAACTTACGGACATGTACACCTTTCCTCAATCTTCGACGGCTTTGGTTACACTTATCAAATATTTTACAAGCATGACAACTTCCCAATCAACTGTTGTGATTTTTTAAACAGCCTCCTGGTGCGTCGGAGCAAATTAACTGTTCAATAATTATAAACAAAGCCGCCGAAGATTGAGAAAAGATGTACAGGTCCGTAAGTGCTTACGTAAATACTTCGTGAATCTGGCCGCAGATTGATTTTTTTAGTTCATAAAAAATGAATCACAGCGGATGATTTCCAAAACTTTGCGTTTTAAGCGGGTCGCGTTCCGTTCAACACGGGGTCGCGTTCCGTTCAACACGGGGTCGCGTTCCGTTCAACACGGGGTCGCGTTCCGTTCAACACGGGGTCGCGTTCCGTTCAACACGGGGTCGCGTTCCGTTCAACACGACAGGCTCTATGACAAGAAAAATCTACACCGATTTACTGTCCTTTCAAAATGGCAAAACAATATTTCAGTGACAAAAAAAAATAACAAAAATCCGCAATGTACGTGAGAAGAGAATTGCTTCCCCGTGAGGCACTGCTGTCAGTCTTATTAACGGTCAGACCAAATGGCCTCGAACAAGGCAATTACCGGTGCAAATAGGCGTCAGGGCGGTGATTGGTCTATTGTTAACGAGGAGGCTTACCGTCTCTGCTTGAGGTCCTTTCTGAAGGGTGCTGATGGAATGGTAGATGATTCGGGTGTACTGGTGGTAGATGATTTGGGTGTTCTGGTGGTAGATGATAGGGTGTATTGTAGTAGATGATTAGGGTGTACTGGTGGTAGATGATTAGGGTGTGCTGTAGATGATTAGGGTGTACTGGTGGTAGATGATTAGGGTGTACTATAGTAGATAATTAGGGTGTACTGTAGATGATTAGTATGTACTTGGGTAGATGATGGACTGTTGGTAATTGATGAGGGGTGGGGGGAGTGTTGATGGTAGAAGCAGCTATTGATGCAACAGTAATAGAGGTAGAGATTAGTTTCCTGAGATCGTTGGGTTAATGGAAGCCAATTAGAGAATTCACTCATATGGCATCTACCAGAAACTGAAGGTCGATTGGTTGCCCATGAGAGAGCAACCATGCGAGAACGCTCCCCAACCACTAAGAACAAACACACGAGAACCCGCTTCTACTAACCACCAACCAGCCTCATTCTATGACCGTCCAAGGTGCTTGTAACAAGCTGTATCCTCTGGCCAAACAGCCTTTGCTGTAACAAGAGTCAACCGCTGAAAGATCTGTAAATTGCACCTAGAGCTTGCAGGCGATGAGTCACAATAACGTGGTTGAAGTATGTTGAGCAGACCACACACTAGAAGGTGAAGGGACGACGACGTTTCGGTCCGTCCTGGGCCCTTCTCAAGTCGATTGTGGGATGGTCCAGGACGGACCGAAACGTCGTCGTCCCTTCACCTTCTAGTGTGTGGTCTGGTCAACCTAGAGCTTATACCTACTTACCAGTGCGTATGGCTATAGAGCCCAGGACAGAGTGCTCTATCTTCATGACTCTGTGGTATGGCAGGCGACCTCGGCCAACTTTTTCTTCCAGTAGCGGTGAATGACACATGTCTTGTGTGATCAGTCAGTGCACCTGTTTACGAGTCTGTCGCTTAAAAGCACTGTTTGTTTCACAAGAAGCGTGCGATTTAAGTGTGTGTTTGTGTGTGCGCGGGCGTGAGTGTGTGTGTGTGCGTGTGTGTGTTTGTGTGTGGTTAACAAATGTTTAAAGTCGTGTTAAGAGCTCTGTCGAACATGACATATAATTCACTGCAGTTGTTTCATCACCGTAAGTGACAAGTACCGTGATCTGCAGCTCAGTCGAGACGTCCACGTAAAGCCCCTCCAAAGTGTACCGTGCCTGCTACTGTGTCACAGTGTACCGTGCAACAGTGATCGTATACAATTAGAAGTTCCCCTGGAGTTGAAAAAAAAACTTTTCCTCCCTAAAGGAACCGTATATCAGTCACGTCGAAGCCAAACTATCTGATTAGTGTGAATGACAGCCCCTCTGTGTGTGCTCCTTTGACTTAAATTAAAGTGTACAGCTCTCTTTTCCATGACCCAAGTGCAACGACGTCATGTCAGCAGTGATTAGCGATGTGAATCGCAGTCGATTACCTGGGACTGTATGATCGAGTCGGTGAATGGGCCTTCTCCTGGAGTCACTGCTCCAGGTAGATAAGGCTTGTAAGGAGAGTCACTGTGCCAGATTGATGGGGTATGTAAGTTGAGTCACTGTGCCAGGTTGATGAGGTATGTAAGGAGAGTCACTGTTCCTGGTAGGCGAGATATACAAGTCGATATTCCCATGATCGTCCATGAATGTTATCTGCTGCCTCGCAGTTTCCAGGACTATGGAGCCGAGTATAATCCCACTGGATCGAGATTATATCTTTTTTTTGCTCACTCACAAGTGGACTCTTGTATTTGCTGAATTCAGCGCCAGCACGTGGATGTTGTTCCTTCACTTCAGTTCCAGCAGTTGAAGTCAAAGTGATGACTCTTCCACCTGTGGCACGTGACTGGGGCAAAGCCAAGAATGGCATCCACAAAGAAACACTGACATACATTAGTCTACACGCTGGGACCCAAGAGCCAAAGTTCAACCCCCACGTAAGCACAACTAGCTGAGTACCTAACACAGACATAGACATAGGAGATATGGTAATAACGTACACGATATTAAAGGTAATTAAATTGGAAATAAAGAAGCAATTCTCAAACAATGAGAATCAGTATAGGAGCAGAGGACGCAGGTGAAAGCTGGAAAGACAGGTGAGGTCTGAGAGGCGTCAGGAGAGAAAGTTATAAATCGGCGTACCTTACCTTGCGATGATTTCGGGTCTCGACGTCGCCGCGGCCCGGTCCTCGACCAGGCCTTCTAAGTACACACGCAACAAAGAATCCAAGACGAACGATGAACAGTACAAAAAAAATATCTGGTTCTCAGAGCTCAGAATTCCCATTTTAAGCTCTCGCCAGAGACACTGAGACGAACATTAATAACGAACCTTACCACATTACAAACCTTGTCTCGGGGAAACAAGCGACCATTTACACACAGAAATCACAATAGCGTGAAGCATTAAATGAACAAATCCACAAGGGCCGTGACGAGGGTTCGAACCTCGTCACGGCCCTTGTGGATTCATTCAAGCAACCATTTATTTTTGCAGAAGCTCCGCGGCGTGTTTTGCAAAACTGAACACGATCTGGAAAAGTTTGTTTAAGCTCTCGATAACGAGTATATACCACAACTAAGATATCCTGGACCATGGGTGCTACCACCATGGGTACTCTCACCATGGGTACTACCACCATGGGTACTACCACCATGGGTACTGCCACCATGGGTACATAACCCTAAAGGCACCACCATGGGGGGGGGATGGAACAGTAGAGATGAAGATAGGTGTTTGCGTCAGAGGAGACTATAAGCCATAATTTGTTTGCGTATATTTAAAGAGACCGTTGTAGATGTTTGCGTCAAAGGTTAAGGTCAGGGTAGTGGTATTTTGCGTCAGAGGTGGAGACTAAGGCAGGTGTTTGTTTGCGTCAGAGGTGGAGACTAAGGCAGGTGTTTGTTTGCGTCAGAGGTGGAGACTAAGGCAGGTGTTTGTTTGCGTCAGAGGTGGAAGCAGCGTTCAAGGAGGGACGCATCGCCAGCCTGATCGGCGTGGAGGGCGGCCACGCCATACAGAACTCCCTCGGCGTCCTGAGGGCCCTGAGGGACCTGGGAGTGCGCTACCTGACCCTCACCCACACATGCAGCACCCCCTGGTGAGTACCCACCCCTGCAGCACACACCCTTGGTGAGTACCCACCCCTGCAGCACACACCCTTGGTGAGTACCCACACCTGCAGCACACACCCCTGGTGAGTACCCACACCTGCAGCACACCCCCTGGTGAGTCCCCACACCTGCAGCACACACCCCTGGTGAGTACCCACACCTGCAGCACACCCCCTGGTGAGTCCCCACACCTGCAGCACCCCCTGGTGAGCACCCACACCTGCAGCACCCTCCCCTGGTGAGTATCCACACCTGCAGCACACACCCATGGTGAGTACCCACACCTGCAGCACCCTCCCCTGGTGAGTATCCACACCTGCAGCACACCCCCTGGTGAGTACCTACACCTCTATAGTAAATGAATTATATCTCTAACACACGAATGATATTTCTAGTACACGAATAATACTTCTAATGCACAAATGTTTTCCCCAATACTCGAATTATCTCTCCAATACACGATTTTTTTCTAAGGAATGATGAACATTCAACAGGACAGAATAAACCCCTTAACATTATGAAGGTCAGAGTTGATTAGAGTTGATCAGAGTTGATCAGAGTTGATCAGAGTTGATCAAGTTGATCAAGTTGCAGTGTTAGTTACTAAGTGAGGCTGACTTCCTCTTCCTTCCCTCCCTTTAGGGCTGAGTGCGCCAGGGCCAAGGAGACGGACCTAGAGGACCCTGACTCCCCGAGGGGCCTCACTCACTTCGGCAAGGTAGGTCAAGGGAAGAGCCGTGATGAGGATTCGAACCGATGCGCTGGGTGATGCCCGCTCTAAGTCGCCTACGCGCCCGACATGGCCAGGTCATCTTGAGCGCACAGGTTATGAATCCTTAACACGGCTAAATATGATATTTCGTGGAAAATTCATCTTGTTAGGCAACTATTCGGCTTGTTAGGCATACATATATATATATATATGAGCTGTTGTTGGGAAGTCGTTTGCTACTGAAAATATTTTGAGAAAATAGAATTGGATCTGGAATTGAGACAGGCAGAAAATAGGGACAAATGTGTGAATAAGAGAAACATTACCGAGGAGACCTTTCTTATGGGCCTCTCTACGTGTTCTGGGTTGGCAATCACCAGACGTGGTCAGCTGGTGAGCAGTGTGCAGCGTGAGCAGAGCAGTGTGCATAGTGAGCAGTCATTTTACCAGTCTGGTGCCTGGTACTAGACTTGAGAACAGAATGGGTCTCTTACAGCTTAAAATGGCATCAACTTGAGTTGCACAGAGCATGATTGATTTTTACTGGCATGTAGGACATACAAGGTACCCGAGGCTGATTCTGGGTGTAAGAGCCTAACAATGTTTTTTCTTCCAGGGTGCTTGAAGCCCATAAACGCCGGTTCAAGTCGCCGGTTCAAGTCGCCCCCATTGTCTCAAAATTATTTTTTCATCAATATATATATAGTCAGAAACCGAGTTATTATTTCACTGGTAGTCCATTTTCTTTGTCGCGGTCTTCCCTGAGGGGGAAGTTGTGAAGTTTGGAGGGAAGTTTCCGCAGATTGTGGAGCGGGTTTTTTTCTTGCACTGACGCATATTGTCTTATTTTATGGGGGTACCCGCTACCTAAAATGAGGTCCCTGGTATGGCTAGGGTGACCGAGGGGAAGGGGGGGGGACTGCTTCACTGTTTCACATCCATCATCACTGTATCCATCCTCACTACACAAATGATCGTTATCACTGTAATGGTCTTTACTGCACACTGTTTTTATTATTCTGTCTTTACTCCCTGGGTGCCGGCGAATACCCTATTTGCCACTAACTTTATCATCACTACCTTCACTCTCCTTCATCACTTTTCCTTCCCTTCACCACCTCCCCTACCCTTAACCACCTTCCTTACCCTTCACCACCTTCATAACCTCCACCACCTTCCCTACCCTCCACCACCTTCCCTACCCTCCGCCACCTTCCCTACCCTTCACCACCTTCCCTACCCTTCACCACCTTCCCTACCCTCCGCCACCTTCCCTACCCTCCACTGAGGAACGAAATCTGAAATAATGATTTAAAGAAGAATTAACACCGAGGAAGATTTCTGAATGCTTCAAATGAACACAGACCCAAAAAGAGAACAAACTGATCTGACTGATGGCTATTGAATTTGAACAATCGCAAATGCAAGGTAATAAGAGCCGGAAACGTTAGGCCAGAACACAGTAAATTAAAAGCAGCTCCCTCAGAAAATAAAAATCCTCGGGCTGTAGACAGTGACAAACATGAACGTACAAGTTTACGTTCCACAAGAGGAACGTAAACAAGGAACCATTCAAGGCATTGTTCACTAAATGAATGAGAACACCACCCAAAAAAAGAGGCTTTTGGAATACGATGGACAGGAAAAAAAAGAGCTCGAGGAAACTACATCACGCTAGAAAAGAGGTGAAGCAAATATAGCATGATGGAAGAGTGTGAGGTCCTCGGTGCAGTATTTACGAGGACTTGTGTGCTAGGGGAAAAGCGTGCAACAAGATGATAGTAATGAAAACTGGAGACCCGTTGGTCTTGCAAGAGAACTATGCAACAAACACTACAAATACACCCTGAACCTCAGCCACTGGAAGAGAAGCAGCAAAATGAGACATGACCACAACCTGCGAAATACTGATTATTCAAATAAATACAGAAAAACTACTTGTTTAAGTATACAAGGAGCGAAAATATGATGAAATGGGTGTTGAGGCAGACCTTATATATATATAAAATTCAAAATCAGACACAAGAGAATCCGCGGGTAAAAGGCACGAGAAATACAGCCGGATGAAGCCCCATCCCCCCAACGCCATATATATATATATATATATATATATATATATATATATATATATATATATATATATATATATATATATGTCGTACCTAATAGCCAGAACGCACTTCTCAGCCTACTATGCAAGGCCCAATTTGCCTAATAAGCCAAGTTTTCATGAATTAATTGTTTTTCCACTACCTAACCTAACCTAACCTAACATTTTCGGCTATTTAACGAAACCTAACCTATAAAGATAGGTTAGGTTAGGTTAGGTAGGGTTGGTTAGGTTCGGTCATATATCTACGTTAATTTTAACTCAAATAAAAAAAATTGACCTCATACACAATGAAATGGGTAGCTTTATCATTTCATAATATAAGAATTAGAGAAAATATATCAAATCAGGAAAACTTGGCTTATTAGGCAAATCGGGCATTGCATAGTAGGCTGAGAAGTGCGTTCTGGCTACTAGGTACGACATATATATATATATATATATATATATATATATATATATATATATATATATATATATATGAACATTTTGTACTGAACGGGGTCAAAATAGCTTGAGCTACCTCATCCCTTTGTGTGGTTATACCTCAATAAACTTATATATCAATTTCAATTTCAATTCCTCGCCAGCTTCTGTAACAGGGATTGGTGTCGTTAGTGAGCTCACCTGGTGGTGGACTGGTTCACAGCGAGGGAGAAGGCAGGTGGTCGGGTGTGTTCCCTCGGTGTAACAACATCCTGGAATAGGCACTATACTTTACAACCACCTTGGTTGTAGCCCCCTTTTCTTTAATTAAGGAGAGCGACCGAAGTGGGGTTTTTTTACACGGATTTACACCGTTGGGTTGAATAGAAGAAGTCCATTTACCGAGTATTATGCAGTATCAAGGTAAATAAATCCAATGATAGAATGATACAGAGGTCACTGGTTCGTGGCAATAGCTTCAAACTTCACTGGTTCGTGACCACAGCTACAGACCTCACTGGTTAAAGATGATGACTCCCAACATTACCGGTTCCCAAGCTTGCGCACCCAGTACTTTCCCTTTGGCGGGTCTGAACGCCACGCAAAATTTCAAATGGTCACTTGACTGTCTCGCTCTGTCTTGAGAGCTCAGCGACAGTCTGTTTGGCGAGGGTTCGTTAGATTTTGGCATTTGTTGTGTCGTCAGCGAGGGGGGTAAAAATCTTTCCAAAAAGATGGGACCCGGAATGGATTGCTGTTTGACGTTAAAGTTGTTGAATGAGTCTGTGTGTGCGCGCGCGCGTGTGTACTCTCCTAGATGAGTCCAAACTGTGTGTGTATTTACTATTTGTATAACAAGGTATGGGCTCCATGCTGGGGCCGCATACTCCAGGATTGGTCTTACATATGTGGTATACAAGGTTCTGAATGAATCCTTACACAGGTTTCTGAAAAATTTTCTGATGTTAGCCAGCCTCGCATAGGCCGCTGATGTTATGCTTTTGATGTGGACTTCAGGAGACAGGTTTGGCATGAAATCAACTCCTAGATCTTTCTCTCTGTCCGTTTCGTGAACGACTTCATCTCCCATTTGGTATCCTGTGTCTGGACTCCTATTTCCTCCGCCTAGTTTCATTACCTAACTTGGGTTGTGTGTGTGTGCGTGTGTGCGTGTGTGCGTGCGTGTGTGTGCGTGTGCGTGCGTGTGTGTATGCGTGTGCGTGTGCGTGTGTTTGTGTGCGTGTGTGCGTTCGTGCGTGTGCGTGTGTGGGGGTGTGTGGTTTACAGGATAGAAGTTTGGACATTTATTGTATTTATTCGTAAAGTTCACGTCCTTATTCTGTACGTTGTTCACACTGTCCACAGATCAACATGAAAAAGAGTGTTAGTGGATAAAAGACGAAATGGAAGGTACAAAAAGAGAAAGAGAAAGAGAGAGAGAAAGAGAGAGAGAGAGAGAGAGAGAGAGAGAGAGAGAGAGAGAGAGAGAGAGAGAGAGAGAGAGAGAGAGAGAGAGAGAGAGAGAGAGAAATA
The DNA here is from genome assembly GCF_040958095.1 of Procambarus clarkii. NCBI lineage: Eukaryota > Metazoa > Arthropoda > Malacostraca > Decapoda > Cambaridae > Procambarus > Procambarus clarkii. The sequence continues at coordinate 9,032,931 of NC_091175.1, read as the reverse complement.
ACCATCACTTGATCAACCACAAACCACACCCTGCAGCAGGGATGGCCGGAAAGCAGCTTCACGTGCCTTTCTCTCTCCATTTCCTCTATAATTCCATTAACTAGATATCGACCTGGCGACCGAAGGAGGGGCGGGAGACTCATTGTAAGGACGGGGGGGCATGGGGATAGCATTCGGTCCTCTGCAGGCAGGTCTCGAACCCTGTGTGGTGCTGTTGTGTAGTGCTGGTGACCGTGTACCTCTAGATCTTACTGCGTATACTTAATGATCTTGCACGATCGTTAATACACGGTTCGTGTTTACGAACGAGTGGTAAACAGACGGAATATACTACACGAGAGGGTAGAGTGCGTGGCAAAGCCCTTTGACGAATAATTCTATTTAACAAGAGTACCAGACAAACAGGGAACCACAAGCGTAGCTCTTGCGTTCCTACGACAACAATTAGGCAGTTACGTTTATTGACTTAAGATATACGGTCATGCCAATTGGTATACGAATTAACATAATATCATGCAATCATGCGAATCATAGATCCCTATGACTGAAAATAATATTTTTGGATAATCATGGCATGCAAACGATATGCCTAGAAGTAAATGACATTTACACTCATTCTGAGTATACATTTATTTGAAGAAACATATGGCCCTGTATGACTAACCATCCTGCGAGATGGGGACTTTTAGTATCACTGCTGCCTTATTCACTCTTGTGTTGATGATATCCTCATAATGCACCCAGAGTCTGCCAGTGCAGACTACTTATCACATGCCATTGTATGACTAACCATCCTGTGTGATGGGGATTTTAGCATCACGTAGATAGTTTTGTGACACATTGTACTCCTCTTCATATAGTCTAGGGCAGCTGCTCAAATGCAGATGTACCTAAATGTGTTAATAATAAACAAATGCAATTGCTTCATCGTTCATATTGCTACACCATTATTCTTATTGGTAATGGGTGTGCGTGATACTTATAATGTGCAGGAGTACAGATTAAACTCAGATGTTATAAACAGGACAATTGCACTAATAAAATGTATTCTCAATATAATTAGGCTGTAACCGTTTGTACTCAAGCAGTTTAGGTTACGGGCTATTCATGCCTTTAACACCGCTTGGGTGGTTTAATCTTTATCAATCAATCAATCAAGCAGTTTCCAAACATGGAGAGTGTTGGTGTATTAGCAGCTTACAGTGGGTTACACAAAGCACAACATAATTTGTCTCAAGCAGTGCTAGATTTGATTGGTCTCGCTTGACTTTGAAACCGATGATCGTGTTAGCTTGTATAATCTCTTCTCACAATGGGAAGCGTAAATCTCTCACGTTGATTATTTTTGCCCATCTTGAGGACCAAACATCACCTGAAGGAATTTATATTAACATTACTTTAAATTTTTCAGGCTAGTGGTTGGGTGGCAAATTAGGAGCAGTACATTATCATAAAAACTGTAAAAAGGAAATATTCATATATCAAATTAATGCCAATATCTCACCCATTTGGTGTTTTTCCAGGTTTTAAATCTCTCTTTCAGCCAATAGAGTAGATCGTTTGCGTTTTCACAGTTGATGAATATTCCGTTGTATTTGTGTTACTCACAGGTTCAAATGTTTTCATTATTGACTTTGAAAACTATCACGCGACAGTTGGTGGGGTATAAAAGTCTGCGGACTCCGTTTGCCACATTTGACTAACTCGGCTCTAGTTATGAAGCTACTGGATGGAACTAACCGATATATTTCAATAACAAATACAATAGTTCCGTATAAATTGAACAAAAGAAAAGCTAGAATTTAATAAATTAATGATTTACATTTGATAAACGTCAGTCATTCAGTTATGAAGTGAATAATCTCAACACGGCGCCTCGGTCATCAAAAGGAGTTAAATAGTGTGTAGGGAAGATTTGTGTGTCTCTTGAGAGAATTCAAGACGACCTCTGTCTCTATCTTTCCATCCTTGTCTGTCTCTTTGCACCCCCTCTATGGCTTTGTGTTAAATTCTCATTCTCTCTCAAATATCTCGTTTTGTATAGGTAGCTTTGTTTCCTGTTTATAATTATCTTGAAAGCTGTCAACATCTTTTTTATCTCATCGTAGATGTAAAGTTTTCTCACCCCGGATTTTTTAGTTCAATATTTTATCACGAGTCTCTCATTGTTATCTTGTTATTCCTGGATATTGTTATCTTGTTATTCCTGGATATTGTTATCTTGTTACTCCTGGATATTGTTATCTTACTATTTCCAGTTTCCGTCTCATGTTTCATTACATTCACTTTTTTATACTTATACCGTTTCACGCAATCAGAATTTCACTGTTTCCACAAAAGAGCTCAAATTGAAAACCCTGCTCTTTACGTTTTTTTTACTTGAAAGCCATACTTTTTTTTTTAATATCTTGTACTTGGTTGACGACCCATTCGACACGATTCGACACGATGTCGAATCTCTGCACCACTCTTGACGCCTCTTATTGATTTTTCCATCTACTGTCTTCCCCCGTCAAGGGTTCTGGTCGTTTATTGCTGTGTTCATGTATGAAATTCCGTTTTACGGTTAGGTTGCGAGCGCCAGAATGAGTTTGGGCCCCTGTGATGTTTCTGACTCACGCAGCGCGCGCCAGAGGTTGTCTGGGGCCCAGTGGTGCTTCCAGCTCGTGTACTAACCACTAGAGTTTTTCTGGGGGCCCCTCCATGATGTTTCCTGTCTCATATTGTAAGCCCAGAGGATGTCAGGGGGCCCAGTGGTGCTTCCAGCTCGTGTACTAACCACTAGAGTTTTTCTGGGGGCCCCTCCATGATGTTTCCTGTCTCATATTGTAAGCCCAGAGGATGTCAGGGGGCCCAGTGGTGCTTCCAGCTCGTGTACTAACCACTAGAGTTTTTCCGGGGGCCCCTCCATGATGTTTCCTGTCTCATATTGTGAGCCCAGAGGTTGTCAGGGGCAACAGTGATACATAGGGCTCATGTAGCGAGTGATAGATATTGTCTTCTCCCCCACTTGTCTCATATTAAGAGCGCCAGAGGATCTCTGGGGCCTCGTATTGTTGCTGTGTTATTTATGTTGTAAGCTTCAGAGGCTATCTGGTCTCCCTTGATGTTGCTGTCTCGTGTTGTAAGCTTCAGAGTGAGTTCCCCAATGATATTTCAACCTGGTTTTGCTTTCCCGTTCTTGTTTAATTACTACATCATCTCTGGGGTAGGGGAACATTTTGCTCTATGTCTCTTTTCCTATATTTCTTCAGTAAAACTTGAAAATGTTCATGGAAAATGCTTATGCATTTTCTTAAGCGTATAAAAATGAATTATGAATAACAAATTATGATTGTGGCTTTGAGAGAGCCACAATCATAATTAGTGATTGTGGCTCTCCCACAATTTTTGATTGTGGGGAGAGAGAGAGAGAGAGAGAGAGAGAGATACAGAGAGACAGATACAGAGAGAAAGAGAGAGAAAGAGAGACAGAGACAGAGAGAGATACAGAGAGAGACAGAAACAAGAGAGAGAGAAACAGAGAGAGACAGAAACAGAGAGAGACAGAGAGAAAGAGAGAGAGAGAGAGGATAATGTTCTTCAGTCCTTGCTGCGTTCACAGTAACTGTGTGAATTTCGCTTTGTTGTTCCCCTGTGAAAGAGAAAAGCGAAGCGACAAGCGGCGGGGGAATTGGAATCTACGCACGTCGTCCCTATTTTGTTATTTAGTAATGTCAGCCGGGAGTTGCCACGTGAGGAGGGGGGCGATCATCAATTGGGATGTTGTGTGAATGTTGGAGGGTGGGTTAGTGACGTGAATGTTGGAGAAAGGGAGGCGTGATGTGAATGTTGGAGAGAGAGGGATGGTGTGTGGCGTGAATGTTGGAGAGGGAGTGTGGCGTGAATGTTGCAGATTACATGACATGAATGTTTACACGGTGAATGTAAAGCAGATATTGCCAAAACAGAGCATATATATATAAAAATTCGAACAAACGAACCCCAAAAAATTAAGAAAATTTACAATATAAAGATGTTACGAATGTAAATTTAATATTAAATGTAAAACACATGTTAAAACGGCACACGTAATGAGGCCTTTAATGCAATACATCCACTGGAAAACCCTTGAAAATAAACAATGTCCCTCCCACAGATGACTCGAGGCGGACTAATCTTAAGCAAATGAAAGAGATCAACTACAGATTTTAATCATATGCACAAGAAGCCCTCACTTATCAATAACCGTTTAAAATGCAAATATTGAGCATATTAAGCTCGAACAAACAGTTGAGAAGGGAGGGAAGCAAACACGGCCAGCGACCAAGCCAATGTCTGGTGCACAAACACGTGTGTGTGAAGCCAGTCAGGCAATTTGTAAACACCGCCAGTACAACTTAGATAACACAGTGTCAACACCACCAGCTGTGCCCGGGAATACTGACCGGCTCACACCCAAGACTGCCATGTGCCTGGGGGGGGGGGGATATTGACCCTCTCCCAAGGCTGCCGGGTGGCTGAGGGGGGGATATTGACCCTCTCTTCCACAAGGCTGGGAGATTACTGACCCTCTCTCTCACACAAGACTGGGGTGGCTGGGGGCAGGGAAATATTGACCCAGAGCCAAGAACTCATAAAGCCAATAAAGAGCCAGAGCTCAACCCCCGCAAACACAACTTGGTGAGTACAACTAGATGATTACAGCAATCCACTGTTCACACAAAAAAATGTTAAACCAATAAACTAAATTACATAAGAAATCCAAAAAATTCAGGCACGAAAACTGTGGCCGGAAAGCAATCTTAAACCTTTATCAAGGTAACAGCAAACCATCCCCAGCCTGGCCCCCAGTCCACTAACCACACTACACGTTGTTGTTCTTATTTAAGATTCAGCTACTTAGAACAAAAATTTCCAAGTAGCACGGGCTATGGTGAGCCCAGCCACACACACACTGCACGTAGGCACAAAGGTGTATATATATATCATTTGCCTCCCTCCTCTCCTCTCCTCTCCTTAGGCTCTGTGCTGCTCTGCTTGTATATTTCAAGGAATTTTTTTTTGTTCCCCCACCGTTAGGCTGGCTTGCAATGTACATATTGCAAGGTCTGAGATCCTGGGAAGGAAGGGTTGCTCTTGCATTATACCTTCCGTCTTGCATACATTGACTGCTAAATTTAAAAAAAAACTCGGAAAAAAAATCACGCGAAATTGTTGCAGATGGTGGGAAGGAGGTGGATGGGAATGTGGGAGGGGTGGAAATGAAAGGGAAGAGGGGGAGGGAGGGGGAGGGAGGTGGAAAGGAGATACGGTGAGGTGTAAGGTAAGGGGGAGGGGGAGAGGCGGTAATTTGATGAATTTGGAAAGGGGGATAATTCGAGGTAATGGAAGTGGGTAGAGGGAGAGAAATTTGATGTGTTGGAAGATGAGGTAATTTTAAATACAGTGACAGAGGTTGCAATTTGAGATGATGGGAGAGGAGGGAGGAAGGAAGGGGGAGGGAGGGGCATTTTGAGGTTTGGGGGAGGGGGGAGGGGATCAAAGGTGTGGAGCACGGAGGAATAAGAAAAGGTGGAAGAGGGAGAGACGTGAATTAGGATGGCTTACACAAGGCAGTAGAGTTTGAAATATGCAACAGCCTAAGGTTGAGACTTGTACATGTTTCAGCCTACAGCATTTCAGAAAATTGCTACACACTGGTGACCCTGACTGGTGACCCCCAGAGAGACTGGTGAGAGAGAGAGAGAGAGAGAGAGAGAGAGAGAGAGAGAGAGAGAGAGAGAGAGAGAGAGAGAGAGAGAGAGAGAGAGAGAGAAAAAAAAATTATGTGATCTGGATTGCAGAGTTATGTAGTTATAACCCGTCCTGTGTGTGTTATTTCTGCCGTCTATTACAAATAGACAAAGTACCCTGGTAATAGAAGGATGTTTCCTGAAGCAGATGTATACACGTGACTCTCGAGCAGATATATATACACGTGACCTTAAAGCAGATATATACAAGTGACCCCTCAAGCAGATATACACGTCACCTTCAAGCAGATATATACACGTAACCCCCTGAATCATATATACACACATGACCTCTAAACCAGATATACACACATGACCCCCCCTCAACCAGATATACACACACACGTAAGAAACACGACAAGCAAATTAAGCATATTGCAAATACAGATCAATATTAAATTGCCAACAAGGGAAATATGCAACACGAAACGTTCAGACGTCTATCATACTCACACACACACACACACCCACACACACCCACACACACCCACCCACACCCACCCACACACACACCCACCCACACACACACCCACACCCACACACCCACCCACACACCGCCACACACACCCACACACACACCCACACCCTCCTGAAGCTGCATTTTCCACCGCTCATGTCTCATTCATTTCAGCTTCAGCATTTCTTAAAGCTAAACAAAGGTTGTCTCGTTCACGGGTCCTGAACCATAGTGACCGCTCAGCCAAGCACGGAGTTTCACTTTGCAACTGGGAATACTAAATGCATTCTTCCCTATACAGCCTCTCAGAGAGAATAAATTGTTATCTTGTTAAAATGAGAATATTGTTATCTTGTATTCCAGGACCATTTACTCTAATAGACAAGTGTTCCAATTTCTTATACTTCGTATATTCGCAAACGAAAAAGCAAATACTCTCCTCTTATAATGCCATTGATATATTGTTTTGTAAAGATAATTGTTCCAAATATCTACAATCCTTATTTTCCTTACGTTGGGGAGAGAGAGTTCAGAAAGTAAATTGTAGTTAGAAAGTAAGTTGTAGAAAGTTGTAATAAGTTGGTAAGTTACGTCATGATCAAATTGACAAGCTTGCATATCAACTTTATCATTGCATTGTTCAAGTGAGATGCAATATATTGCAACGTAATCGTTATCGCGAATGCCACTTGCATGTTGATATCTACTGTCGCTATATTGCGTATATTACGATAGGTGAAATGCGTATATTGCATAATTATACGTGTATAATATGTGTGTGAGCATAATATTGCATATAGTGAATGTGTAGTAGTATGTATGCGTATAATGTATGCATATAATGTAGGTATATAATTTATGCTTATAATGTACGAGTATAATGTATGCATATAATATATCTGTATAAGATATGCTTATAATGTACGTGTATAATATATGCATATAATGTATGCGTATAATGTATACATATAATGTATGCTTATATGATGCGGCCTTTTAGAAGCTCGCAAAACTGCAGCTTGAAAAATCCTCAGAAGCCATCGGACGGGAATTTGTAAAGACAAAAATGTGAATTTACAAGTTCAAGTCCAAGCATTATTAGTTCCTTTAGTTCGCGAATTCTTGGTCGAGGCGAGACGAAGACATCTTCGAAGTGTTGATTAAAAGTCGGGCCTAGGTGTCTGCAGGTCAAGGATCTCAGGGCAAGATATAAGCTTCCCGTTGCCACGGCAACCACACTATGGGATGGCCTTCGTGTGGGGGGGGGTGGAGTGTGGGGGGGAAGGAAGCTCTTGTTGCAAAGACCAGCCTTGACTTAGTGTCAGGGGGGGGGAGGGGGAGGAGGGGAGGAAATATGGCTTTTCGTAATTTTGTTTTCAATTTCAGAGTTTGTGTGTGTTCGTGCGTGTGCATGCCAGGTTTGTGTTTATATACGTATATATAGCATTTCCTCTTTCTTCTGCCCCAGTTTCTTATATATATATCTCCTCTTTTTTACACTAATACATTGTATATATTATATATGTTATATATATATTTTTTTTAGTTTTTTTCAAATTTTCACCTTTGATTGTGAATATTTTGAATAACTTCACTCAAAGGCAACGCTCTCTCTCTCTGAATATCTCGTTATCTCCCCTCTCTCTCTCCCCCCCAGACGGTGGTGAGGGAGATGAGGAACCTACTGGACTTTCCCTCTCACCCCTCCCCTCTCACTTTTCTCCCCTTTCTCTCTCCCAGACGGTGGTGAGGGAGATGAACCGGTTGGGGCTGCTGGTGGACCTGTCCCATGTCTCACAAGCCACCATGAAGGAGGCGCTGGAGGTGTCCAGAGCGCCTGTCATCTTCAGTCACTCCTCCGTCTACGCCATCTGCAAGAACCCCAGAAACGTCCCGGACGACATCCTGAGGAAGGTGGTGAGTGGCAGAGATTAGAGATGAGTGGGTGAGAAGGGGGGGCCAGGCAGCCCAAGTTACACGAACGGTGATGTGTTGAAAGTGGTGGTGAGTGAGGGGGGGGTGGCTAGGGAGAGAACAGGGAGAGAATAGGGAAAGAATATTTAGAGAACAGGGAGAGAATATGTGGGGAAGGCTTGAAAAATATCTCGGGAAGTATCGCTGACGACTTATTGGGTAGGGTGGTGAGAGAGGGAGAGAGAGAGAGAGAGACAGACAGATAGACACACCAAAAAGTAAACAAAGGTTGCAATACCCAGACATAGAACCTCAACTTGTGGCGCCTCAAACACCGGCGTTCCGCAGGGGTGTGCAACCCGTCTCGGGGCTGCAACATAGCGAGATATTGCACCAGATTTTACCCGCGCTGGCGT
>NC_091175.1:8981870-9021870 GCF_040958095.1 Procambarus clarkii | reverse complement strand
AACGAGGACGGGCTGGTTGATGAGGACGAACTTTAGAATCACCACAGTAAATGATGACATGTTATTTATTGCACTTGAACATATGTAGGGTAATACAAAACAAATATACACACTTTGATATATATATATATATATATATATATATATATATATATATATATATATATATATATATATATATATATATATATATATATATATATATATATATACGTTGTCTTCCCCCAGGCTGTCAATGGTGGTGTAGTGATGGTGAGCTTCTACAACCACTTCCTTACCTGCAGTGAACAAGCCTCTGTCAAGGACGTTGTGGGTGAGTTGTGAAGAGCCTGCCTGTCTCTCGCCCTTCATCTGTTTACCCGTCTGTCTGTCTATCTTCCCTTCCCTCTTGCTTTCATAGTCATACCTCTGCCTTTTCTGATTTTCGTATCGTCTTTCTGTTTGTCTATGTTTCTCTGGCTGCTTCTATGTCTGTGTACTTGGCTCCTCTGTCAGTTTCTTTTTCCCCCTCCTCCCCCGTCTATCTTTTTATATTGCTGCAATGTGCATTTCCTCACCGTTCGGAATAAGCATTTCAATTCCATTCTAGTGATAAAATATATACATAAAAGTCACATAAAAGCATAATATATAGGTCAGTGGCTCTACATTACATATTCATGCCTCTGGGTACGTGTGAATGGAGCCCAATATTTATTCTGTTTTGGGTATTTATGTTTGTGTATTCAGGTGTGTGTTGTGTGTGTGTGTGTGTGTACTCACCTATATACTCACCTATATGTGCTTGCAGGATCGAGCATTGACTCTTGGATCCCGCCTTTCGAGCATCGGTTGTTTACAGCAATGACTCCTGTCCCATTTCCCTATCATACCTGGTTTTAAAATTATGAATAGTATTTGCTTCCACAACCTGTTCCTGAAGTGCATTCCATTTCCCCACTACTCTCACGCTAAAAGAAAACTTCCTTACATCTCTGTGACTCATCTGAGTTTCAAGCTTCCATCCATGTCCTCTCGTTCTGTTACTATTCCGTGTGAACATTTCGTCTATGTCCACTCTGTCAATTCCTCTGAGAATCTTATACGTTCCTATCATGTCCCCCCTCTCCCTTCTTCTTTCTAGTGTCGTAAGGCACAGTTCCCTCAGGCGCTCTTCATACCCCATCCCTCGTAGCTCTGGGACGAGTCTCGTTGCAAACCTCTGAACCTTTTCCAGTTTCATTATATGCTTCTTCAGATGGGGACTCCATGATGAGGCGGCATACTCTAAGACTGGCCTTACGTAGGCAGTGTAAAGCGCCCTAAATGCCTCCTTACTTAGGTTTCTGAATGATGTTCTAACTTTTGCCAGTGTAGAGTACGCTGCTGTCGTTATCCTATTAATATGTGCCTCAGGAGATAGATTAGGTGTTACGTCCACCCCCAGGTCTCTTTCACGCGTCGTTACAGGTAGGCTGTTCCCCTTCATTGTGTACTGTCCCTTTGGTCTCCTATCTCCTAGTCCCATTTCCATAACTTTACATTTGCTCGTGTTGAATTCTAGTAGCCATTTCTCTGACCATCTCTGCAATCTGTTCAGGTCCTCTTGGAGGATCCTGCAATCCTCATCTGTCACAACTCTTCTCATCAACTTTGCATCATCCGCAAACATCGACATGTAGGACTCTACGCCTGTAAACATGTCGTTAACATATACAAGAAATAGAATTGGTCCCAGCACCGATCCTTGTGGTACTCCACTTGTTACTGTTCGCCAGTCCGACTTCTCGCCCCTTACCGTAACTCTTTGGCTCCTTCCTGTTAGGTAGTTCCTTATCCATTCTAGGACCTTTCCCCCCACCCCCGCCTGCCTCTCGAGCTTGAACAGCAGTCTCATGTGCGGTACTGTATCAAAGGCTTTTTGGCAGTCCAGAAATATGCAGTCTGCCCAACCATCTCTGTCCTGTCTTATCCTCGTTATTTTATCATAGAATTCCAGAAGGTTTGTTAGGCACGATTTCCCTGTCCAGAACCCATGTTGATGTTTGTTCACAAACCTAATGTTCTCCAGGTGTGCAACCAGTCGTAGCCTAATTATTCTTTCCAGTATTTTACAGGGGATGCTTGTCAGTGATACAGGTCTGTAGTTAAGTGCCTCCTCCCTATCTCCTTTCTTGAAGATCGGCACGACATTTGCCTTCTTCCAGCAACTGGGCAATTCTCCTGACATAAGTGACTCATTAAAGATCATTGCCAGAGGCACGCTGAGGGCCTGTGCTGCTTCTTTTAGTATCCACGGTGATACTTTGTCTGGTCCAACTGCTTTAGTTGCATCTAGAGTTGTCAACTGTTTCATTACCTCCTCTGCTGTCACCTCTATATCTGATAGTCTTTCATCTAGGGTAACCCCTTCCAACAATGGGAGCTGCTCAGGCTCGGTAGTGAACACTCCATGGAAACTGGCATTCAGTGCCTCGCAGATTTCCTTGTCACTTTCAGTATATGCCCCCTCTGTCTTCCTTAGTCTTGTCACTTGGTCGTTCACCGACATTTTTCTTCTTATATGACTGTGTAGTAACTTAGGTTGTTTTTTCGCTTTGATTGCAATATCGTTCTCATAGTCCCTTTCCGATGTTCGTCTTATGTTAATGTAATCGTTCCTAGCTCTGTTGTATCTGCTTCTGTTGTCCTCTGTTCTTTGTCTTCTGTACTTCCTCCACTCCCGCCTGCTGGCCATTTTTGCTTCCTGACACTGTCTATTAAACCATGGGTTATTATATTCCTTCTTATTTTTTCCCTTTACCGTTGGTATAAATCTCTCTTCGGCCTCCTGGCATTTCTGTATGACTAGGTCCATCATATCTTGGACTGTTTTTCCTCTAATTTCTTCCTCCCACTGCACTTCACCCAGATAGTCCCTTATCCTCATATAGTCCCCTTTCCTGTAGTCAGCTCTCCTTTCCCAGATCTCTTGTCCCATGGTCATAATTTTGAATTCCATCATGTAGTCAAAGACTAGGACACAATGGTCACTGGCCCCTAGAGGTATTTCATGCTCTAAATTCTCGATATCTTCTACGTTCTGGGTGAAAATCAGGTCTAATAGGCTCGGTGCATCTCCTCCTCTTTCCCTTGTGTCTTCCTTCACATGTTGTGTCAGGAAATTCCTGTCTATAACATCTACTAATTTTGCTCCCCACGTTTCATCCCCTCCATGGGGATTCCTTGATTCCCAATTTATCTCTCCATGATTTAGGTCCCCCATGATCAGCAGCTTCGCTCTCATTCTGTGGGCTAGTGTTGCTGCCTTCTGCAGTTCATCTATACATGCTTTGTTGTTGTCATCATACTCCTGCCTGGGTCTTCTACTGTTTGGTGGGGGATTGTAGATTACCATGATGTGTGTGTGTGTGTGTGTGTGTGTGTGTGTGTGTGTGTGTGTGTTGTGTGTGTGTGTGTGTGTGTGTGTGTGTGTGTGTGTGTGTGTGTGTGTGTGTGTGTGTGTGTGTGTGTGTGTGTGTGTGTTGTGTGTGTGTGTGTGTGTGTGTGTGTGTGTGTGTGTGTGTGTGTGTTGTGTGTGTGTGTGTGTGTGTGTGTGTGTGTGTGTGTGTGTGTGTGTGTGTGTGTGTGTGTGGGTGTGTGTGTGTGTGTGTGTGTGTGTGTGTGTGTGTGTGTGTGTGTGTGTGTGTGTGTGTGTGTGTGTGTGCTCTTACAGATTATGAGTTAGCGCGAAGAATTAAACCGTTTTTCTCCTGGCTAATTACAGTAAGTGTTGTTAAGGAAACTCCATTAAAGATTAATATTTAATTAAACTGCACGTGAGGATCTGCAAGCGACTTTCGCAATTCATTTGTGTAAATCTAAATCCACAGTCTCACTGCACCTAAAGCAATTAGCAGCTAAATAACAGCAACACAGCTTTAAGGAAAGGTGAATGACCCTTACGAGTGTGTATAGGAGTTCTGATGTTCATGGAGCGAACTGCTTCGGTTCCTGGAAGGAACTCTCTCGCGGCTGCTGGAACGAGCTTCCTTGGTTACTATAGTGCGATTTTCTTCGGTTCCTAGAACGAGTTCCCATGCTCACTGGAACGACCTTCCTCTTCCTGTGTCCCTGGAACGAGCTTCCACCTTCACTGGAACGACCGCCCCCTTCCTCTGTCCCCTGGAACGAGCTTACACCTTCACTGGAACGACCGCCCCCCTTCTTCTGTCCTTGGAACGAGCTTCCGCCTTCACTGGAACGACCTCCTCCTTCCTCTGTCCCTGGAACGAGCTTCCACCTTCACTGGCACGACCGCCCCCATCCTCTGTCCTCTGGAATGAGTTTCTACCTTCACTCGAACGACCTCCCCCTTCCTCTGACCCTGGAACGAGCTTCCACCTTCACTGGAACGACCTCCCCCTTCCTCTGACCCTGGAACGAGCTTCCACCTTCACTGGAACGACCTCCCCCTTCCTCTGACCCTGGAACGAGCTTCCACCTTCACTGGAACGACCTCCCCCTTCCTCTGTCCCTGGAACGAGCTTCCACCTTCACTGGAACGACCTCCCGCGGCCATTGGTGAGCTTCCTCGCTTACTGGAACCAGCTCTGTCGATCTCTGGGAAGAGCTTCCCTCTAGTTGGGGCACCGGCCACCGTTTGTCATCATCTCCGCCAGCTCTCAATCACTGGAGAAATAACCGTGTTATTAGTCCTCTCCTCCTTCTCCTTCCCGGATCTCATCAAAGATTCTTTACAAGATGACGATGTTTAATCGACCTGCAGCGAAGCTGGTTCCTCTTCGCGCTTTGGGAAGCGTCTTATCCCCTCTCCTCATTCCGTTGAAGTGAATATATTTGATCTTCCTCTCTTAAATTCATCTGGTTAATATTATGATGGAAAACTCCTTGGAAAACATCTCGCCAATGAATTTTCATGACTGTATAATCTAAGATAATTACTGCTTGTGTTCCCGCTAAGACACAAATGTACGAGGTGGTTCAGGGATGCTTGCTGAAGTGGGCTGAAAACCCACCTTCAGTCCTTTACTTCATGGAGGCATAACAGTGTTATATTATGAAGAATATCCCATATTTTAACAAATCAATTACAATTCAAAATACTTGTCTAATTGGGCCAAAAATGACTGAGGTCTGATCGTTTCGTTTGGCCTAAGACCATAATATCTTACTCATCAACTAGTGAGTATAATTTAGTCCTAAATTGTTTGGTATATTTAGTTAATACGGACATTTATCTTATTCTGTCTAAGTTTGCACAAGCCATCCTCAAGATGTTTTCTAAATGGTCGTTAATCCGAACACTAGTTCGCTTACTTGTGTTCGAAATGCATTCACTTGTGTTCGAAGTGTGCCTCGCTAACTGCTCAGCCCATTCTCATAAAAACATATGCCAGCAACTTTACAAATAAATTTTTGAATTAAAATTACTTTACACATGCGTACCAACTTATTACGTTCGAATTTCACTCGAACAGTTTAGTGTTCTGTTCGAACAGTGCCTGGGTCACTTCACATGTTCGCAGATCATCTCTATAAAAACACTGAAAATGTTCTATAAATACAAATAATTAACAGAAAAAACCCTAACCTTGCTATCCAAAGCTTTAACTAGAAAGACTATAGAATATACACAAAAACATGTTGATATACGAGGAATATTAGACATCCATCAGTCTCAGGAGACTATGGAGTTGTGCTCTGGTTGTCGGTCTGGAGTGGCCTTCCCACGACGCAAAGCCTGGGTAGGTTGATACGGAGGAGAAGCTGTTACCCATGCAGCAGAGGCACAACAAGAATAGGGGTGATTATTATTACAAAGTAATAGCCTGAAGTGTTTTTGTTGACCAGACCACACACTAGAAGTTGAAGGGACCACGACGTTTCGGTCCGTCCTGGACCATTCTCAAGTCGATTGTGATGAGGAGGTAGAGACAGGCAAAGAGAAATGGGCAAGAGAGAGCTGAGGAGGAAAGTAAGGTGTAGGGGATAGTAGTAATAATGAGAACTGCAGAAGGCCTATTGGCCCATACGAGGCAGCTCCTATTATAACCACCGAAGGAGAAGCCTGAAGCCTGAGGTTGGTAGTTGTGTCATCGACAAATCCAGCTCTGAAAATCCGTCTCTCACACCCTCGTCAAATATTCATCATACTTCATCGAATAACATGAAAAGAAACCTGTCGACGATGAGTCTGGAATTCGTACTCATCCGCTACAACACAGCGTCCTCGATGCCTAGTGTATATTGCTACTCTATATGGATCATCATTCTAAATTATATATTTTTCACGTAAACATGTTTTTGTTTTTTTCAAAGAAGTTTAACTATGATTTATATTTTCATGTTCCCCTATGGATATATATTTCACTGCTGGAGTTTATATTATACACCAAACTCCATTTAATTACCAACTTTACCTTTTAAAAAACATATTTACGAGCACTTCTAAATTATTTTTTAAAAACACAATATTTTGCGATTCCCGGAAAGAAGAATGAAGATTGACATCAGTACTCAGGAGTTTATAATGACTGACAAGAGGAGGACGATACATCGTAAGGGGCTTAGAAATATAATTGGCTGAAGTTCAACTCTGAAAGATTATTAAGTCTTCTTGGTCCTGAGTTGAGCTCTTACCATCTGGGGAAGCTCTTCTGTCTGAGTGTGTTATGTAGTATGTAGATCAGATGAAGGTTATTTCTGTCATTATGATTAGATTACCTCTGATCGGATTACTTCACATCAGATTATCTCTGAGTGACATCAGGGGTAATCTGATGTCAGTCATTGTGTACCTCTGTTTTTTTTATTATTATTATTTTCGTCCACAGACGTGGCCACACATTTACAATGCTAACCAACATATATACATTTTCTTCTGTCCTCCATGGACAGGGTTAGAGATGTGTTAAACATATAGTTCAGGGGTTTATTGAACAATCAACCACAGAAGGTGATTCGGTGCTTTTAAAAGGCTTAGCTGTACCTCTGTTGTCAGTCATCATAGATAGATAGATAGATAGATAGACGGACACGCTTCCCTTGTGCCAATGATTCCAGAAAAAGCATTTCGAAGACTTGAACGTAAAGCCGACTCATGCGCCGCTTACCGATGCCGTCGAAGGTCAACCAAGAACACAACTTCAAGCCTGGCGTTAATACCAAGCTCACAACTGATCGCGTATTCGTACCCTGAAATTGCATAGTTAACAACGACTTTCCAGAGCATCTCCAATTGCAAATGTTGGGGCGTCGTGCATGGTAAACGACCCGAGGGACTGCGTCACTGGGGCTTTAGAGTGTTCCTCAGCTAAGAAACTTCACGTTATACGTAAGTATCTTTTGTCTTGCGGGAGTCTTGGAGATGTTTTTCTCTCTCGCGTTACACAAGCGGCAACTTCTATGGGAGTCTTTCCGAAGATGCTGACGGCGATTAACGGCTGTGTTGCGCGCTTAGGAAGCTAAAAATCCACGCGAATGATTGGAATATTGTGTGCATAATTGGCTTTGAATGGGATTTAAGCTTAGTTAAGACTCGCGTTGGATGCTGGCCAATAGATGTGACTACAGTTCTCCCAAAACGGGTTCTCCCTCAAACGCCCTCGGGTGATGTGAACTGCAGCGGAGATATGTCCACCTCGCTGTAACTAGCTGCATACCACCACTGTGAGTACAAGAACATTCCACCCACACTGTTCCATACCTAAATTCAGCAACCCAACCCTGTCCTCTTCTAATCCACACCCTTATCACATCCCCTATTCAATCACAATCAGTGTAGGGACATCCCGCCACCCATCCTACCAATCCTGAGTGAAACACCTGTGGTGTTACAGGTGTGGAGACAATTGAGGAAACTGACTCAGATGAAGGCCATGGGACCAGACGACATCTTACCATAAATGCTGAAAGAAGCGGCTGGGTAATACGACTAAAACAGAAGCGAAAAAGAAACAGGGAAAAAGAAGGAAACCCCACCTCCATTTAAAACTTTAACCCAAATATCAGAGTAACAAGGTTATCATGAATAACCGAACTCAATTACGGGCTCACCATAGCCCGTGCTACATGGACATTTCGGTCTGAGTAGCTAAATCTAAAACAACAACAACAACAACAACGGCTGGGTAATGTGCCGACTCCTCACACCACTCGTGTGAGGAGTGGTCACAATACTTCAGCGCCCCCCCCCCTCCAAAAAAAAGAGGGAGTTGTCAGATATATAGAAAACATCAAATATAACACCTGTACACAAGTGAGGAGAAATGCAGGAAACACTGAACTACTCTATCAATCTCAACATCAAAGCATATTTCATTACGGGCTCGCCATAGCCCGTGCTACATGAATTTTTTTTCCAGTATCTGAATCTAAAACAACAAACAATAACAACAACAGCATATTCCATACAAGGTGATGGAGAGACCCAATGAAATCAAACGAATCCAACATTTTTTGCTCTTTCCCTAAGCACCAAGTTAGATAACTTCAACAAGATAGGCACCTCATATATGATCAGACTCTATGATAAAAATAAAACAGGAAAGAGGAGACTGGGGCTCAATTTCTTGATTGTCAGAAAGCGTTTGACACCGTCCCTCAAGGGGAGGCTCATGTATAAACTTGAGAACAAAGTTTTAATAGCTGGAAAAGTGTCAGGGTGGGCGCAAGGAGATGTACTCCCCGGGAAGGAAATGATAAAAGATGTAGTGGTGAAGACTCCACCACTCCACATGGTTGGAGAGTCACGTGGAGTGGTGGAGAGTCACACGGAGAGTGGAGAATCCCTTTAGGTAGTCAGGCATACATTATATCTACTATAAAATCAACTACAACACAATCTGAAGTCTGAAATTGCCACGTGGAAGACGCCGGCACCTGCGTCCATTCTTGCTCTAATATAAGTCAACGTCTCGCCAGAGGAAATAGTATCATTCATATCCTTGATCAAGGATGATATCATGCTAGTGAGAACAAGAAGAGAAGAGGATGCCTTGAAGTCTATGTAACCCAAGGTATGACACAGTATGGCACAGTATGACACAGCAGTGTGGACATGGAAGCCTTCAAAACCATTCAACCTACATAAGACCAAACCTCAAATATATATGCAGCTCCTATAATGCCCTAAAAAAAACTACGTAATTGAAATATCCAAAATAATTTAAAAAGGCGGTTCTTCAGTGCAAGTTTACAGAGCAAGAAGATGAGGAAGCTGAGCTAACTACCTCCAATTATGCACGATTAGATATGATATCTCGCGAGAGAATCGGCAACCACCGCAGCGGTTGGCTGGTGTCTGAATGTCGTGGCCCGGGAACTGTGGCTCAACCTGCAGAGACCCTTCCAGGCGGCACGTGCAGGTAAGAACACTGAATTGAAGGTAAATATTGAGAAATGTGAAGTTAGTAAAGCGAAGAGCTGAACATGTGACAGCAATTTATTGAGTGCTTCGAAGGGGCGACGAGACCGAGGGGGGACGAGACCGAGGGGAGACGAGACCGAGGGGGGGCGAGACCGAGGGGGGACGAGACCGAGGGGAGACGAGACCGAGGGGGGGCGAGACCGAGGGGGACGAGACCGAGGGCAGACGAGACCGAGGGCAGACGAGACCGAGGGGAGACAAGACCGAGAGGGGATGAGACCGAGGGGAGACGAGACCGAGAGGGGGACGAGACTGAGGGGAGACAAGACCGAGAGGGGATGAGGCCGAGGGGGACGAGACCGAGGGGAGACGAGGCCGAGGGGAGACGAGACCGAGGGGAAACGAGACCGAGGGGGACGAGACCGAGAGGGGACGAGACCGAGGGGAACAGAAGGAGAGACTGTACATAAAGATCCACCAGAGTTCCACACCATCACTCGAGACCCGACAAGGAAGAAGTGACCCAAGCACCGCTGTCCCCTTCTGCTTCCCCTCGCTATATATCCCCCCTCAGACTCCTCATCTCCCCCCACCTGCACCTTTCTCCCCTCTCCCCAAAAAATAGATCCGGCTCCCCCTAGCCGCCCCTTCCCCCCCCCCCCCTCTCCTTATGTTGATTCATTCTACTTCAGTGTCACCTTCTCTGGAAATCCTCCTTCTCGATGGATTACCTTCAAGCACTCCTCATATCCTTCTAGCTTCCCTACTACTACCATTGACTCTCCTACTCTTTCTTTGTCCTTCTCCAGCTTGCCTTCTCTCTCCCTCTCGCTCTTCCTTCCTCTCGTCCTCTACTGTCTCTCGTTACTTGCGTTTCCATTTGCTTTGTTTTTAATTATGTCTGTTACTGGATTCTTTGCCCCCAGCCTTGGGTCCTGCTTCATCTCTCTCTCTCTGTCTCTCTCTGTCTCTCTCTCTCTCTCTCTCTCTCTCTCTCTCTCTCTCTCTCTCTCTCTCTCTCTCTCTCTCTCTCTCTCTCTCTCTCTCTCTCTCTCTCTCTCTCTCTCTCTCTCTCTCTCTCTCTCTCTCTCTCTCTCTCTCTCTCTCTCTGTCTCTCTCTCTCTCTCTCTCTCTCTCTCTCTCTCTCTCTTTCTATCCAAATACCGTTTTGCGCCAACTGGCCAGACCTCCACCGGCTCTTCCATCCGGCAGCCACACCCCCACACTCCTCTAACTTGACCCTGTCAAGCCCATATCTTTTCTCACCTTTCCTTGACCTCCTCCCTCTTCTCCAACAGGCCTGGTCGACGACCGAGCCGCGGGGTCGCTGAGCCCCGAAATCACCTCAAGGTAACACTTATGACGGACAACCCCCAACCCCCCACCCCCCAACCTCCTTTTTCGTTCCTGAACCTTTTGTTCCTATATCTTCCCTTCCTCCATTTGCCTCTGCTTCCATCCACCCCTTCCAGCAGTGTTTCGGCAGCCGTATAGGAGTTTCCCCTTTCCCTGTGCTCGGCGTCTTAATAGAACGTCGCATTTTGACGTATACTTAGGCCAAAAATCGTCGTGCTAGAAAATGGTAGCGGCTCGCGAAATTGACGTACTGTCCCGTTTTCTGTTTTCGGTCCTCTGGTGGTTAGGACCAGGGGCCCTTTAGTACGATGATTTCTTGACGTTAGGAAACCTACGGAGGACGGGCTACCTCACGTCCATTGCCCTGCACGTCATTTCTCTCAGAAATGACGTGCTGGAATTTTCAGCACGTCAGCCCAAGAGGAAAATGACCTAAGAATATGACCCGAGTACCACTAAAGGCCATTAGCAGAGTTGATAGGGGACGAGGAGCTGAGGCTCAACCCAGCAAGCACAACTATAGGTTGCAACCGGCAAACACGCACAGATAACAAACAGCAAGCACATCTTTAAATCTGCCAGCCATAATGGCAAGCAAGGCTTAACAAATAATATAATATTGGCACATAATGGTAGACCCGCCTCAGAACACTGCTGTGAATAGTCCTCCCCCAATATTATATAACACAATACACCCGCCCGCGTATTCATCAGGGACACTACGCTAGAATTTCAGAACTCTGCACTCTCGATTAAAAAGCTCTCCCCAGATATTAAATATATATATAGATATATATATATATATATATATATATATATATATATATATATATATATATATATATATATATATATATATATATATATATATATAATCAGGCAGGTGATAGGGAGAGACCCATAACTATGAGGACTGGTGGGCGTCCTTGGCTGCGTGCTTCACCGTTACCTAGTGGTAGCCAAGATTTAATTAGTCTCCCCCCAGTGTTTGCGGCATCCGCAGAGTTTTATTAAACCCTGGCGTCTAATGGGGCCTCCGCCGGTGGCAGCGGCATCGACGGTGGTGGTGCCTCTACCTTCACCCAAATCTCCAAACTGTATTGAATGCAACGGTTTCTCATATCGATACATCTTGGTCCCAGTGCGAACAGGGACCAAGATGATTAGGAAGCAAGAGACCTTATAGCTTTACACACAGAAATCACAATAGCGTGATGCATCAAATGAACAAATGAACAAATGAACAAGGGCCGTGACGAGGATTCAAACCTACGTCTGAGAGAATCCCAGACGCTGCCTTTAATCGACTGAGCTACGACATGGTAAAAAGAATTGCAACCAGAAATTCTACTGAATTTACTTGGATCCTGCAGCCTCTCCGAGACACAAACCAGGGTTTTACACAATTCCCCATGCACTAGAGTTATGTCAATAGGCCGTTCTACCTCTTCGCCCTTACTTCTTTTAACATGTCGTAGCTCAGTCGATTAAGGCAGCGTCTGGGATGCTCTCAGACGTAGGTTCGAATCCTCGTCACGGCCCTTGTGGATTTGTTCACCTTATAGCTTCTTTTAGTAACATACCTCGTAAAGTTGATGAATGATTTTGGCGATTAATTCATAACGGTTACAGTCCAGAGAGGAAACACCTGCTGTATCATGTGCTCTGTTTCATATATCGAAATAGGCAAAGAAAGTTACTCAAAAATACTATTTATACCTCAATCTGAACTGTTTAATTTAGCTGTAAATATTGCATAAGTTTATAATTACTGACACAACTTAGTTAGACGGTTGAGGATAACGCAACAAATGAGGAAGACCGCGTTTAGTGAGGTTGGTAAACGTGGAGAGCAGAGCTGAATTATGTAGTGAAGATTTACCCCTACTGGTGATGGTGTCTGTTATGATGACACCCACGAATTTTGGGGTCTGGGGGGGACACCGGAGGCACACGTAAATCAATCCTTTTGTTTCACAACCCGGTCAACACGACGTACATGTCCAAGTATGCACGTATTCTAATAAATAAATCAAACAATATGTTTATGCAATATTGCTTTTTGTACTTCATTCACTAAGCGCCATTGCAAACAATTCACTATCACACCATTGCAAACAATTCACTCTCACATGATTACATTAAACCATTACATTAAATCGGAGAGTGAGGTGTACCCCACACTTATAAACGTCTAGATGTGTCTTAGCAAGCTTAACATAGCTGTGTCAGATCAACAGAGTGAACTCCTCAAGATGTCACGTTGCTCACGAAACGTCGAACAATAAAAATGGAAAGATTTATATATATATCTATTGTGTCTTCACCCTCTAGATGGTAGAATATATTTAGGTAAAAAAAAACATATCCGAAAGAAAATTAATAATAGTCGAAATACTGTTGCGATTTAATGACATGTATATGTATACCCAGTCGTATACATCCCAGGTATACACCTCAGGCTACACCTTCCAGGGGTATACATCAGTTTGTAAATGATCACATACACAACCTTGTCTCTTGATCTATTCTATTCAAAGCCTGGACCGCTGATCTATACAGAGCCTGATCTATTGGTCTATACAGAGCCCGGTTCATTGGTCTATACAGAGCCTGGTCCGTGGCTCTATATACGGACTCTATCCCGCCTCGCTAGCGTTATATAGGGAATACTCGGATAAGCCTGGATTATATACACAGTACAGACGAGCAATACAATACACATTTGTATAGCTCTTCCGATATTTTAGCTTTTCAGTGTTCCAGAATTGTCTACAGGACTGCTCGGTAACTGAAGCTTTATTATTAATATTATTATTTTTATTAATATTATTATTAATATTAATATTATTATTAATATTAATATTATTATTAATATTAATATTATTATTAATATTATTATTATTATTATTATTATTATTATTATTATTATTATTATTATTATTATTATTTAAACAAAGAGAAATCACACTAATGTGACTACTTCAATGAGAAAATTCATAGGAGCAGTGATGTGGGTTCGAACCTACGCGGTGGGTGTTCCCAGCCACACGCTAGGTCACAACGTAGGTTCGAATCCTCATTACAGCTACTATGGATTTTCTCATTATTATTATTGACACAAAATTGCTTGGGTGGGGTAAATTTGTCTCTTATCTGAAGTGAGAAATTAGCTTTAATCCTAGTTGTAATCCCACACAGTCGCCTCTATACCTCCAGAGTAATCCCTCAGAACCTCGTAGTAATCCTTCACTTCTTCTGTTACACCCCCATAGTAAGTACCCGGTAATCGTGTATATCCCCATAGAAATCTTTCATTAATATTTTATATCCCCATATAAATCACCCATTATTCCTGTATGCCTCTATGGTAATCCCCCCCCCCCAGTACTCCTATTTACACATAGAATATTCGGCAACTGCTCATGAATTCATCCCATAGTAATTGTCCTCTACTCCTGTATTCCCCCATTGTAATTGTATCTCGCATGTTACTTCAGATAAAATCTCTGGTTGAAGCATCTTTAAAACATTATCTTCGCAGCATCACTGTATATCCTATATAGATTGTCATTCAAGCATCTCAGAGCAGTACAGTACTGAGCTGGTCTCCTGAAGTACAGTACTGAGCTGGTCTCCTGAAGTACAGTACTGAGCTGGTCTCCTGAAGTACAGTACTGAGCTGGTCTCCTGAAGTACAGTACTGAGCTGGTCTCCTGAAGTACAGTACTGAGCTGGTCTCCTGAAGTACAGTACTGAGCTGGTCTCCTGAAGTACAGTACTGAGCTGGTCTCCTGAAGTACAGTACTGAGCTGGTCTCCTGAAGTACAGTACTGAGTTGGTCTCCTGAAGTACAGTACTGAGCTGGTCTCCTGAAGTACAGTACTGAGCTGGTCTCCTGAAGTACAGTACTGAGCTGGTCTCCTGAAGTACAGTACTGATATTATATTTTCCGTAACACAGTACAAGGCCCAGAATCGCCTCGTGAGTACTTTAGTAGCACTGTGGAGTAGTCTCTCAGTACTGAGACCGGTTTCATTTATCCAACGTGTTCCTAATATAATTGTGTACTCGGTAATCAGGGTAATTTTAGCACCCAAGTAGTAACGCAAAATGAAAATGGATGCAGAGCAGTTGCAAAATGAAAATATGTTTCGTAGAGTTAATCTCACCAGCACCACAATGTACGGTGAAAATAGTCTTTGTGAGGCTCTGAGAAATATTCATAAAATGTTTCCTAGTTCTCTTGCAACAGCTATCAGCTCAAAATGCTTCCAAAGGTCACCTAACTACAAACTACCATCCCAAAGTACCCCCTGGGCAGGACGGTATAGAGTGAGGGTTTCGCTTCATACAGGTCGGCGTTCAATTCCCGACCTTCCAAGTGGTTGGGCACCATTCCTTTTTCCCCCGTCCCATCGCAAATCCTTATCCTGACCCCTTCCAGACTATATTCCCCAAATTACTCAGTTCCCCCTCCGAAATCCCAGCCCAAAATATTCCTATTCAAGGTCCCCAGAACTCTTCGTCCAACACAAAACATTTTGCGAAGAGAGAAGGCAGTTTGAAGGCGACGGGCGAGTGTTTCCAGTCGTTCGCTTCCTTAGGTCTGTGCTGCCCGTCGCCCCTCCGGTGCGTGAGCAGCACAATATGACCCATTTTTATATGCAGTTTAAATTTTCTAAAGTTACCCACGAACCGTCATTTTAGAAAACGGAAAATAAGAAAGTATAAGTCTAGGCTGTACAACTGTTGTAGAGATTGGCCTCTGGCTTGACTGAGAAAAACAAAATTATAGTACGAACTTATGCTATTAAATAGAAACTATAGGGTTTTGACTGCTATTTTTTTAATATAAATTTATTATTTTTTTTTTTATTTATAAGTGTTTTTATTTTTGTATTGATTTATTATTTCAGTGTTTTATAAATATAATTTCTAAATAACTATTAATATATTTATTTGCATTATTGTATGTACATTTTGCTTTATTATCTCCTCTCTTAAGGTTGCTATTCTTAAACTTTTATTTAATCATCTTGTTTTTATTATTTGAAAACCTAGCACTTTAATATTTAATTTCTTTCTTTATTATGCACCCCATACCCATCCCGTGGGCGGTGGTGTAAAGGATTACAGAGGCACATAATCAGTTCAGGAACTGAACCCTCTAGTTCGTTTAACTAAGCAAATAACAAACTTTTGACGCTAGTTACAGAATTATTAATGTTATATATACATGTACACATACTCATGCATATATGTACATATACATACAACTACATACGTATACATATATACATACACATACATATTTAATCATCCACATATCAATAATCTTTTGTGTCACAAGCGATTCAACAAGAGGCTCACAACAGTCACTATACAAGGCACTTTATATGTATGGTGAGTCACACAGTTACTAGTCTTCCTCCACACCCACCCAACTGGGCGGCAGCTTTACAGTCATGTGCTCCACACCCACCCAACTGGGCGGCAGCTTTACAGTAATGTGCTCCACACCCACCCAACTGGGCGGCAGCTTTACAGTAATGTGCTCCACACCCACCCAACTGGGCGGCAGCTTTACAGTCATGTGCTCCACACCCACCCAACTGGGCGGCAGCTTTACAGTCATGTGCAGGCATTACCTACAGTAAGCAAATTTTGGATACTTCGCTAAGATTTTGGGCAGCACATCATTATGAATGAAGTACTTACACATTTCTTGGACACTATTGATGGTGTTGTCTAAATTCCGCTATTTTTTTCACATTCCATTATATAATGACGCAAAGTATGCGAATAGTTCTGCTGACAGAGTTAATAACAGTTTTTATCAATATTTGAAATATATCAAACAATTTTAAATGAATTGCCATTTATTATTTTACTTATTTATACAGGTAAAATATTCGTATAAACAAGTATTTTACTTATTTTATTTACTTGTTTATACAAGTAAAATACATAAAGATACATCATATCAGACGTAATATTGTTAGGCATTTTTGGCGCCACATTTTTGGCGGGAAAATTAAAATCTCAAAAAAAATCATATTTTGCTTAAATCGCTTCAGAGTTCTTAATTGCATCAAATTCTGATGAAACTTTCACACGGTGCACAGTTTAATAGTCGCTACAAAGCTGGTGAAAAAGTTTATTACATTTTTGGTATATTATATATTTTATTCCTTTTTTTATTATTATTTTGTTTAAAGATTTTAAGTTTTTTAAATTAAAACAAGACTATGTTTGGTATACAAGGTATCTCCCACACACCACATCAACCTGGGGGGTAGAAATAGCCTAAGCTACTCTATCCCTTTGAGATGTATTTATTGCTTATCTCAATAAACATACTTGAACCACATCAACCACGTGTTTATGTCTCCCACACACCTCATCAACCACGTGTTTATGTCTCCCACAGCCCACATCAACCACGTGTTTATGTCTCCCACACACCACATCAACCACGTGTTTATGTCTCCCACACACCTCATCAACCACGT
Organism: Procambarus clarkii; assembly: GCF_040958095.1. Classification (NCBI taxonomy): domain Eukaryota; kingdom Metazoa; phylum Arthropoda; class Malacostraca; order Decapoda; family Cambaridae; genus Procambarus; species Procambarus clarkii. The sequence continues at coordinate 9,004,650 of NC_091175.1, read as the reverse complement.
GTTTATGTCTCCCACAGCCCACATCAACCACGTGTTTATGTCTCCCACACACCACATCAACCACGTGTTTATGTCTCCCACACACCTCATCAACCACGTGTTTATGTCTCCCACACACCTCATCAACCACGTGTTTATGTCTCCCACAGACCTCATCAACCACGTGTTTATGTCTCCCACACACCTCATCAACCACGTGTTTATGTCTCCCACACACCTCATCAACCACGTGTTTATGTCTCCCACAGACCTCATCAACCACGTGTTTATGTCTCCCACACACCTCATCAACCACGTGTTTATGTCTCCCACAGACCTCATCAACCACGTGTTTATGTCTCCCACAGCCCACATCAACCACGTGTTTATGTCTCCCACACACCTCATCAACCACGTGTTTATGTCTCCCACAGACCTCATCAACCACGTGTTTATGTCTCCCACAGCCCACATCAACCACGTGTTTATGTCTCCCACACACCTCATCAACCACGTGTTTATGTCTCCCACAGACCTCATCAACCACGTGTTTATGTCTCCCACACACCTCATCAACCACGTGTTTATGTCTCCCACAGACCTCATCAACCACGTGTTTATGTCTCCCACAGACCTCATCAACCACGTGTTTATGTCTCCCACAGACCTCATCAACCACGTGTTTATGTCTCCCACACACCTCATCAACCACGTGTTTATGTCTCCCACACACCTCATCAACCACGTGTTTATGTCTCCCACAGACCTCATCAACCACGTGTTTATGTCTCCCACAGACCTCATCAACCACGTGTTTATGTCTCCCACAGACCTCATCAACCACGTGTTTATGTCTCCCACAGACCTCATCAACCACGTGTTTATGTCTCCCACAGACCTCATCAACCACGTGTTTATGTCTCCCACACACCTCATCAACCACGTGTTTATGTCTCCCACAGCCCACATCAACCACGTGAGGAAAATCGCCGGAGTTCAACACGTTGGTATCGGGGCAGACTTCGACGGAGTCAACAAGTGAGTTATTGTTGCAGCCTGCAGACCAGGTGGTTGTGGGGGCTGTTGCAGCCTGCAGACCAGGTGGTTGTGGGGGCTGTTGCAGCCTGCAGACCAGGTGGTTGTGGGGGCTGTTGCAGCCTGCAGACCAGGTTGTTGTGGGGGCTGTTGCAGCCTGCAGCCCCGGTGGTTGTGGGGGCTGTTGCAGCCTGCAGCCCCGGTGGTTGTGGGGGCTGTTGCAGCCTGCAGCCCCGGTGGTTGTGGGGGCTGTTGCAGCCTGCAGCCCCGGTGGTTGTGGGGGCTGTTGCAGCCTGCAGACCAGGTGGTTGTGGGGGCTGTTGCAGCCTGCAGACCAGGTGGTTGTGGGGGCTGTTGCAGCCTGCAGACCAGGTGGTTGTGGGGGCTGTTGCAGCCTGCAGCCCCGGTGGTTGTGGGGGCTGTTGCAGACCAGGTGGTTGCGGGGGCTGTTGCAGCCTGCAGACCAGGTGGTTGTGGGGGCTGTTGCAGACCAGGTGGTTGCGGGGGCTGTTGCAGCCTGCAGCCCAGGTGGTTGTGTGGGCTGCTGCAGACTGCAGACCAGGTGATTGTGTGGCTGACGTCGCTCAGCGTCGCATTACTCAGTTAGAGTAATGTTGTATTCAAGGAATGTCTGCATATAGGCCCAGTCCGGAGATACTTCTGACCCCTGTTGGTCAGTCTGCCTTAGCTCAAGATGCAGGTCAGGTTATCCAGCAGTCAACTTTCACATATGCACATTGCAGGTAAGGTCTGTCTGCTCTGGACAATATGTTGCAGAAAAGTGTTATAAATTGCACCTTCTTTTACTTATAATACAACAACAAGAACATCTTATTCTTCCAGGAAACTCGGGTAAGCCTTCGATAATTCTTCAAGGTAATCCTTCCACTGCCTCCAGACACCCAGGTTTCTGTCAGCCAATTTGTGTCTTCTTCAAACTCATCCGATTTGTTTTGTTTATTTCAGACAATACTTTCTATTCTTCATCTAGACTTCAAATGCACATTACAGCATAGCTAGGGGGAACTATGCTATTCTTGTTACTTGTAGATACTCGCCAATCGCATACGACTGACACTTTAGCTCTATTTCTTGGTTTCTGGAAGACATCACAGCTCATTTTGCCTAGCATTTCATTCGCTTTTTAAAGCAAATTTAATTTTTTCAGGCACTGCCAATATTCTTTCATTTATCCAGTCTTTCAAGATATAACCAGACCTTCTCTATGCATTCAACCTTCTAACCTTGAACTTCTGCTTCTTTCCAGGTAGTGACAACAACGTTCCTTCCATGTCTTATTCTTACTAATCCAGCCTAACAGGACTCCAAGAACTACATAATTCCACTTCACTCCACTTCCAGTCAGCCTTTCAGGGGGTTATCAAATTAAGCATCTGGAAAGTTGAAAGATCGATAATATCCTTCCAGCATTCCAGTGACTATCAATAGAGATTTCACTTCACCTTTTTTTATGCATTCTTTCGATCAACTATTTCCAGTCTGTCTTCCAGTGATTAAGGAAGCTCGCACAAATACATTCTTTTAGTCAATGATTAGACAAATTAAATGACGCATTAGTATTCCAGTGACTACCAAGACCCGCACTCTTGCATGAGAACCTACTCCATCCGGCCAGTCTTCGAGTCATTATTAAGACTTCAAGACCCGCACTCTTGCATGAGAACCTACTCCATCCGGCCAGTCTTCGAGTCACTATTAAGACTTCAAGACCCGCACTCTTGCCTGTGGACCTTCTGCATCCAGCCAGTCTTCGAGTCACTATTCAGGCTCGATCCATCCCTCATGTCCAGAGGTAACAAAGGAGCCACCGATCATCTGGGTCTTGATAATGTCGACCTGACGTCTCAGACAAATAATGTCTTCGCCATAAATAAGGAACCTGTTATATATATTTTTTCACTCTGGCATTGCCTGCCTGGTGTATTTCTGGCCGTTATTGCCTCTTTCAGGCCGCCATTGCCTGTTTCTGGCCATTTGAGGCGAATGACGAATATCTCACTCGAGCTGGGGGAAGTTTTTTTCCCTCTTCCTTTTCGTCCTTGCGTGAATGAAAGTACCACTGACGCCCGGGTTATCATTTCTTCGAAATTATCACTGCGTGTGTAACTGTTGACAGCCAACTGCTGTTATCTGTAGGTGGGCGTGCTAGTACTGACGGACGTGGTGTTCTTGCGGGAATCTATGGTCAAAACTTGAGGGTGGGGGGGGGGGTTTGTTTATGGGGGGGGGGGTTGTTTATGGGGAGGCTATATTGATTACTCAACTTGTTTTTTTTATTTGTTTTCTTTGTCAAATGGTTCTTTGTCATGGTGCTGTTGTTAGTTATTGTTACGTGGAATCCTTGACGGGTGGCACTCCTGTGGCTCTTGTTATACATGTTCTTAGTTAAACATTATTACCGAGCCCCACAGAGCCTAATTCATCCTCACTAAACCCCACACAGAGCCTAATTCATCCTCACTAAACCCACATAGAGCCTAATTCAGGCCTATTGAGCCCCACAGAGCCTAATTCAGGCCTATTGAGCCCCACAGAGCCTAATTCAGGCCTATTGAGCCCCACAGAGCTTAATTCAGGCCTATTGAGTCCCACAGAGCCTAATTCAGCCCTACAGAGCCTAATTCAGGCCTATTGAGCCCCACAGAGCTCAATACAGCTTCAATACGTTCCCACAGAGATTAATACAGCTTCTATAAGCTAACACAGAGCTTAATACAGCTTCAATAAGCCCCACAGAGCTTAATACAGCCTCAATAAGCCTACAGAGCATAATGCATTTTCAATAAGCCATACAAAGCTTAATACAGCTTCAGTAAGCCCCACAGAGCTTCATACAGCTTCAATAAGCTCCCACAGAGCTTAATACAGCTTCAATAAGCCCACACAAAGCTTAATACAGCTTCAATAAGCCCCACAGAGCATAATACAGCTTCAATAAGCTCCCACAGAGCTTCATATAACACCACTGAGTCCCCCTAAAAGCACTCAAAGCCCACACAAATTAGCACAGATTCAATAACCTGTCACTAAGATGCGTCAATAATGAACAGCTGTTCCATGCTTACTATACCCACGAAGTTTACACTGCTTCTGGTTGTGAAGTTTACCCTCCTTCTAATCATCAAGTTTACCTTGCCACCATTGCTTCTTTTCTCGCTCCAGTTACTTTTTCACACAATGTTATTTATATATATATATATATATATATATATATATATATATATATATATATATATATATATATATAAGAGAAATCGATGTAAATTACAACATCATCCGTTTAATTATTAAACAAAAAAATGTATCCTCATCTCATATGTAATATTTTCACTTATATCCTGTGTCAAGTTTTGATCTAACAGGAAAACACAAATTTTGAAACGTGAAGCATACTAAAAAAGTATCTTTTTTTTTCCCTAGTATTTCTACCGCGAAACTTACGGACTCAAAAAAAAATCCGCAACTTGCTTTAAGACTTTGAAACGGTCGTTCTTCTAAGGCACTTAAATCGATTAATCGACTGGTGAAAGTTGTTCACTTGTAACTTTGCTTTTTACGGCCCAGGATGAGGGAAAAAAGTTTTAATTGGATATTTTACACTCGCCGGTCTTGAGCTCCGACAGGTGAGTATTTTGCGTCCTCGTGCGACACGTTTAAGACTTCAGGGCCTGAAGTGTGCACCTGTCTACGCACACGCCAATTCTCGTGCAGATTAGGTCAGAAAGCGAAAGTTAGTTTTTTTGTGTAGGATAAATGCGTTCAAAGGTAGTTCACTTGTAGTGGGGGAGGGGGGTCAGCTTGTGGTGGGGGAGGGGGGTCAGCTTGTGGTGGTGGAGGGGGTCAGCTTGTGGTGGTGGAGGGCCAGCTGGTAGTGGTGGAGAAATAGCTTGTGCTAGAGGAACAACGCGTCCGTAAAACAACCAGCCCTTAGATCCGTACGCACGACATACTTCACGACACATCTTCAGACGTTGTCGGTGTGTCGACGACGTGTCGACGATGTCCCCCCCCCCCAAAAAAAAATGAAACGGGCTGTTGCATGTATCATTTTTACCTCATTGCCCTAAAGGGAAGCATCACATCCTGGAAATATGTTCCAATTTAACATTCATCATCATCACACTGAAGCTCATTACCATATTTAATAAATCATTAGAGCCAGGCAGAGTGCCAGGGTCGTGGAAGGCTGCTAATGTGGTACCAATTTACAAGACAGGAGACTGATCACTCGCGTCAAGCTATCTGCCAATTAGTTTAAAGTCAATAGTGGGAAAGTGGCTTGAATCGATAATTACAAATATGAAAGATTCAACGGCCCGTTCCATTTTTTTCTGGGGGGGTGGGGGGGACCACGTCAATTCGTCGTCGACACACCGACGACGTCTGAAGATATAGTTGAGGCAATAATTGAGTTCCAGTATAGTTGAGGCAGTTGATAGTGGGAAGGTTTGTGATGTAGACCTTTGACTTTAGCAAAGCTTTTGATACAGTGTCACATGTAAGATTGATTAAAAAAAATAAGAGGCTCACGGTATTGAGGGGGTACTATATTAAGTTGGATTAGGGCATGGCTATACCAAAGGAAACAAACAGTTTGTATAAATAGAATTAAGTCAGAGTCGTAAAATGTTGTAAGAAGAGTGCCTCAAGGACTTGTCCTGGGATATATATATATATATATATTATATATATATATATATATATATATATATATATATATATATATATATATATATATATATAAAAGATTTAGAATCAGGTTTGAGCAGCAATATTTGCTGATGATACGAAAAGTGGGAGGGAGAAAAACACGGAAAAAGACTCACTATCACTTCAAGACGATCTAAATAGGGTTTTGAAATGGTCAAAAGATTGGCAGATGCAGTTTAATGCTGATAAATGTAAAGTTCTGAGGCTAGGTAATGATGATAGAGTTACAAGATACGAGGTAGATGGTGTTGACATTGCGAAGTCGGATTGCGAAAGGGATCTGGGAGTTATGATTACTAAGAATTTAAAACCAAAAGATCAATGCACAAATGTTCGTATTAAGGCAAATAGAACACTGGGATTTATTTCTCGAAGCATTTGTAATAAAATGTCTGTTGTTATACTTCAGCTATATCATGCTCTTGTTAGGCCCCATTTAGATTATGCAGTTCAGTTTTAGTCGCCATACTATAGAATGGATATAAATTTACTAGAACGCTTTCAGGGTAGGATGGCAAAGTTAATCCCCCAAATCGAAGGTAGGATGGCAAAGTTAATCCCCCAAATCGAAGGTAGGATGGCAAAGTTAATCCCCGAAACCTGTCATATGAAAAAAGATTGACAAAGCTTAATTTACATTCTCTACACAGACGAAGAATTAGGGGGTGACATGATAAAGTTGTACAAATGGATGAATGGGCATAACAAAGGGGATATTAGTAAGATATTAAAAAGTATCAACACAAAATAGAACACAAAACAATGGGTATAAATTGGAAAAGTTTTAGATTTAAGAAAGACCTGGGTAAATACTGGTTCAGTAACAGGGTTGTTGATTTGCGGAACCAATTACCGCGTAGCATAATAGAAGTAGGATCCCTCGATTGTTTCAAGCGTAGGTTAGACATATATATGAATGCGATTGGGTGCATATAAATAAGAGCTGCCTCGTATGGGTCAATAGGCCTTCTGCAGTTACCGTCATTCGTATGTTTTTATGTTCTTATATAGCGCTTGAAGCGTTTTAGAATACAAGGCACTGCTAACAAGCTGATACTAGACCCGCGAGCTACACGTGGCAAGACAATCACCAGCTGCACAATCGACAGGAACACAACGCACAACCAATCAATCAGCTTCCTGCACCGAACAAAAGCCCCTGATTTGAAACACTGTATTTGTGGCTCAGTGCTTGAGAGAGACAAAAGAGTTGCTGTGTAATATACTTAATTCTCAAACACACGAATGATTACTTTTTGCGATGTTTATTGAAAGTAGCAATGATGCCGTGTATAAATTTATTTTAATTTATAAATATGAATAAATTTGTTTTCATGAATAAATATGTATAAATTTATTTTAATGTATATTTTCTCAGTCGTGGTGAGTCCACAACTTTATTTGGCATATAGTAAGTGATGTCTAGAAGATGAGAGAGAGAGAGAGAGAGAGAGAGAGAGAGAGAGAGAGAGAGAGAGAGAGAGAGAGAGAGAGAGAGAGAGAGAGAGAGAGAGAGAGAGAGAGAGAGAGAGAGAGAGAGAGAGAGAGAGAGAGAGAGAGAGAGAGAGAGAGAGAGAGAGAGAGAACTTGGTTTGGCAGTGGAAACGTTCATAGTGACATTAATTCTAAATAAATTATTTTTTCTAAAAATAATTTAGAAAATGAAATATCTTAAAAAGAAGGGTGTTGAATAAGGAATTAATTCATGTCACCGTGTGCTACTAATACCATATATTCTACCATTAATATGTGCTACAAGTTTAAAGGTATCCAAGCATAAAGTAAACACAGTGTATATACATTAATAAATGGGATGTATATGTCAATGTATATGTACACATTTCGATGTATATGTCGACGTCTTCAAACATTCCACCACTGGACCCCTCATCGCTATTCCTAAACATAATTTAGGGCTAAATAAGCTATTTATATACTGGGATAAACCGACAAGTGGAGTATATATCAGCTGATTTTGTTTACACAAATCAGCTGATTTTGTTTACACAAATCAGCTGATATATATATATAACGTTCGTGATTGGTCAGTTGTTCAGTTGAGGTACGTGAATGGCAAGACAATAAGATGAACAACGTTGCCTTCATTCTGGTGCAAACATACACAGTTGCCGTGGGGGGAGGAGAGAGCACTATACATACAGAGTTGCCATGAGGCACAACTGAGATGCCCGGGGAAGTTATCATACACAGTTATCATACTTCAATTATCATACACAGACTCCAGGTGCGGTAGGATGAGACCCAATCAAACCTAGTGTAATTGTTACACAAGCATCGTCTGTGTGTGTGTGTGTGTGTGTGTGTGTGTGTGTGTGTGTGTGTGTGTGTGTGTGTGTGTGTGTGTGTGTGTGTGTGTGTGTGTGTGTGTGTGTGTGTGTGTGTGTGTGTGTGCCACTCAACCCGGCGCTGTTTGGGTCTCCACCGACGAGCAAAAAAAGAGCAGCTGTTGCGTGGGAGGACACACATGTTTCTTGTTAAAAAGCTTCGGCTTGGAAGAGAGAATGTGTTCACTGGAAGCCCTATAGTTCTGAATGGTAACATTAAATTCAGCTTTTTTATTAGTGTGCTAAAATTTCGAGCTGCGTGTATGAGCATAATGTCTGAGAAAGTTCAAATGTTGCGTGATTAGACCTTCAATTAAGTTGAACTTTATTATCCGACTACTAAGTCTGAGAATACTTGTAACATACCAAGCTTGTCCTAACTTTGGCTATAACCTGCAACTAAGTTTTGCTTTAACCTCAGGCTAAATTTGACTTTGAATGGGAAAATTTACTGGAAGAAAATTCTCAAGGGAAAGGGAAAGAAACTATCAGGCGAAAGCGCCAAGCCACCACGACTATATAGCACTGGGTAGGGGGGGAGGTCAGGATAAGGATTTGCGATGGGACAGGGGGAAAGGAAATGGTGCCCAACCACTTGTAAACGGTCGGGGGATTGAACGCCGACCTGCGTGAAGCGAGACCGTCGCTCTACCATCCAGCCCAAGTGGTTAGGCATCTTCGAGTGACTGAATTTATTTTACAAATCGTACTAAATAATAAAGAGATAACCCAACAGCAAGTTACCACTAAGTTTTAATAAGAATGTTTGTTAAACTAGACATAATATCCAAGAAACTGGGAATATTTTCCTAGAAACTTGGGAAATTTTATTCTAGACACTGGAAATACTGTACTAGATCTGGTTATAAATGTTTAGGTCCAGAAACTGGAGAACTTATATAATGGTAACATTAACGAACGATGAACCAACTCTGGTTCGTCGTTCTGATTATTACTAATTACTTTACTGATTACGTTCTGATTTCGTTCTGAAAATTACTTCCTTCTAAGGTGAAATTCTTAGACCCTCGATGAGGGGGGGGGGGGGGGGAGTGACTCCTTCCTCTGCTCTAGCTCCTCTTCTCATGGCTGAGAAATACATTCCTATGTCTCATTTCCCTTCTCATGTTTTTCTCATCATTAACTTTTTCCAAATTTTCCTTCAGTTTTATGTCTGATTTTGATGAAGAGTCTAACGAGGTGTTGTGGCGAGAGTCCTGCTGAGTCAGGGGACACTAGCTGAGGTGACTTGAGGAATGCTGAGTCAGACTGAATGCTGAGTCAGTCAGAATGCTGAGTCAGACTGAATCACACTACGTGCTGAGTCAGGGACACTAGCTGAGCTGACCTGAGGAATGCTGAGTCAGCGACACTAGCTGAACAATAGAAATTTATTACGCTGAGGTAAAATAATATCTCTAACCAATATCTATTTCCATATCAGATTTTTTTGCATCTATTTACATTTGTCTCTCACAGGATTGTCATCATATCCACCCTGTCATCCCCTCAGAGGTAGAGGGGGACGTCTCCCCTCTTTCCCCATTTCCAGGCTGGCCGAAGATCTGGAATGTGAGTGCAAGTACTCTCACCTCTCACTCTCACTTTCCAGGCTGCCTGAGGGTCTGGAAGATGTATCCAGGTATCCTCACCTATTTGCAGAGCTGCTGGCCGACTCCTCCTGGACTCTGGATGACCTGAGGCTACTGGCCGGATACAACTTGCTGAGAGTGATGCGAGATGTAGAGAAGGTGAGAGAGAGAGAGAGAGAGAGAGAGAGAGAGAGAGAGAGAGAGAGAGAGAAAGAGAGAGAGAGAGAGAGAGAGAGAGAGAGAGAGAGAGAGAGAGAGAGAGAGAGAGAGAGAGAGAGAGAGAGAGAGAGAGAGAGAGAGAGAGAGAGAGAGAGAGAGAGAGTGTGTGTGTGTGTACCTAGTAGCCAAAACGCACTTCTCGGCCTACAATGCAAGGTCCGATTTGCCTAAAAGGCCGAGTGATTTTCTTTATTAAAAAAAAATTCCAATTGGTTTATTTGAAATAATATTATTATATTAGGAACATAAATTATTGACTTAGTTATGTTAGTTTGGGTTAGGTTAGGTTAGGTTAGGTTAGGTTAAGATAGGTTAGGTTAGGTAGGGTGGGTTAGGTTAGGTTAGGTTAAGATAGGTTAGGTTAGGTAGGGTGGGTTAGGTGCGGTCATATATCTACGTTAGTTTTAACTTAAATTTAAAAGAAAAATCAGCTCACACATAATGAAATGGATAGCTTTATCATTTCGTAAGAGAAAATTTCGAAAAATATATTAATTCGGGAAAACTTGGCTTATTAGGCAAATCGGGCCTTGTATAGTAGGCTGAGTACTGCATTCTGGCTACTTGGTACACATAGGTATATATAGGTATATATATGGAATGGTATATGGTATATATATGATATGGTACATATTAGGTATATATATATATATATATATATATATATATATATATATATATATATATATATTATATATATATATATATATATATATATATATATATATATTATATATATATATATATTATATATATATATATATATATATATATATATATATATATTTATATATATCATTGTAAGTACAATGCGGTATTAAATCAGAATAAAGAGACTACCATCTCACGATATATGAGACAAATATAAGCGAGCATCATTACCGCTGGCCCAGCTGTTGATTAGGGGCCCCCATGGCCTAATGGCCCTCAGCAGGGGGGGAGGGAGGGCCCCAAAGTGCCATATTTGTATGTGTGTGTGTGTGTGTGTGTGTGTGTGTGTGTGTGTGTGTGTGTGTGTGTGTGTGTGTGTGTGTGTGTGTGTGTGTGTGTGTGTGTGTGTGTGTGTGTGTGTGTGTGTGTGTGTGTGTGTGTGTGTCTGTGTGTGTGTGTGTCTGTGTGTTCAGGCCAGCATAATTCTGCACGGACGAAGGTTAACGAACATGAATCAAGTGAGTGAACACATTCTCTCGCACGAAGCTTGGCCTACAAATAAAAAAAAACAGGATTTTGTAAACAATTTTATGCCTACAAAAACAAAATTTCTGTGGACTTTTTTTTGTAATTTTATGGGCTCTTTGTATTGGCCGTATTAAGCTCTGGTTTTGATTAATTAGCAATAATTGTTAACAGTTTATTTTGTTTCTTTATTGCGTTGCTACTACGTTTCTTTATTACTTTGAGTCACTATATCGCAGTCTATAGTAACATAAAAAACCCTTACTCTTAATATTTTAACAAAAATATTCTATAATAAGTGTTGTGTGGTAAGGTACTTATAACCTAACATTATTAATTATAATTTTCTAAGGTCCTACTCGACATAGTCGACAAGACCAGACTCGACTCTATCGTGAAAATACCACAAGAATATACAGCAAATCTGTATATATACATGTATACACTGCTGTATATATCCAACAGAATACCTACCGTAGGCCGAACTTTCAAAGATTTTCACATAGTCGTAGAATATGTGAACTGTGAAGGGGGGGGGGGGATATATATGTCTCTTTGTCCAGCTTAAAGCTGCCATCTGTTTATACCTGGCAGTACCAGCTTCTCTTTGGGGGATTTATCCTACATGTTATCAAGCTTTATGTGGCTGCTTTACTACTGACATTATTATTATTATTATATACATTATTATTATTATTATTATTATTATCAATATTGTTTGATTAGAAAAAGTCATTAATCAATAAATATGCATAAACGATTTATTGTTTAGTTTCGTGTCTTTTGTTTTTCTTTTTAACCCCATCCTCGCCTTCCATCTGTGGCTTTCAATTATCCCCTCGAGTTGTCTCTGTTTTTCTTGTTAACTCTTTCTGTATTCCTCCCCCTTCTTCTCTCCTAAGTTTGTGTTCCTTATTATCCCCTTCTGTTCCCTTTACCTCTCTCTCTCTCTCTCTTCAGTTTGCTTACCTAATTATCTTCTTTTCATCTGTTTATTCTGTGTTCTCTATTATTTCCCCCTTTATGTTCTCTGTTCATTTCCCCTTGTGTTTGTGTCTCCCTATTTTGTTCACAAAGTCTGAAGTGTGTGATGACCAAACCACACAATATATATATATATATATATATATATATATATATATATATATATATATATATATATATATATATATATATATATATATATATATATATATATATATATATATATATATATATATATCTTCAGAAGGTCATTTTACAGATCGAGTGATGGGTATAAATAGGCAGGAAGGAGTGGTGAAGTAAGGTGAGGTACAATACTTGGACAACGCAGACGGCCCATTGGCCCATCAGATGCACCCAATTGGCACATCCGATGTAGCCCAATGGCCCATCTGATACAGCAGACATACAAGCATAATATATAGGTAATTATAACATAAAGAAGTAAATATATACAATAAATTAGTGAGACAAATGTTTTTCAATGATTCTACTTAAATCGCCCTTTAGCTGATCTATTAGAAATGGATCTAAGTTATATAGACCACTGCTAATATTCAAATTACTTTCTTTGGTGATCTGTATCAAAGCAGATTCAATTATGTTTCTGTTATAGGTGCTTTTACAATTTGTTATTGAAGAAGCACTCTCCCAATCAATTTGGTGAGCTTTTTCTGACAAATGCACAAACAAAGCATTAGACAATTGGCCATGTCTTACAGAGTATTTATGTTGCGATATTCTACATTTTAAATCTTTAGATGTTTGCCCGACATAGAACTTATTACATTCCTTACAAGGTATTTTATAAATGACGCAATTATCACTACGAGGGCTGTTCCTTACTAATAGCTTACCAACAGTGTTTTCGTAGCTAAACATTACATCTATATTAAAAAGTTTCAAGGCCTTGACAATATTCTCAAACCCAGAGAAATATGGTAAACATAACACATTCTTTGGGCGAATCCTTTCACTGCATACATTATTATAATATGTACGACGAGCTTTGTTACGACAAACTTCCAAAAAATTCAGTGGGTAACAAAGCTTAAGACCAATCGAATCAATATTCTTAAATTCTTCATCTAAGAATTCTGGACTCACAACGAAGAATTTAAGAATATTGATTCGATTGGTCTTAAGCTTTGTTACCCACTGAATTTTTTTGGAAGTTTGTCGTAACAAAGCTCGTCGTACATATTATAATAATGTATGCAGTGAAAGGATTCGCCCAAAGAATGTGTTATGTTTACCATATTTCTCTGGGTTTGAGAATATTGTCAAGGCCTTGAAACTTTTTAATATAGATGTAATGTTTAGCTACGAAAACACTGTTGGTAAGCTATTAGTAAGGAACAGCCCTCGTAGTGATAATTGCGTCATTTATAAAATACCTTGTAAGGAATGTAATAAGTTCTATGTCGGGCAAACATCTAAAGATTTAAAATGTAGAATATCGCAACATAAATACTCTGTAAGACATGGCCAATTGTCTAATGCTTTGTTTGTGCATTTGTCAGAAAAAGCTCACCAAATTGATTGGGAGAGTGCTTCTTCAATAACAAATTGTAAAAGCACCTATAACAGAAACATAATTGAATCTGCTTTGATACAGATCACCAAAGAAAGTAATTTGAATATTAGCAGTGGTCTATATAACTTAGATCCATTTCTAATAGATCAGCTAAAGGGCGATTTAAGTAGAATCATTGAAAAACATTTGTCTCACTAATTTATTGTATATATTTACTTCTTTATGTTATAATTACCTATATATTATGCTTGTATGTCTGCTGTATCAGATGGGCCATTGGGCTACATCGGATGTGCCAATTGGGTGCATCTGATGGGCCAATGGGCCGTCTGCGTTGTCCAAGTATTGTACCTCACCTTACTTCACCACTCCTTCCTGCCTATTTATACCCATCACTCGATCTGTAAAATGACCTTCTGAAGATGTATTTAATATACGAAAGTACTTAAGGAAATTTCCTGTTTCATTTTTCCTCCGTGGTCTGACATTGTCACATTCTTAATCACGTGTTTATTTTCGTGATATACACACATATATATATATATATATATATATATATATATATATATGCCTGTAACTTCCTCTCTTCTTTACGGGCTCGTGCCCTTGAAGAAGAGAGATTACAATGCCTGTGCCACTTCTTCGGTGAATTAATCTTCATCAATCAATCAATCAATCAATCAATTCTCTGTTACATGACTTGATAATGGTCCAGGAAGGACCTCAAACGTCGTTGTTTCTGTAGATGTGTGGTTTGGGTCAACATATCTTCAGCCACGTTAGTGTGGCTCGTGGCCCTGATGTGTGTGTGTGTTGGTCCTGTAGGTGCGTGTCGCTATGAGGCAGCAGAAGGTGGCCCCGTACGAGGAAGAGGTGCCCCCAGCCCAGCTGGAGGGATACAACTCCTGCAGCTACAAGTTTACCAAGGACCCAGACGACTCCTAGCGATGGTCTTTAGGTGCTAAGCAGCCAGTCGTAATACCCTCTCAGCTACAATGACGTGCCATCTTCAACGACTCAACGAAACGACCTGGGAATCCTGGGAAGTCAATCACCTTTAGCGCCTCAGCTTCAGTGGATCATCGTTGGTGTTTATATCAACTTACTGCGAAAATAATCTGTCTTAGCAATGTCTTGGGAATGCTAGGAACCAACAGTAATTGCCTGGACGGTAAACTACAGTTTCTGTGCTTATCATGGGTCTAGTTGGCTTCTGGCTAGGGTCTGATACAGCTGGAAAACGGAAAAACAACCTCTATATGCTACAGAGCTTTGTTGAGCTCAGGAAATAATTGATAACTCCTTGTAAGATGGTGGTTTAGAAGGAGAGACTGCCTATACGAGAGTCCCTCACCTCCTTCTCTGTAAGGTCACTTGTTACTCTTAGTAACATTCTTAGAGAGCTCTGAGGGGGTTGTAAATTACGAAGAGGATGCGTCTAGAAAGATTCGTTAGACGCAGTCTCTAGTTTCGTGACTAAGGGTTCCTAGGAAGATATTCTAGGCTGTTCAATATCGCCGGATGAATCACGGAGGTCCTCCAATTCTAATATAAGGAAGTCTGTGAGTGGACCTAGTAGCCTGTTGGTTCTGGTATGCACTCACTTGAGTGGTTCTACACTGGGAACACGCCTATGAGTTCCCTACATTGAGGTCTTACCAATAAAAGCATATGCATGCTAAATTAGACGTGACTTTTGAAAATTTAATGATTTGAAAAGTTGACATTTGCTCTTTTTAATGGACTTCCTGGACACACACAGAAATCACAATAGCATGATGTATCAAATGAACAAATCCACGAAGGCCGTGACGAGGATTCGAACCTACGTCGGATGATCTCGAACGTAGGTTCGAATCCTCGTCACAGCCCTTGTGGATTTGTTCATTTGAATTCCTGAATTTTCGTTACAGTTTCAACAATATAAATCTTTTCCAGTAATTACAAAATAACCATGATTTGTAACATTGAAAGTGTTATTACTCGTCACGAAGGTGAGACATTTGTATAATGAGAGAACGTAACGTAGGTAACGCAGGTAACGAACCTAAGGTAACGTAGTTACCCAGACGAGAAAGAATGCAATGTCGTTACCGTGTACTTAAAGTACTTAAAGACACTAAGAAAGTCCTACTAAAAAAAACTAACGTTCCCAGACCCATAATAGTCTAGTTACAATAAACATTGCGCATCATGCTAAAAAAACAGTGTCTTTTATTGTAAAACAGTTATCGGCACTTTTGGATTTTTTTTTTTTTGTAAATTCGGTAAACTCATTAATATTATGTATCAGAAGTATACTCCGCCTTCGAGGTATACTTCAGCGCGTCGTTGTTTACCTGACATGCTGTTGTAGAGTCACATCAGTCATATCCTCTCATAGTCTAACGCACAAAATTTAAAGGCGTAGAGATAAAGATTGCTACCTGTATCAGACAGGTACAGGTATCCTGGATACCTGTATCAGATAGGTACAGGTATCCTGGATACCTGTATCCTGTTACCTGTATACAGGCGAGACAGGTATCCTGTAGGGGAGACAGGTATCCTGTAGTTTCTATCTGAATGTGATCCTTTATTATGATGTAATGCTATACAAGACATCGAAGGTAGATTAATTATGTGAGACCAAGAGTCTTGGGTTCAGAGTGAAGGGTTGTTGTTGTTGTTGTTGTACACAACACAAAACAAATGTATTTTGCATAAAATAATAAAATGGAACAAAAAAAAATTGTTTTTTTTTTTAGTTTTGCATCCTTTCGATACAAAGCACGAAAAAAAGGCGTGTTTATCAGAGAACGGTAAGTACAGAAGTTTCTGTGACAGACACAAACACATATATATACATATATATATGTTTCCTTCTGAAGATGTATTTAATATACGAAAGTACTTAAGGAAATTCCTGTTTCATTTTCATTCCTTCTGAAGATGTATTTAATATACGAAAGTACTTAAGGAAATTCCTGTTTCATTTTCATTCCTTCTGAAGATGTATTTAATATACGAAAGTACTTAAGGAAATTCCTGTTTCATTTTCCTCCGTGGTCTGACATTGTCACATTCTTAATCACGTGTTTATTTTCGTGATATACACACATATATATATATATATATATATATATATATATATATATATATATATATATATATATATATATATATATATATATATATATATATATATCACCTGCTGCTCTTTAGAGCCCCGCTGAGCTTGCACGATATATATGGCTCTGCCTTTGCAACTTGCAAAGAAAAGATATTTGAAAAGTAACACGGTGCTGTCTAAAAAAAAAAAGTGCAGATGTGGAAGTTCTGACACATCACATATGACACCCGTCTTACATGTGACACCCGCCCCACACATGTGACACCTTCACATGTGCTCATATTATCTTTCAATTATAAACTCTTGTTTATCAGCCCCTAGTACGAACGAGCACTCGACAAAATTATAATTTGAAAAGAGAAGTAAAAACGTTTGGGCACTCACAAGAGGTCGTCCCCTGGAGTCCTTCGCCTGGCGCCTGAATTCATGACGAATTCCAGGTAAAGAAACAACACAAGCTGACAGCTGAGTGGACATCGCTTCGGATCCGTAGTCCTGAGGTTAAGGGTTCGATCCCCCGGTGGAGGCGGATACAAATGGCCAAAATGTTTCTTTCACCCCGATGCCCTTGTTCACCTAGCAGTAAAATAGGTATCTGCGAGTAAGACAGCTGCTACGGGCTGCTTCTTGGAGGGGGGATATGTAACAAAAAGGAGGTCTGGTCGAGGACCGGGCCGCGGGGACACTAAGCCCCGAAATCATCTGAAGATAACATCAAAGAAGCCTAGTGTATTCATCAGACCAGCTTTACTCTCAGAGTAATGATCATATTGATCAGTGATCATAATGATCACTGTTTCCAAGCTTAACGCTTCCTTTATCTCTTCTGAAGTCATTATAAAAAAATTCATTTAGTATTTAATTCGTTATAGCATAAACTTTTCTATTCTCATGTTTTCTTACATCGAATTTTAATCTCCTCAATTTGGCTGATGAGGTAATCGTTTAATTCTGTTTAAATCATGATAAAAATCGTCTTAAAATCATGATTTAAGACGTGATTTTAAAATCACGTCTCATCCCTGTATTGTCCCAAGATTCACGTGACAGGAACACCCAGTTCTGAGTCTTGTTGAAGCTGTCGTTTAGAGTCCCAGCGTCTGACCCTCGCTGTAACTACTCCCGTGCTGGGGGTCATTCGGCCTCATTGAGCTTGTTAGAGTTGCCAACTGTTGCATACCCGTCGTTAGGGGGGAAAGGGAAACTGCCTGCAGCTTGTTCCGCCTCGTTTATTCGAACCTGGGAGAGTTTAATCACCTAGTTGGATACTTGGAGCAGTGGTTGTAGGGCAGACACCGACGCGGTTGGGTGTGGAATGAGGCATTGGTGCTCATCTTGGTGAGGTTGAAGAGTGGATATATATATATATATATATATATATATATATATATATATATATATATATATATATATATATATATATATATATATATATATATATATATATATATATATATATATATATATATATATATATATTTCTGTCAGAAAAGCTGCCGAGAGTGAAAATAAATGTTCGTCTCTGGTAATAAAGAAGTAAAATAAGTGGAGCCACATTTATCGCGTGTTTATTGGTGAATAAACTAGTAAGAATGGGGCGAACTTTCTCTCGTATATTTACTGGTAACAAGTGTGTGGCTGATGAAATATAATTGAGGAGAATTTGATAATGGTGGTGAAGGTGGTGGTGATGATGATGATGGTGATGATGATGATGGTGATGATGATGGTGTGCCATGTCTACACGAGTACAATAAGGTAAGTAAGGTAAGAATATGCCGCTGGGGAGAGAGATATCTTCTCTCCTTCCATGGCCATGTTCCCACAGCAGCTTCCAGTAATCATGTTCTTGTCTTTCATGTTCCCCCATATGTCCCCCTCTTCCGCCCCCCTCCCCCCTTCACACACACACACACATAATACATAACTAGTGAAAATGACACGATATAAAAGTGAAACTATACCACCGTCCACAGGGATCTTGTCTCACACACAACACTTAACCTGTACAACCAGTTGATTGACAGTCGAGAAACGGAACCAAAGAGCCGAAGCTCATCCCCCCGCCCCACCCCACCCCCGGCAAACACAGCTAGGTGAGTACACACTCCAGAGTCTCTCGTAAATGCAACTGGAGTTAGCCAAGACAAATGCTAAGGTATACGAATAAAATCAGGTGCGAAAAGTCCTATATACAGTTGTGTAGAACGAAGGAGTAGGAATTTAAGAACAGATGCACAAGGGCCGTGATGAGGGTTCGAACCTACGCGCGGGATGCTCCAAGACGCGCTTTAATCAACTGTTCCACCACATGGTCAAAAGAATTGCAACCTGGAGTGCTACTGCACCCATTAGGATCCCGAGGCTTCTACTGAAACCTAACCGGAGTTTCACACAATTCCCCCCCCCCCCCACCCATGCATTTGGGCTCTGTCAACCAGCTGAGAACATCTGGCGAGGCTAGGAACAACCCGTACGTAAGTTCGAAACCCCCATCGAGGACTCCCTGTTCATTTGTTCATTTGATATATCAAGCTATTGTGATTCTTGTATGTATACCAGACGATCCTTTGGATACCCTTTATATATATATATATATATATATATATATATATATATATATATATATATATATATATATATATATATATATATATATATATATATATATATAACATACGTTAGACTAATGTTTCACTATGCAGGTGAAGACTCTTGAAAACAAGAGTCATGCAGACTCTTAAAAAAAACTATGGAAGGACCAGAAATAGGCCGAGTGATCTTTCCAGGAGGTATAAAGAGGCTTGAGTTGCGAGGAAAGACAGAAGGTAATGGTCCTGGCTACAATGAAGTACATAAGGAAAATAAAATAAATAAAGCCATGCAATTTTAAGGAGAAATAATCAAGTACACACTAAAAAAAAACACAGGCAGCGTTCAGAGCAAGACACAACAGAACGATGAATCCATCCGTGGAAAGTATAAAAAAAACACACACATGAGTACAAAAAGAAATATACAAGAAAGAACTTCATAGAAATTGTTGATATATTTTTGTTTTACAGAAATATTCCGGCGCTGACTATAAGCCTTTTTTTATTTATTTTTTTTGACTAATCCGATATCCAATTTGAATTGTAAACAGGATAAGAGTCGACTCTCCCTGCTCATCCGAATGAGCAGACAAACACACGCACATAATTGCGTTTATCCCCGCCGCACGCCACCAATAAAACTCATGATTTATGTAACTTAATCCCCGGATATTTCACGTAATCTGGGATAGATAGTTTATATATTTCTGTGACAAGGATGTTCCGGGAATACGCAGGAGAGGCTTCACTCCGGTGAGAGCCCCCACCCAAACAGGGGGGCAGTCATTCAGAGTGGTTGATATGGCAGATCTGACTGGCAGTCATTCACCGGGGTTGATATGATAGATCTGACTGGCAGAGACAATCATCGGGTCTGTTTTCTTTGTGTAGGGCTTATATATGAGACTTACCAACCGCTCGAGCGACATGAAGCCCACCACAACAGCTTACTCACTCACCAAACCAACACACACATACTCTACTCGTGAACACCAGGACTGAACTAAACTCTCAACTAATATAAACCGAGAATCGGGATATATATATACCTCTCGGTACAGGTATATCTCTTGCTGGGGCCTGTTGTAAGCTAAGATTAGCTTTAAGCACAAAGAAATCCAGAAATGAATGTAGAGCCCAAACAAATATATACTTTTAATGGAAAGGAATTTTAAATGGAAAGGATGTGATCGTATCTATTGATTGTCTAGAGCAATTGAGACGTTAAATAGCAAGGGTTCAATCTCCTTTTGCCCTCGCTGACGATGGCAAAATAGACTGCAAGTGCAAAAGTTGATGCTGAGTTGCATCAGTTGATTTTGATGTGTTAACTATGAAACACATCAAAAAGCAATACAGGAAATTGTCCAGATTGTGAGAGAAATGACGAGATGAGGTAGATTAGGTGAGGGGGAAATGATACCATGGAGCACTATGTGTGAGTCAAGCCAAGAAGCACTCGATAAGACTTATCACGTTCTCCCCATTTCCAATCTCTTAGTCTATCTCATATCCCTTCCAAGGCCATTTTAGTCACAATGGCTAAACGCTTTCTCCTCATAATCCACTTACCTTTAATTTACCTCCTTTACCTACTCTCCCTTCCTCTCTCTCTCTCTCTCTCTCTCTATCTCTCTCTCTCTCTCTCTCTCTCTCTCTCTCTCTCTCTCTCTCTCTCTCTCTCTCTCTCTCTCTCTCTCTCTCTCTCTCTCTCTCTCTCTCTCTCTCTCTCTCTCTCTCTCTCTCTCTCTCTCTCTAATTCCTATTTCATATCTCTCTCGCCAATCTGAGTTTACCCATTGTCAACGGGAGGTTTTTGCGCGCTCTCTCTCGATCACTTTTGCTGGAGTCTCTTATCTCTTATCGCAGCATCCGTCAGGTCTCCAGATTTCATTTATCTCAGCATATCTGTTCCAAGATTTTTCGGACTCTTTCCGGTAATTCTGGCCATTAACTCCATCACTCCGACACAAATTCGATCAATGCAAAGGGGGCAGAAAGGGACGGGAGTCGTGCCGAACACGTTTCCTTGAGTAAGGGGGAAAATGGAACGGGAGAGATGCTGAACGTTCGGAAAGGACGCCCGTTGACGGAGCAGGATAAGACAGGAAGGAGGTACATCTCACGTCCATTGACCAAGAAAATGGAACGGAAGAGGCGGCTCTGAGAACAGTTACAGCCCCGTTCCTGTGCCAGGTAAGTCCACTACGGGCTCACCATAGCCCGTGCTACTTGGAAATTTGTTAACAGTAGCTGAATCTTAAACAACAACAACAACGGCGGCTCTGTGGACTCCATGACCGGGTTCGACCTCCAAGCAGCAGGACCAATCAAGAGCCTCACAGTTAACCAACAACATGGAGACCTCCGTTAACATGGAAGCCTTCGTGAATGAGTCAATTACCAATGGTCGAGGTAAAAGAAGAACTGCAGTTGATCTGGGATAGATCAACGAATCAAAAATCAAATAAAAAAAGCATAAATAAAAAAAAGGCAAACGCAAATCATAAAAAACCATAGAATCAAAAAAAGCTATCTTTCAGAGGCTGCCATACACCAAGCTGAGGACAGGGCTGTGCCACAGTCAAGCTTTACAACCACCCACGATTATTAATCTTTTTTAGTAACTGTTGTCAGCGTGGGAATCAGATGAGGGAGGGGGGGGAGGATGAGGGGAGGAAATACATGGAAGGGGAAGATTGGGGGGGGGGAAGGATGGGGGGAGGGGGAGGGGAGTTATGGAACTTAGTGGAGGGAGGGGAACGTAATTATAGAACAGGATAAATTAGAATTGCAGCTGTCCCTCCTGCCCCGCCCCCCTGCGCTAGGGGGGCGGGGGCGGGGGTTCAAGTGGCTGACCTTTGACCTCACCCCCTGCCCCCCTCCCCCCCCCCCCTCCGTGCTGTGAGAGGAATTTGTGTTATGGTATGACAGAACCGGAGAGAGCCATGAAGGTACTGGAGGGAGTCAGACGGTACTGGAGGAAGTCAGACGGTACTGGAGGGAGTCTGAAGGTACTGGAGGGAGTCAGACGGTACTGGAGGGAGTCTGAAGGTACTGGAGGGAGTCAGACGGTACTGGAGGGAGTCTGAAGGTACTGGAGGGAGTCTGAAGGTACTGGAGGGAGTCAGACGGTACTGGAGGGAGTCTGAAGATACTGGAGGGAGTCTGAAGGTACTGGAGGGAGTCAGACGGTACTGGAGGGAGTCTGAAGGTACTGGAGGGAGTCTGAAGGTACTGGAGGGAGTCAGACGGTACTGGAGGGAGTCTGAAGGTACTGGAGGGAGTCTGAAGGTACTGGAGGGAGTCAGACGGTACTGGAGGGAGTCAGACGGTACTGGAGGGAGTCAGAAGGTACTGGAGGGAGTCTGAAGGTACTGGAGGGAGTCTGAAGGTACTGGAGGGAGTCTGAAGGTACTGGAGGAAGTCAGAAGGCACTGGAGGGAGTCAGACGGTACTGGAGGGAGTCAGACGGT
>NC_091175.1:8831870-8976870 GCF_040958095.1 Procambarus clarkii | reverse complement strand
GACGTTTCGGTCCGTCATGGACATTATCAAGTCGATTGTCACTCAGTAGTGATTATATTCGGTCCAGAACATTATGAAACCGTATTCGTTACTTGGTGGAGGGGGAGGCAAGGTGTGAAACCCCTTATTACACTTCAGAGGAAGCCTCGGGAACCCCCCAAGAGGAGATTCAGTTGAATCCCAGGATTGTAATGCTTACTGGGCAAGTCATGGTGTAGTGGTCCGGGCCGTGAGCTTGGGAGTTTCCCACAAGCTGCAAGTTTCAAACCTGCAACTACGATTGCAGGTTCGAATCCTCCTCAGGCCTGCTATACTGATTTCTTTCTCACTACTAGTAGTAGCAGGTGGAGCATAAAGAACTTCCCCGTAGACACAGATAGGTAAGAGTGACAATTCTTCCTTCTTCACCTCCTTACCCTCCTCCTCCACCTCCTCGTAAGACTCGAGAGAGGCGTCAGCTCCTCCAGTTGAAGGTCGACTAAAGACCTTCAGCCCCCCCCCCCCCTCCCTCCCTCATGGCTAACTCGGAAGAATTGTTGATCTGTGCGGCTCTCCGCCTCGACACTGGACCACCAACATCATCTATATACCATCCGGTCCTGGCCCCCAGACGGGGACGTCGACGGTCGAGTGACCAGACCTTCCCTAGTGAAGGGAGTGGGTCTCGGACACTCGACCATCAACACCTAGTGGTAGGGGGAGGAAGAGAAAGAGAGGGGTGTGTTAGGGGGGTGTGTGTGGGTGTGTGTTAGGGGATGTGTGTTTGGGGTGTGTGTGTGGGGTGGTAAGAAAAGAGAGTGTAGCAAGGGCTTAGAGGAGGATATACACACTCCCACCACTCAAGCGGCCGTGTGAACTAAAATTTATTCGTGAAAAATGTCTTGGCGGGAGGCTTCGGCGGTGAAGAAGCTTACGTAAAGAAACTGCTTAAAGAATCAAGGCACTTTGTGAAGTGACGTTCCAAGAAGCTGAGGACGTTGGCGTTTTCTCGGCCAGTTTGTAGTGAGGCAACAGTGTCCTGAGCCGCGTAGGTCAGGTCAAGGGGTCGTGAGGCATCTTTAAGTTTTACAGAGAGAGGGACAGAGACAGACAGACAGAAAGAGAAAAGAGGGAGAGAGAGAGAGAGAGAGAGAGAGAGAGAGAGAGAGAGAGAGAGAGAGAGAGAGAGAGAGAGAGAGAGAGAGAGAGAGAGAGAGAGAGAGAGAGAGAGAATCAGACAGAGAGAGAGGGGGGGGGAGAGAAACAAAAGAACAACAGCACAGCATTTGGAGGGCATCTGGGAAGTCTTTGATGTGGTTGATTAGCTCCAGAACCAACAGCAGTGATTTGTCAACAAGGGCGGTATTGTCCTCCACTCCTCCTCCTCTCTTCCTTGCTTTATCCACTCTTTTCTCTTCCTTATTTTCTTTGCACCCTCTGTGTTGTTCATCGGTTTTCCCGTTGTTATAGTTTCTACTTCTGTTTATCTGTCTCTCCTCCCCTTTTTAGCTTCGCTTCTGCTTCCCTTTCACTTCCATTTTCTTCTTTAATTCGCCTCTACGCTTATGTACATCTTCACCTCCTCTCTTTGTTCTTCTCCCCAACCCTTGCTCCTGCTCCGTAATTTTTACACCTCTGTTTTGACACTTCTTCTCACTCTTTTAGGTGCATTTGCTAACCCTTCTTCCTCTCATTGTTTCTCCTTGCCCTTCATTTATGGGAAGGGCAACCTCCATCTCTATCACCCCCCCCCCCACCTCTCTCTCTCTCTCTCTCTCTCTCTCTCTCTCTCTCTCTCTCTCTCTCTCTCTCTCTCTCTCTCTCTCTCTCTCTCTCTCTCTCTCTCTCTCTCTCTCTCTCTCTCTCTCCTGTCCTACTCAAGACGTGTCATTCTCCTACTCCAGACTTTCATTCTGCTGTCATCTATGGTAATTTTACCAGTTCCTTTGATTTTTTAATTTACTGTTTAGGAACAAAAATTGGATCTCTCTCTCTCTCTCTCTCTCTCTCTCTCTCTCTCTCTCTCTCTCTCTCTCTCTCTCTCTCTCTCTCTCTCTCTCTCTCTCTCTCTCTCTCTCTCTCTCTCTCTCTCTCTCTCTCTCTCTCTCTCTCTCTCTCTCTCTCTCTCTCTCTCTCAGCCCCCCTGTCCCCAGTTTCCCTGCCACTAGCCCCCCCCACATTCTCATATTCCCCGCACTCTTCATCTCGCTGTCGATGGGGTCAGGGCCGCCAACATGCATAATCCAATACGGGAGGAATCTTGTCATTACTTTCCACGAGCTGATTCAGGGGTTTGAGGGGGGCTCCGGCTCTCCCCCCCCCCCCCCCCCCCCACACACACACAGGGAGAAAAGGAGAGGTTCGGGATTATGTTTTTTCCTCCCCTGTGGGCACTAAGCAAGATTTTTTTTAACCCTGTGGCCTGCCAGTTTTGACTCCCTCTATTGTTTTTGTTTTTCTCCTCTTTTTTGGCGGGTTATGACGTTCCCTCTCCATAGGTTTTTATTTATCACTTCTTCATCTTACGTTCCAGTACATCCCTCTCTCTCTCTCTCTCTCTCTCTCTCTCTCTCTCTCTCTCTCTCTCTCTCTCTCTCTCTCTCTCTCTCTCTCTCTCTCTCTCTCTCTCTCTCTCTCTTCTCTCTCTCTCTCTCTCTCTCTCTCTCTCTCTCTCTCTCTCTCTCTCTCTCTCTCTCTCTCTCTCTCTCTCTCTCTCTCTCTCTCTCTCTCTCTCTCTCTCTCTCTCTCTCTCTTCCTTTCCCCCTGTTCTCCCCTTCTCCCGTTTACGTAACACCCCCCCCCCTCTCTCTCTCTCTCTCTCTCTCTCTCTCTCTCTCTCTCTCTCTCTCTCTCTCTCTCTCTCTCTCTCTCTCTCTCTCTCTCTCTCTCTTCCTTTCCCCCTGTTCTCCCCTTCTCCCGTTCACGTTGCCATCCCCTCTCACGTTCTCAAACGTTCCCCCTTCAAGTGAGTTGTCGCATAAAGGAAAAAAAAGATCTCTTAAAATTTTTTCTTCCCATTTTTTTTCTAAGTAATAATGATTTAACTTCAGTAAAGAGAATTTAATCCGTGAAAAAGAGAGAGATTTAACCACTTGTTTTTTCATGGCTTTTGATTGTAAATTCAATGGACTTTATTCGTCACTTTCAAGTCCCGAAATGATGGAATAATACTAACAGGGACAAACTTAATTTATGGGACTTGATCAAGTGGTTTCGAGTGCCAAGATCCCATTTTATGGCATACATGGGTGTTAAAATACATAGATATACATGGCGTTTGGGATCACACACTCGATCCCGCAGGTACAAAAATATAGAAAATTCGGTCTATATCCATACAAGGTCGGCAACCAGGAGGCCTGGTCGACGACCGGGCCTCGGGGACGCTAAGCCCCGGAAGCACCTCAAGGTAACCTCAAGGTAAGGTCCATGGATACAGCCCCCAGGTGAAGATACAGTATAGATACAGCCACATGTATCCACACAGGGGTGGATACAGTCCCAATTCAGGACACAGGGTGATATAGTTACACATTAGAGATCGGATATTCTATCGAATTTCGATAGAATTCAAACTGAGAGCTTGTTCTGGATTATGGCAGACTTGAGTTGACATTATGCTGTTGCACTCAATGTTCCCGCCATGCAGCATAGTGAGCCATGCAGCATAGTGAGCCGCGCAGCATAGTGAGCCGCGCAGCATAGTGAGCCGTGCAGCATAGTGAGCCGCGCAGCATAGTGAGCCATACAACATAGTGAGCCATACAACATAGTGAGCCATACAACATAGTGAGCCATACAACATAGTGAGCCATACAACATAGTGAGCCATACAACATAGTGAGCCATACAACATAGTGAGCCATACAACATAGTGAGCCATACAACATAGTGAGCCATACAACATAGTGAGCCATACAACATAGTGAG
This sequence comes from Procambarus clarkii, assembly GCF_040958095.1. Classification (NCBI taxonomy): domain Eukaryota; kingdom Metazoa; phylum Arthropoda; class Malacostraca; order Decapoda; family Cambaridae; genus Procambarus; species Procambarus clarkii. Next base: position 8,972,961 of record NC_091175.1, on the reverse strand, counting down.
CCATACAACATAGTGAGCCATACAACATAGTGAGCCATGTATTATGTATTTGTAAGTATGATAAAGGGCGATATATTTGTTTTCGTATTCTTCATGACTATTGAAACTTTTTTTCATTTATATAGACTTAAAAAAAATTCTTCGTTCTATAATTTATAACGGAAATTTTTGCTATTGTTCTTTATGAGATTTATTATTTGATCTAATATATAACCTTTATAAATGTATTTAATTTACAAGCTTTATAAATAGATCTAATTTAATACATTTATAAACTGATCTAATTTATAACTTTTATAAATTGATGTAACTCGATTAAAGTGTTAATTTCTCTTAAGCTCATTGTTTTGTAACTACGAACAATGGGGGGCAGCGTAATAGCTAACCCACTAACTACACAGCCCGTTCTTACGAGTCGAAAAGCGTCAGATTTGAATTTGGTTTGACCACCCAACCAGAAGCGTTGAACTTACAGAGAGCGGTGATCATTGGCCTAGATTAGCGTCAACATTGCCGCGCTTGTAATTCCATTACAGCTTCGTAATTTGCACGTTCTGGTCGTTAAAACAGCGGTGGGTGCATTAAGCGTGAGGACGGAGATATATATATATATATATATATATATATATATATATATATATATATATATATATATATATATATATATATATATATATATATATATAATATTGGGGAGTATTCGTTGCTTCTGGGAGTATGGGTTCGAGTCACTTCTGGGGTGTGAGTTTTCAGTTGCATATGTCCTGGGGACCATTCAGGCTTGTTCGCATATATATATATATATATATATATATATATATATATATATATATATATATATATATATATATATATATATATATATATATATATATATATATATATATATATATATATATATATATATATATATATATCCAATTCCTTGGGGTATACAAACTTCCCACACATACACGTAAGTCGTGAGCAAACTCCGGCGAAAGTTTAATATCCCGAGCCGTAAATAACCAAGAAAATTGTATACAAGTACTTGTTCACAAGGGAGGCTCCGTTTTACAGCGACCCCCCTTATTTTGGATTGCGTATTTTTCGTTTTAATTTCACGTTTATTCATCGCGTTAAATTGCACCACGACATATTTGGGTAATAGTTTGTGCTTTAAGCTTATATATATATAGCAGTTTGTGGCTGTTTCTGTGGCACACTGGTCTATATGTTTTATATACACTGATCATTTTTACATAAATTTTTACACTGATTCTGTGGTATACTGATCTCCTTTACTGAATGAGATAGAAAGGCATAGGTCCCTGATTCAGTTACGAGTTATATAAATATAAATATATATATATATATATATATATATATATATATATATATATATATATATATATATTCACATAGGAAAAAGCGTTTACAAAGACTTCAAAGTAAGTATGTCATCTATAATAGGTTTGACGCATCTAACTAGGAACAGTTTAGGCTCCACTAAGGCAGAGAACCCTTTCCAAAGAATGGAAGATGTATAGAGAACCTCTCACCAGACTCCCTGAACCTTCCAGGGCCTTGCTTGCCGCCCTGAACCTTCCAAAACCTCTCATCAAAGAACCAAGGCCTTCCAAGGCCTTTCTCTCTCTTTCATCAAACTACCTAGAACCACTTTCAGAACCACTCACCACATTTTTTCAATCTTCTAAGATCTCTTACCAAACATTCAACATCTTCCAGAACCTATCAACACATTCCCTGGACCTTCCAGTTTCTCTTACCAAACTCCCAAAACTTTCAGAATCTTTCACTAGACTCCCAAGATCTTCCAGAATCTCCACCAGACTCCACTATGTCTATTCCAGCATCTCATCCTCAGACTGTTCTGCAGCTTCCATCGCCTTCATCTCCCACCTTAGACGTCAGATACCTTCCCGTGAGGTCTAGTCTCATTAGTTTCTAGGTGATCCTTCCTCGAGAAACGAGACGCCGCCGCTCGCCCCTTGATTAACTTCTATATTGGAGATCAAAGTAGATACATTGTGAGGGTAAGGTGCAGCTCCTAAGATTAGTGCGAGAGATGAGAGTCTCCAGGTGCGTTTTATGGTGATTATGCGTCGTAGATGTAAGGTAGGTGTGTGTGTGTGTGTGTGTGTGTGTGTGTGTGTGTGTGTGTGTGTGTGTGTGTGTGTGTGTGTGTGTGTGTGTGTGTGTGTGTGTGTGTGTGTGTGTGTTTACATGTAATTGGATAAATGAAACTAACGATGTTGACCAGACCACACACTAGAAATTGAAGAGACGACGACGTTTCGGTCCGTCCTGGACCATTCTCAAGTCTACTTGAGAAACTAACGATTATTGCTCACTTTCTCTTCCACCTTATCTCAATGGTATAACGAACCGTTCACTGTCCCAAACTGCTCTTTGCTTTACACCATCGTTTTGTCTGTCTGTCTGTCTGTCTCTCTCTCTCTCTCTCTCTCTCTCTCTCTCTCTCTCTCTCTCTCTCTCTCTCTCTCTCTCTCTCTCTCTCTCTCTCTCTCTCTCTCTCTCTCTCTCTCTCTCTCTCTCTCTCTCTCTCTCTCTCTCTCTCTCTCTTCCATCCAGCGGACATGATTGATGGCCTCACCCACCACTGCCCCTTGAGGTGTGTTCCGAATATTCTTCCATGGGGGCGATATTACGTGAGTGACGGCTACACGTCCCTCCAAATTATTATGCAGCTCGAGCACTGTAGGCGAGTGATCGATCAGCCTCGTGGCACAGAAACCCACCTTGTGAAATCCGACTTGTGCGCTGCCCTCTGGCTGGTAGAGATCCGCCTGCAGCTGTGCGAACGAGCGAGCAGGGGTGTGTCAATAGCGACAGCTGTACGAAGCTTCGAATCATTGAATCGTTGAATCATTTAACTCGCATTGCTTTACAAAAAAAATCAATATACAGAGTGTACTTTTCTTGAATTTGTGTTTGTGCAACAAAATGCAATGAGAAATGCAACTTAATTTATCTCATGTATTGTGTGTAAATGTCATCTGTTGTCAGGCTATGCTTGTTCAAACTTTGTCCGATCCAAGAAGACTCATTTAACAACTGTTAAGTACTGACGTATTCTAAATCGGAATTTACTCATACATAAATAATAGTATGTATTAGAATTTCATGTATAGCTAGGCCTAGATTAGGTCAGGTTAGGTTTTTAAGTTCTGTTGGCAAATTAGTCCGTCCTCCAAACAAAGACCCAGAAGTGATTCCATCCACCCGCCAAACCCCAGCTGTTTATGAATGAAAAACGGTTTACACACGACCCACACCTGATTTCATTCGAACACTTCCGGAACAAGTGCTTCACTGACGAATTTTGTTCGAACCACAAGGCTGTAAATGCTTCACCCACGTACTACAAATACAAATAATCGCCAACAGAACCTATACACCTAACCTAACCTACGCCTAACTATACATAAAATATTTATGTATAATAATATTAATTTATATATAAGAATAAACCAATTTTTAATACACAGAATGTTATAAAAATTGATGAATGCGTCTGAGGAGGACGGCCGCTGATTTAACCATCCTAGCGTGAGGATGGGTTGACTGGGGAGGACGACCGCTGCTTTAACCAGCCTAGCGTGAGGACGGGTTGTCTGAGGAGGACGGCCGCTGCTTTCACCAACCTAGCGTGAGGACGGGTTGCCCAAATGCTTCCTAATCCAGAAGCCAAATTCCACGTTTATGAGTGAAACAATGTAAATAGTATGAACAAGGAGAACATTGTGGACAATGCAAGTGATGTGAACAAGGCGAATAATATGAACAAGAAAAACACTGAACAATGTTAATTATATGAATTATGTAAACAGTCTGAACTATGAGAGCGTTGTGAACAATGTGAACAATGTTAACGATATGAACAATACGAACATGAAAACGGTGTAAGCAATGTGAACACTGTGAACAACGTTAGCAATTAGAACAATGAACAATAAGAACAATGTGAACCCAGTGAACAACGGGAATATTGAGAACAGAATGAACAATGAAAAACTGAACAATGCAAAGTGCGAGAACACTGTAAACAATAGGAACAATGTGAACAGTAGGAACAACGAGAACACTGTGAACAATGAGAACACTGTGAACAGTGAGAACACTGTGAACAATGAGAACACTGTGAACAATGAGAACACTGTGAACAATGAGAACACTGTGAACAATGAGAACACTGTGAACAATGAGAACACTGTGAACAGTGAGAACACTGTGAACAATGAGAACACTGTGAACAATGAGAACACTGTGAACAATGAGAACACTGTGAACAATGAGAACACTGTGAACAATGAGAACACTGTGAACAATGAGAACACTGTGAACAATGAGAACACTGTGAACAATGAGAACATTATGTATTGTGTCCTCCTATCCTACAAATTACGATGTTTTCACTAAACTCTGGTATTATGTGGATGGTAAGTAAATTAGCCACACGACGTAAGATATATGCTTAAACCATTCCTAACCTCTCTCTCTCTCTCTCTCTCTCTCTCTCTCTCTCTCTCTCTCTCTCTCTCTCTCTCTCTCTCTCTCTCTCTCTCTCTCTCTCTCTCTCTCTCTCTCTCTCTCTCCTTCACGAGACAATATGATATTATTTACAATTTACATGTAATTTCTAGATTCTTTTAGCAACGTCTTCCCACTGATGAGCCTCGTCCCTAATGTGCTCCTAATGTATCCCTTCTCTCTCCTTTCTCTATCTTTCTCTTGCTCTCTCTCTTCTATTCCTCTTCTCTCTTCCAGTCCGCTCCTCTCCTCTCCTCCGTTTCTTTCCTCGTTTCATTTCTCTTCTTTCTCTCTTTCATTTATTGTCTTTACTCTCTCTCTCTCTCTCTCTCTCTCTCTCTCTCTCTCTCTCTCTCTCTCTCTCTCTCTCTCTCTCTCTCTCTCTATCTCTCTCTCTCTCTCTCTCTCTCTCTCTATCTCTCTCTCTCTCTCTCTCTCTCTCTCTCTCTCTCTCTCTCTGTTCCATTGTTTAAGTGTTTATGATGGTTTATTTATGAATGAAATCCTCATCACTTCCGTACGCACAACGAATGGTCCAAATAGCTTGAAAGCAGAAAAGACCAAAATTAATAAGAATAGCCCTTCCCAGGTATAGGAAAATAAAATTGATGACTATTCGGTCCGTCTTCCACTTAAATCAAATCGAAATTGATGATAGAAATGGTGGGAAAAAAATTATTATAGCAAATTTAAGTCAATATTATATATATATATATATATATATATATATATATATATATATATATATATATATATATATATATATATATATATATATATATATATATATTTGAGGCTTGCAAATGAGCCTCCCCGTAGAGTTAGTTGGTGGGTGTGGGGGAGAGAATTTTCACCCCTAACGGTACTGTACGACCCCAAGATATAGAAATCCTGCTGTAAACCGCCCTTCTTCCCCCTGGAGGCTGGAGGTTTGTAAACAGCGGTGTTGATATGTAAACTGGCGCTCGATGACCGTCATTGAGAAGAGGAGAGGAGGGGAGTGTGGTGGATTGAGATAGAGAAATGGAGATGAAAGAGCGAAATAGAGAGATGTGATATGGAGGGTAGAGGAATAGGAGAGAATGAGAGAGAATCTGTGAGTTGGTGAGGGCGGGTCTGAAGGATGTATAAGAGGTGAGGAGACCTTGAAGACGCTAGAGGGACGAAATATGAGAAGAGAGACATGCAGGAGCACACACACACACACACACAACCAGCTTAAACAGTCATCGTCAACAAAAGCGACAGCTGAATCGTTTTCCCTCAGTTCAAATACTAAGTAAAAAAAACAAAAACCCTTTTTTTTGCATTTTTGTTACTTCTGTAAATTACTTTGACACTCTCCTTTCTGCATATTAATTACTTTACGAGTTGCTAATGTTTGTTCCCTCTGAACCCAGACCAACACACTGCCACCTACTTCAAACTTCATGAACTCCCACAATCACTGAAAGCAAAAATGTTAGTTCCAACAATTACCACCAAAAAAAGATACACTCTTTATTATCCCATTAAAAAAATGGGGGGCATTGATTTCCAATGCCTTCTCCACTTTGTTTTCCTGCGTGGAACAAAGTGCACCACAGAATTTACATATAGATGAAACTTGCTAAACAATTATGTGCAAAGCCCCAAAAAGTTGTCCTTAATGGTGCTGGTAACTTTACAGTGTGTTTGGGGGGGGGGGAATGGGGGGGGGGGGGCTCACTTTAGCTTGGAGTGAGCTGTGGTGGTGCTCATTACAGTACTTAAATCTTACTTTTATGGTAAAGCATAGGAATTTGAACTTTAATATTTCGGACCCGAACGGGTACCCGCTTTCCCAACTTGTCCTCACACACACACACACACGCACACACACGCACACACACGCACACACACACACATACACACAACTTGGGGGGGCCTCGCGGGTGTGGGGACAGCGCTCGGGGGTCGTAGTCCTAAGAGCCCGGGTTCGATTCCCGTGCATAGCAGAAACAAATGAGCAGATCTTCTTTCATTCTGGTGACCCTGTACAACTAGCAGTAAATAGGTACCTGGGAGTTAGACAGGTGCTATGGCCTGCTTCCTGGGGATGTGTGTGGGTATTCATCTAGTTGTATTCTCCTATTTGTGCTTGCGGGGGTTGAGCTCTACTCTTTCAGCCCGCCTCTCAACTGTCAATCAACTGTTAATAACTACTAACTGACTTTTTTATTTTTTTGTGAATGGATTTGTGTGTGTGTGTGTGTGTGTATGTGTAAGCCTGCGTAAATAATGTATGTATGTATATCTGTATCTAATGTATGTATCTTGTATTTATGTTTGAATGTAAATATGAATTCTTATATGTAGCAGCAGTATGTACTTACGAATATGTGGAGACAGAGATTTGACAGACAGATTAAGCCCCATGCATCTAGATCAACCCGAGACTACCAAAACAATGCCGGTGGCAGGTTCAAAAGGTTCAAAAGGATCCATCAGGCCGCACCCAAATGAAAAGAATTCGTGTCACATCTGCCCTACTTGTTAACTATTTTTCAAAATTATTACTTTTCCAATTCCAACAAAAACTTTAGAAACGAAAAATCAATGTCAAATGTTTTTAACTCTGTTGACAATGGAAATGATACGAATTTTTCTGTTATTTCTCAACAAGTATGACATTTTCTTTCTGCGAGTGTATTAAATAATCACGAAAAATGATCTAATTATCAAGAGGATATTCCACGAAAATAATTTTGTAATAATGTTTATTTAAGCAAGAAATTTGTTTTTCGTGATACTAAAGATGTGTTTCAATGTTGTTTTATATATATATATATATATATATATATATATATATATATATATATATATATATATATATATATATATATATATATATATATATATATTATATATATATATATATATATATATATATATATATATATATATATATATATATATATATATATATATATATATATATATATATATTTATATATATATATATATATATATGTTCCTATTGTTACAACTTGCTATATATTGGTTGTTACAACTTGTTCAAACGTTGTAGAAACCTCGTAGTTTCGTTGTGTATATTTTTCTGTGTGTCTGTGACAATAAGGGATCGAACTCGGTCCCCTGAGAGGCAACCCTTGAGGATTCGATACTTTCTCATGTGCAAATCAAGATTCATAAATGCTTAAATAAAAGAAAAATTATAAAGGAAAACAGGGAAAAAGATGCATCTACGACTGAGGCCTAAAATATATATTTTTCAAAGCTTAAAAGCCACACATCAGGAGCTGTTGAGGCGGAAGAAGGATGAATTCTCTGGAGGGAAATACAATAATGTAGGAAAATACAATAATGGAGGAAAATACAATAATGACGGGAAAATACAATAATGGAGGAAAATACAATAATGACGGGAAAATACAATAATGGAGGAAAATACAATAATGACGGGAAAATACAATAATGGAGGAAAATACAATAATGGAGGGAAATACAATAATGGAGGGAAATACAATAATGACGGGAAAATACAATAATGGAGGAAAATACAATAATGACGGGAAAATACAATAATGGAGGAAAATACAATAATGACGGGAAAATACAATAATGGAGGAAAATACAATAATGACGGGAAAATACAATACAACCAAGAAAAGAACATAAATAGCGAGACACGAAGCGTGGAATGTAAATAAGGTTATTGGACATTGCGAGTAAATAGTGGATCATTAACGCAAATGGTCAAGTTAAACTTTTTGGCGAGAACCTGGAAACTTGGCGGGTTGGGGTCGATGTCCTAGGTAATCCAGAGAGTGTGAGAGAGAGAGAGAGAGAGAGAGAGAGAGAGAGAGAGAGAGAGAGAGAGAGAGAGAGAGAGAGAGAGAGAGAGAGTGTGTGAGAGAGAGAGAGAGAGAGAGAGAGAGAGAGAGAGAGAGAGAGAGAGAGAGAGAGAGAGAGAGAGAGAGAGAGAGAGAGAGAGAGAGAGAGAGAGAGAGAGAGAGAGTGTGAGAGAGAGAGAGAGAGAGTGTGAGAGAGAGAGAGAGAGAGAGAGAGAGAGAGAGAGAGAGAGAGAGAGAGAGAGAGAGAGAGAGAGAGAGAGAGAGAGAGAGAGAGAGAGAGAGAGAGAGAGAAATGTAATGAAAAAGAGGGAGAGGGGATGGGAAAATGTGAAAGAGTGGGTCACAGTGTTCCCTGGTGTGATGGGAGCTGTGTGTAATACCATAAATGTACTTGAAGGACCAAGCTCTAGCTCCTGAGCCACGTTCTTAATAGACCTGTCACAAGCGATGCCCACCAAGCTTCTAGTACCATATCCTTTTTATGAGACAACTCATATTATCTATAATTTTGTCATTCCATTTGTTTACCTGAGTATGTGTGTGAGATAGACAAACTGACAGAGAGAGTGAGAGAGAGATGCAGCTAATCTCAGGGCTTTACACAATACAATATTCTCCTCAGCTGCTCAGCATAACACCAGAGCACGCACAACACACAAGAGCCTGCACATCTCTCCATACCACCCCAGCTGCGCGTTCCTCTACATGATTCATTCTGTCATAAATTTCCCGACTGACGGTTCTTCCCCCCGGGCTGCCCACCCCTACCATTAATCTAGAGGTCCCGCATGCAATACTTAATACGCTCTTCAATCTTGCTGTGTCGAGCTCTGGCTGCCTCTCTCCGGCAACAGGCATAAAGCTGCAGGAGACCCCTGAAGGTAAGGCGTCGTTCTGCAGGGGAATGTATACGTGTATGAAGAATTTTATGTATGTTTTCCTCTCTCGTAATCGGGCGTCCCGGTGCTTGGAGGCAGCGGTAACGTCAGTCGTTCGCCGCTGCTGATGACAGCCGGGGATTGAAAGCCGGTGGGTAAAGGGACCATTACGACTTAGCATTCGGCACTATGTCTGCTCCTTCGTTATACCTGCGATAATATGGGAACTGAGGCGGGAATGGTGATTCTCAAGGCCATGTGTAGGGTGAATTGGGTCGCTTCACATCGTCAGGAGAAACCCCCCTTCCAACCCCAAACCCACTACCCACACCCCACTCTTCCACCTTGCTTGAAAGCTTCTAAAATATTGTCTCAAATTTTCTACCTTTTTATCCTCTCCTTCGGTACTTGTTGCAACTCTTCTTCTTCTTCTTTATGGTGCGTGCAATTTGCATGGGGATTTTTGCCTTTCAAGGGTTGCATGTTGCAATTCAGCCCCGGGGGGGGGGGGCACCGCGCCTTCCGTGAGTGGGTTTAGCTAGTCTAGAGGCAAAGCAAAACTCTCTCTCTCTCTCTCTCTCTCTCTCTCTCTCTCTCTCTCTGTTCCTCTCTCTCTCTCTCTCTCTCTCTCTGTTTCTCTCTCTCTCTCTCTCTCTCTCTCTCTCTCTCTCTCTCTCTCTCTCTCTCTCTCTCTCTCTCTCTCTCTCTGTTTCTCTCTCTCTCTCTCTCTCTCTCTCTCTCTCTCTCTCTCTCTCTCTCTCTCTCTCTCTCTCTCTCTCTCTCTCTCTCTGTTTCTCTCTCTCTCTCTCTCTCTCTCTCTCTCTCTCTCTCTCTCTCTCTCTCTCTCTCTCTCTCTCTCTCTCTCTCTCTCTCTCTCTCTGTTCTCTCTCTCTCTCTCTCTCTCTCTCTCTCTCTCTCTCTCTCTCTCTCTCTGGACACGTAGCTTAGCAAATTTGCCAATGACAGGAAGTCTGGAAGAGGTCTTCAGGTGGGTCGGAGCCGGCTATAGTGGACGCCCGGATCTTTGAAAACAAGTTAAGACCAATACAGTCTGCTCCTTAGACCTGCTGCCTACCTTGCTTGATGATAACGCGTTCATTCAAATGTTATGTGAATCATATTTGGTCCACGGTCTGATGGTCCGAGGAATGAGAGTATGGTCCACAAAGATCCGTGATCAAGAGGTAAAGTTCAGACGGCCAGCACAATATGTACAAAATATATATGTAACCGGTGTTGATTCCTGTAATATGTTGCTCACAGTACAAATGTCATTACATGATCCACATTTACTCATTATTAATACTCATTAAGCATTATTATAATAAACCATTTATCTTTATTAGCATTATCATCATTAGCCATCATTAGTAATTAATATTATTAATGAATAAGTCATTATTATGAATTATTTCTTTATTAGAATCACTGTGGAAAATAGTATTACCGTTGGCATTATTAAAGTATAATAATACCTCGGCTGGTACGAACAATCGGATTTAAAGTTTACAAGATCAGCAGACCTCTCTGAGTTTACAAGATCAGCAGACCTCTCTGAGTTTACAATATCAGCAGACCTCTCTGAGTTTACAAGATCAGCAGACCTCTCTGAGTTTACAAGATCAGCAGACCTCTCTGAGTTTACAAGATCAGCAGACCTCTCTGAGTTTACAAGATCAGCAGACCTCTCTGAGTTTACAAGATCAGCAGACCTCTCTGAGTTTACAAGATCAGCAGACCTCTCTGAGTTTACAAGATCAGCAGACCTCTCTGAGTTTACAAGATCAGCAGACAAGATCAGCAGACCTCTCGGTAAAATATAGTGGACTGAGAGCACGCCGTAAATCCTGAGTGATAAGAATTTTCCAGCGGTATATATATATTTTTTTTACTTTCACTTTCACCTCCTTGCATCCTTCTTCGTCGCTCCATTCGTCTCTGTCAGTCTCTCTCTCTCTCTCTCTCGCTTTGTGTCTCTTTTATTGTGTATTCTTCTCTGTCTTCTGCCTTCCGCTTCTTTCTATACTTTCCTCGGGATTCTTTATTATCTGAGTCTCAGCGGGCATCCATCGCCCTCCTGGAGCACCAGTCATTATGGAAGAAAACGGAGGCGGTGCCTGGAACACCAGATATTATGGAAGAAAACGGAGGTGGTGCCTGGAGCACCAGTCATTATGGAAGAAAACGGAGGGGGTCTCAGGAACACCAGTCATTATGGAAGAAAACGGAGGCGGTGCCTGGAACACCAGTCATTATGGAAGAAAACGGAGGGGGGGGGTCCCTGGAACATCAGCTATTATGGAAGAAAACGGAGGCGGTGCTTGGAACACCAGATATTATGGAAGAAAACGGAGGTGGTGCCTGGAGCACCAGTTATTATGGAAGAAAACGGAGGGGGTCTCAGGAACACCAGTCATTATGGAAGAAAACGGAGGCGGTGCCTGGAAAACGGGTAATATGGAAGAAAACGGAGAGACCCCTTACCCGACACCCCCAGCCAAAGGAATATTAACCATCCTGAAAGAAAACGGAGGAGAGGCATAGACCCCTGAGGAAAGGACGGGGCCTAACTTTGTCGATTAAATTTCATTATTCCGAGGCAAAGAAAGGAGTCCAGCGAGAGCCGAGGCGCAGCAGCGTAATTTATCTTGATAATGGGAGCGTTAATATCACGAGAGCTGTGTCTCTTATGGGTTTATGGTGTCAGGTATTCCTCTTGTAGGTCTGGAGCCGGTGCGCCCCCGGTCCGCTCGGGGGGGGCCTCCTGTTGTCTCCTCAGGCCGGGTTGACTACTAGTTTCTGTTATTTTAATCATCTTTTGAAGTTTCATGACATTCGGCTTTCTGAGGCCATTTTCTATCCACCTCTGTTGTACGTCACACACTCTCCTTAGTCTTACTCTAAAGGTGTTTCTTATTATAGCCTTAAGACATAATTTTATTTGGTAAATCACTTTCCATTCATCTGTTCTGGCTTTGCTATTTACTGTCTTCTTATCTACCTTATCTGTATGCTGGAGTATCTTGTATGTTGTGATGCTGTCTCCTCTGGTACGTCTTTCTAGCGACGAGTGGTTTAATTCTCGAAGGTTGTCTTTATAAATCAATTTCTCTAGTTCTGGGACCAGGACTGTGTCATACATCCACGGAACTGATTATTTTGGTGTGGCTGAGGTTCCAGGGAGGAGGGGGAGACTCAGGGTATATGGTTTCGTACACTCCATTAATAGCCCTACTTGTGTGGTCACCCTCAATGTCTGATAAACTTTCCTACGCCGCTGATGGAGTAATGTTTACATGTGCTCCAGAAGCTTGGCTCACATCTCTGCCCGTCCTCCTAAGGTTTCCCAACGTCAAGAAACGATCCTACTAAAGTGCCCTTATCCTAACATGCCAGGAGACCCAAGACAGAAAACGGGACAGTATGTCAATTTCGCAAGTCGCTTTCATTTTCTAGTACAATAGTTGTTGGCCTTAGATAAGAGTATACGTCAAAATGCGACGTTCTATTGAGAGAACGGGACGCTCTTCTCCGGCGGCTTCCTTGTGTTATATCCTCTATTAAGTACACTTCTTCTTGGTGGTACACGGAGGATAGAACACAGGCGGGACCAAAGAGCCAGAGCTCAACCCCCCGCAAGCACAACTAGGTGAGAACAGGCCAGTTCATGGAAACACAGGTGTCTGGACAACACCTGGGATGGTAAGCACAGGTGTCTGGACAACACCTGGGATGGTAAACACAGGTGTCTGGACAACACCTGGGATGGTAAGCACAGGTGTCTAGACAACACCTGGGATGGTAAGCACAGGTGTCTGGACAACACCTGGGATGGTAAACACAGGTGTCTGGACAACACCTGGGATGGTAAGCACAGGTGTCTGGACAACACCTGGGACGGTAAACACAGGTGTCTGGACAACACCTGGGATGGTAAACACAGGTGTCTGGACAACACCTGGGATGGTAAACACAGGTGTCTGGACAACACCTGGGATGGTAAACACAGGTGTCTGGACAACACCTGGGACGGTAAACACAGGTGTCTGGACAACACCTGGGATGGTAAACACAGGTGTCTGGACAACACCTGGGATGGTAAGCACAGGTGTCTGGACAACACCTGGGATGGTAAACACAGGTGTCTGGACAACACCTGGGATGGTAAACACAGGTGTCTGGACAACACCTGGGATGGTAAACACAGGTGTCTGGACAACACCTGGGACGGTAAACACAGGTGTCTGGACAACACCTGGGATGGTAAACACAGGTGTCTGGACAACACCTGGGACGGTAAACACAGGTGTCTGGACAACACCTGGGACGGTAAAAACAGGTGTCTGGACAACACCTGGGACGGTAAACACAGGTGTCTGGACAACACCTGGGATGGTAAACACAGGTGTCTGGACAACACCTGGGATGGTAAACACAGGTGTCTGGACAACACCTGGGACGGTAAACACAGGTGTCTGGACAACACCTGGGATGGTAAACACAGCTACACTCTCAAAAACATCACAGGTACATATATACATATAGATGAGTACATACAAGAGCCTCACTCGCTAAACAGGTTAAGTGCTGTTGAGTTTGATCAGTAACTGAATGAGTGACCGCACTAACTGCTCAAAATATCTAACCCTTTATTAATCGTGTTGGGATCTAACCTCCTGCTGTGGAGCAGCCCCAATACATGTACTGGTAGTGATACCAGTGAATACCTACAATTGATTGATTGATGAAGATTAAAGCCCCGCAAGGGATTGCACGGGCATGAATAACCCGTAAGTGGCAGAATACCACTTATGGGCTCCCCAACCAGGCCCGTCGTCAGGTGCCACACACAGGATAAAGATCTACAAGTCTTCAGATTGAAGAAGAACCAAGACAAAATACCTCGTTTGTATTCTCTAACACACCCACACACACACACACACACATATATATATATATATATATATATATATATATATATATATATATATATATATATATATATATATATATATATATATATATATATGTCGTACCTAGTAGCCAGAACTCACTTCTGAGCCTACTATGCATGGCCCAATTTGCCTAATAAGCCAAGTTTTCATGAATTAATTGCTTTTCGACTACCTAACCTACCTAACCTAACCTAACCTAACTTTTTCGGCTACCTAACCGAACCTAACCTATAAAGATAGGTTAGGTTAGGTTAGGTAGGGTTGGTTAGGTTCGGTCATATATCTACGTTAATTTTAACTCCAATAAAAAAAAATTGACCTCTTACATAATGAAATGGGTTGCTTTATCATTTCATAAGAAAAAATTTAGAGAAAATATATTAATTCATGAAAACTTGGCTTATTAGGCAAATCGGGCCTTGCATTGTAGGCTGAAAAGTGAGTTCTGGCTACTAGGTACGACATATATATATATATATATATATATATATATATATATATATATATATATATCGTACCTAGTAGCCAGAACGCACTTCTCAGCCCACTATGCAAGGCCCGATTTGCCTAATAAGCCAAGTTTTCCTGAATTAGTATATTTTCTCTAATTTTTTTCTTATGAAATGATAAAGCAACCTATTTCATTATGTATGAGGTCAATTATTTTTTATTGGAGTTAAAATTAACGTAGATATATGACCGAACCTAACCAACCCTACCTAACCTAACCTAACCTATCTCTATAGGTTAGGTTAGGTTAGGTAGCAGAAAAAGTTAGGTTAGGTTAGGTTAGGTAGTTGAAAAAATATTATTTCATGAAAACTTGGCTTATTAGGCAAATCGGGCCTTGCATAGTAGGCCGAGAAGTGCGTTCTGGCTACTAGGTACGACATATATATATATATATATATATATATATATATATATATATATATATATATATATATATATATATATATATATATATATATATATATATATATATATATATATATAGTTGTATGTACAGCCATCACCTGTCAATTGGTCTTTTTTATGACGTATCAATACACACTCTTACTCTATATTTCTGCACTATATTTTCAATGTCGACAAGTTCCACATACCTCCCTGGGGGTGTCGCCCTCACACACCCAGCCAACACGCAGCTTGCCGGGGCGGCTGAGCACAGTTCGGCCGTTTATATCTCTGGACCGCCAGCCTATATAGAGCACTTGATGTTGCCGTGGCTGGAGCGAGTGGAGCACTGACTATGCGCCCAAATTGATTTGTGGGCTTATTTTCTCGGTCGGCGACTCTAATTGGCTCGCATTTTCCGCTGCCAAACGAGCAGTTCTGGTTCAAACTGCACCGGTCGGCCGAGCGGACAGCACGCTGGATTTGTGATCCTGTGGTCCTGGGTTCGATCCCAGGCGCCGGCGAGAAACAATGGGCAGACTTTCTTTCACCCTATGCCCCTGTTACCTAGCAGTAAAATAGGTACCTGGGTGTTAGTCAGCTGTCACGGGCTGCTTCCTGGGGGTGGAGGCCTGGTCGAGGACCGGGCCGCGGGGACACTAAAAAGCCCCGAAATCATCTCAAGATAACCTCAAGATAACCCACGGCCTTTGTCCTCGTTCCCTCCTGCAGTAGTTTAACGGGCTATGTGAATAATTCACAATTTGTATCTTAATATTCCTTTCTTTTCAAAATAAGGAAGTGAAAGAGACTCGGTTAATATATCAAACTTTTCTCTGACATTTTTACAAATCACTGATGCGAAAGTTTTCTTAAGAGTGTGAAATTCTCGAGGTAATTAAATTCTCACTTGTCTTAGACACATGTCTACGCGTTGTTTAGTTACTTACTTTAACTATAATGTCTAATATGTCTTGTTTTATATCTGATGAATTGATGCCGAATAAATGTAGATCTGATATACCCTTTCGGGTAGATTGAAATAATTCTTCATCAAATACTGGACAAGAATGATGAGATTTATTCATGTGAAACACTGCAATTTCTGTTTTATAAATTCAGAGACAGTCAGAAAGATAGACAGACATGCAAATCATTAAACATACAGGCAGACAGACAGACAGACAGACAGACAGACAGACAGACAGACAGACAGACAGACAGACAGACAGACAGACAGACAGACAGACAGAAAGACAGACAGACAGACAGACAGACAGACAGACAGACAGACAGACAGACAGACACACACACACACACACACACACACACACAGACAGACAGACAGACAGACAGACACACACACAGACAGACAGTGAAGCAAGCAGGTTGTCAGATCTCCCCAACACCAACAAAAACTAACTCACAAACACACACACACACACACACACACACACACACACACACACACACACACACACACACACACACACACACACACACACACACACACCACACACACACACACACACGCACTTTAAAAGCACCGGCTCAAAAGCTTCAATCACATCCCCTTCAGCTTGACAATTACCCTACTCTCCCTCTTTGTACCCTGGAACAAGCTTGTTATTTATAGCACTGTACGTGGCAAAACGGACGCAATAACCATATAGACGAACAGCCCCTCCACATAAAGTACAAAATAACGGCCCCCAAAATTTGCCTATATTATTCAGATTCATTAATTAATTTCCTATGTCTGAAACAATTGTATACATTTATTAATAATTCAATTGGTAATTGATTTGTTTCGACGAAATCAATGTATTTTTTTTTAAACGAACCTTAGCCAAAATTGTATTAATTAAACGCATCATAAAACAAAATTTTCCCTATTTTCAAGCTACTCTGGCACTAAGTTTATTAATTTGGGCCCCGACTGACAACAAAACTAGTTTATTTTCACTTGACAGAAATCTTTTATAAACCCAGGCCCCCCAAAACTAAACTGGAGACTTAAAAAAAAAAAAACAGAAATTTGCAATTGAATGTAAACCCATGACAAGGTAAACCGGTGTCAAGGGTGACGGGGGTATACCCCAGCTTATATATATATATATATATATATATATATATATATATATATATATATATATATATATATATATATATATATACATACATATATATATATATATATATATATATATATATATATATATATATGTCGTACCTAGTAGCCAGAACTCACTTCTCAGCCTACTATTCAAGGCCCGATTTGCCTAATAAGCCAAGTTTTCCTGAATTAATATATTTACTATATTTTTTTTCTTATGAAATGATAAAGCAACCCTTTTCTCTATGTATGAGGTCAATTTTTTTTTATTGGAGTTAAAATTAACGTAGATATATGACCGAACCTAACCAACCCTACCTAACCTAACCTAACCTATATTTATAGGTAAGGTTAGGTTAGGTAGCCAAAAAAAGCTAGGTTAGGTTAGGTTAGGTAGGTTAGGTAGACGAAAATACATTAATTCATGAAAACTTGGTTTATTAGGCAAATCGGGCCTTGAATAGTAGGCTGAGAAGTGCATTCTGGCTATTAGGTACGACATATATATATATATATATATATATATATATATATATGTCGTACCTAGTAGCCAGAACGCACTTCTCGGCCTACTATGCAAGGCCCGATTTGCCTAATAAGCCAAGTTTTCATGAATTAATTGTTTTTCGGCTACCTAACCTACCTAACCTAACCTAACCTAACTTTTTCGGCTACCTAACCAAACCTAACCTATGAAGATAGGTTAGGTTAGGTTAGGTAGGGTTGGTTAGGTTCGGTCATATATCTACGTTAATTTTAACTCCAATAATAAAAAATTGACCTCATACATAATGAAATGGGTAGATTTATCATTTCATAAGAAAAAAATTAGAGAAAATATATTAATTCATGAAAACTTGGCTTATTAGGCAAATCGGGCCTTGCATAGTAGGCTGAAAAGTGAGTTCTGGCTACTAGGTACGACATATATATATATATATATATATATATATATATATATATATATATATATATATATATATATATATATATATATATATATATATATATACGCTTGAGTATACTTTGGTCCTGAACTATATGTTCCAGAGTAAAGTATAGACTTCTTGGTGAGCACAAAATATGGACGAATACTGTTAAATCAACGTGAATTCAACGTCGAAGCAACTGAATCGAATCCATTCAGTTGCTTCGTTACCAACGTAACCCATCCACCTGGAGTCTATATACGTCTTGACAGCCGAGATGGGTAACTTACATATTAAAATTCATGCCCAAATTACCCTCCCCCCTCCCCCCTATTAAATTTGACGCTTGTCAAGTCATCTGAAACGTTTTTGACACCCAATGACCGAGTGACATCGTTTCACTCGAACTGCCAAGCGAGTGCGGTTCACCGGAACGGCCCAACGAACCCCGTTGACGATTCGTATCAGTAACTCAGCGGCGTCATTTCCACTCGGGGGATTTTCAGGCCAATCCACACATCACATAAACTCCAATTGCTTATAGTAAATCGATGTATCGGGCACCGGCCGCTGTACCCGACCGAGTACTTGGTCACAAACTTCCATGTGTTGTCCACGGTAAACTATTGAGACTGGCCACAGGCAGTGTAGGGGTCATTATGAGCAGAAAGCTTTAAGCCAGGATAATTTGACAGCCTTTGTGAGTGACAGGAAGACAAGGAGCTAGGATACGGGGCCAAGAAGTTGGGATATGAAAACAAGGAGCTGGGATACGAAAGCAAGGAGCTGGGATATATGGACACGAAGGTAGAATCGGGTAAATTCGAATTGGGAAATTGGTACACAGGACTGAGACGAGAGGACAGAGGGAAGCCAGGTGGTGCTATACCACTTGGACAGTCGGGGATCGAACGCCGACCCTGCAAGAAGCGAGGCCGTCGCTTCATTCACTAGTCCATGTGAATGAGTAATGGCTGAGTGAGTGCGACTGAATGTGAGATGTAATGAGGTATTAGTTACGTTTGAATGGGTGATATTTGTGATAAATGAGTAAATACGCTAGCGTGAGTGTGTCTATGTAGGAGTCTCATGCTGACATGAGTGTCTCTGTAGGAGTCTCATGCTGACATGAGTGTCTCTGTAGGAGTCTCATGCTGACATGAGTGTGTGTGTGAGTGCATGTGCTATGGAGCCATGATGCTACAAGTGCGTGAGTGCCGAAGACAGATGCAAAACCTTTTTCATGTTCTCCTTGTGATGCGAGGCATTATAATTAAAGGACGACAGACTGAGGTCATTGAGGTCACGTACTCTATTGAGAGTACGTGAGTGAGTGCATACAGTGCACTCTACTTGCACTGCGTTGCAAGCGTGCAAGTAGCCACGGTGTTCAAGCCGGAATTAACAAGTAACAGAGAACGGAGAATATAACATCACAAATATACCCTTTGACCACCACGAGTGTATAACATTGACCACCACGAGTGTATAACATTGACCACCACGAGTGTATAACATTGACCACCACGAGTGTATAACATTGACCACCACGAGTGTATAACATTGACCACCACGAGTGTATAACATTGACCACCACGAGTGAATAAGAACATTGTATACATGACAAGTGTATAACGAGCCTGGTACGAGGGATGATGACACAGACAGTGAACAAAGAATGCTACCTAGACCACTGTGCCGCAGCAGGAGGGGTCAAAGGGCAGCCTGGAAGTGGGTCACCGAACAAGCACGTGGTGGTTTGTTTGATGTTGTTGCCGCTTCTGCTGTTGGTGCGTGTGCGTGCGTGTGCGTGTGAGTGTGCGCGTGTGCGTGTGGGTGTGGAGGCGGATATTCTCCCCGCATGTGTGGCCGACTACCCAACCATGACGCGAGTCGACTTTGATGAGCAACCATTTTCGTGATTTAGGACTCGGGAGCAACATCTGCTGGAGCAGGGAGAGGTGAGGACATGGGAGCAGGGAGAGGTGAGGACATGGGGGCAGGGAGAGGTGAGGACATGGGAGCAGGGAGAGGTGAGGACATGGGAGCAGGGAGAGGTGAGGACATGGGGGCAGGGAGAGGTGAGGACATGGGGGCAGGGAGAGGTGAGGACATGGGAGCAGGGAGAGGTGAGGACATGGGAGCAGGGAGAGGTGAGGACATGGGAGCAGGGAGAGGTGAGGACATGGGGGCAGGGAGAGGTGAGGACATGGGGGCAGGGAGAGGTGAGGACATGGGAGCAGGGAGAGGTGAGGACATGGGAGCAGGGAGAGGTGAGGACATGGGGGCAGGGAGAGGTGAGGACATGGGAGCAGGGAGAGGTGAGGATGTGGCGCAGGGTGATAAAAGTCATATTCCAACCAGCTCACGATCCAATGGTTATACAAACATTTATGATGTATTAACATTATGTATAAAAATGTATATATGTATAAATGGCGAGGGGAAAAATGAGGCCAACAAACCTAAACAAATAGAAGATGTAAGGTATAAGTTGCTCCCTTCGCAGTTGGTAAAGCAATAACGAAACAATAACGAAATTGGGAATCAGGGAGGACCCCAGGGACCCAGACACTCACATGGTGGTGATGGACACGCGTACTGACAGACATATAGGGACAAAAAGACAGACTAAATCTAGAAACAGCAGAATGTCTACAGTGACGTCTTAAAGCTGATCAGGTCACTGGTTATGAACATTTTAAGATTGGTTTCATTTTAAGATTGGAACATTTTTTAAGATGAGTCCAATCTTCGCAGTTCTGCGGGAGGCCATCTATAATGCTATGTGGAAGGCACTTATGAAAGGCACTATGGTTGGCACTGTGAAAGACAGGAAGGAACTGTGAATGACAGGCAGGAACTGTGAAAGGCAGGCAGGGACTGTATAAGGCACTATGGAAGGCACTGTGGGAGGGCTGCATATAATTAAAGAACAATTGCAAAATAAGTGGCACTCATACGGTTAAGAGGTACTCAGAAGGTAAGTGCCACTCACCGGGAATGCAATAGGCACTATTTACAATATTTGTCCAATAACTATCTAATTTGTCCTAGAGAAACCACAAGTTATATATGCTATCTTATGCCACATTATTACCAGAGACTAATGAACAAATCCACAAGGGCCGTGACGAGGATTCGAACCTGCGTCCGAGAGCATCCCAAACGCTGCCTTAATCGACTGAATAATTTGTTCATTTGATGCATCATGTTATTGTGATTTCTATGTGTAACCAGAACTAATATGTTGCAAAGACAATATATTATTGTTACAAAGCGTGTTCTTCAAGCAGGTAGGAAAGTGTAAAGAAACAATACTTGAGTGGACTCCAAGCCATATGCATCAGGAAAAACTCTTCCCCGTAAAGGGTTCGAACCTGGACAACCAGGCACTCCAAACCACCTTAGCATGTCCAGTACCCGCTAGACCACAACTGACTGTTAAAAAGAATTGGAAGTTTGTTAGACTTATAACCCAATTCCCGACAGCACTCGGTAGCCACACAAATAATTTTCATCAAATCAATTCACCATGTGAGGAGACGATTTGATGAATTGGGTTATAAGTCTATCAAACTTCCAATTCTGTATGTATGTATGTATGTATGTATGTATGTATGTATGTATGTATGTATGTATGTATGTATGTATGTATGTATGTATGTATGTATGTATGTATGTATTACAGAATATACAATGCTTCAGTGTTGTCTCATCAATTGTGGCTGTATCAGTCGACTATGTCACAGTTGCTGGTCAGGATATCTCCTGTAAGGCCGCAAGGACCCAAAGCCTTGGCGGAGAGAAAACGGGCACTCGGGGGGAGGGGGGAATCACCGGGTTTTCTCCCCCAATATCTGTTCAGGATGAGTGAGACAGGCTCACAACCACTTCGAGATTGAACCAGAGGGGAGACATTCGCCCTCCATAGAGGGGATTATGTTGTTCACGATATGAGAGTTAATTGATTCCTTTGTTTGATATCTTAATCCTCTTAGTCTCCACGAGGGCTCCATATATATATATATATATATATATATATATATATATATATATATATATATATATATATATATATATATATATATATATATATATATATATATATATATATATATATATATATATTTATATATATATATATATATATATATATATATATATATATATATATATATATATATATATATATATATAATTCATTTATTTCTTTAGTTATTGACATATATTTTAGTGTTTCAGTAAACACAGGTGGAAAGAAACCGTGTTCATATCGAGTCACAAAGACCTCCAAACCATTTTCTAAGATTTCTATGTTAATTGTATCCCTGACGAGGGGCTCTGGCCAGAGGGGAAGGCCAGGAAGCGAGGGGAAGATTGAGTAGAGGGGAGATACACGGACACCCAACTTCTGTTGAATAAATTATACAGGTTGTATGAACTGAGGAGGGAAAGGGGGAGGAACGTTTGAGGCAGTTGTGTGCTTACTCATGTACATATGTATTCACCTGTATATGTCCCTTTACTCGTGTATATGTGCATGCTGAGTTGTGTGTGTGTGCTTAGTAGGATATCTATGTTTACTCACCTGTTAGTGAGTACTTACCCACATGTAATTATGGATAATTATATGTACTTATGCACATTTAATTGTCTATAAATGTTTATACTCATCTGTTTAAGCACATATAATTATGTACACATGCTTACTCACCTGAATGTGCGTACTCATATGCTTACTCACCTGCATTTGCTTACTCAAGTATCTGCTTGCTGGTTGAGTGTCGGCTCCCAGCCCACATTAATTTTCTTTTTCAGTGTTGCTTTGCTTCTGAAAATGACTTCCTGCCCATTGGCTTCTTATATTACATATCTTTGATTTTATGAAGTTAACCTGAGATTGGTTTAAATCCTGAAATCCTGAAAAAAATCTTACACTGAATTTATACAGCTTCTAGTTGCCAACCATTCCTTCTTATTCTAACCATTAAGGTGCTAAGCGATTAGTCTTTTTTTTGTGTGTGTACTTTAGCGACAGTCTCTATAAGTACCTTATGTGTTGTGATCATGTCTCATCTGTTCTGTTTTAGATCATTGTAAGCTCATACTCCACAGTCTTTTCTTATAGTGAACAGCATCCGTTCACAGAATTTGAGGAAAATTTTGAATAATGGGGAACATAAATCAAGGAAATATTGACTGGGATTCGAGAAACCCTCAAAATGGGGTGCAGGAAATGGACGACAAACTTAGTGGAAGTTATGCAAAGGAATTTCCTATCTCGACGCGTGAAAGATGACACAAAGGCAAGGAGAGTAGATGCACTTTGCCATTCAGGTCAGATCTTCACACAGAATAAGGTCGTCTAGAATTTTGTGCATCAAGCCTTATCAGGATTCAGTGATCTTTCCCTTCCTGGTCTTTGACTACACGTGAGAACTGAAAATAAAAAAAGATACGTTGTAGAAGCAAGGGAAAATAGATTCAGAAAAGAGAATTACATGAGAATAAGACAGTTTCGGGAGAATGTACAATGCAAGGAAGAATTTCGCGTGAAGAGTCCAAGAAATGGAGCAGACTAGAGGCTGAGAAGATGTGCTTTCCATCACGAAGGAATGAAGGGGAAGGGTGAAGGAATTTAACAAATCTATATTTAATTGAAAATAAAAATAAAAACAGGATTGGAGAAAAATACAGTGAGCAGAGGACAGAAGAAAACGGAAACGACGAAACAGGGATAAAAAGCGAAAACCTTAGAATCTAAATATAAAACTAACAAGAAAATTACGTTAAACCCGAGGCCAAGAAACAACCGAAGCTGCCCAACAGCCATAGTTGAAGGACAAGGCGAGTTAGTGCCCACCTGACAAGCGGGCTCACTGTAGGCTCCACAAGAGGAGACAAGACATAAGTATTTCCCATGGAAAATTTATCCCTAATCCAGAACATTTCCCGGTGGGAAGAGAAAAGGTAAATCCCATTGCAAAGACTTGCAAATATTGAGGCAACAGAGTAGGACGATTGTGAGGCAACAGAGGACGATTGTGAGGCAACAGAGGACGATTGTGAGGCAACAGAGTAGGACGATTGTGAGGCAACAGAGGACGATTGTGAGGCAACAGAGTAGGACGATTGTGAGGCAACAGAGGACGATTGTGAGGCAACATAGGAGGACGATTGTGTGGCAACAGAGGACGATTGTGAGGCAACAGAGGACGATTGTGAGGCAACAGAGTAGGACGATTGTGAGGCAACAGAGGACGATTGTGAGGCAACAGAGTAGGACGATTGTGAGGCAACAGAGGACGATTGTGAGGCAACAGAGTAGGACGATTGTGAGGCAACAGAGGAGGATTGTGTGGCAACTAGAGGAACTAGGTGAAACGAACCAGGAAAGGTATCAACATGAACGTTGTAAGCAGCTCAATAGACTCTTACCTTACCTCTTGCATTGGTCTATAATGATACACAAGCAAGCCGGAGAGCTCCCAGCTTCTGCAAGACGGCATATTTGGTATCAATATATGTCAAGGGGACAGACAGGCGCCACTATAGCACAGTGCTATTAACAATCACATCCTTCAAAGCCCCTTGTCAATAATGTGAAACTAGTAGAACGTCTAGGCAGAACCTAATTTGTAAATCAGGTTCTGATTTACTGCCTCTAAGGCCCAAAACGGCTTTAGAGGCAGTAAATCGTGCCTAACAAGCCAATTAAAATTCTGCAACAAATTAGTGGTAATAGAACAGGGGGTAGAAACGGATTCTGCCTTCCCATCCTTCTTCCCACCTCCATCCTTACCAAACCCTTTGGTCAAGGAACGCAAATGCAGGCAGACTGCACATTTCTAGCTACCAGAAAGCCTTCGGCGCAGTTCTACACGAAAAGACTAGATTTGAGAAGCAAGTGGATACAACGGGAGGAACACTGAACCCAGCAAAAGGAGTATCTAACGTACAAGAGTCAGAGAACCACCGCGAGGGACAAGAAGTCATACTGACGTCTGGTAGGCAGTACAGACTCTCAAGAGTCGAGTGTTAGGAACCATACTATTTCTCATCTCTGTCAGTAACCTAACCAAGGTGGCAAAGTCTTACATGTAAGCTTTTGTGTATGATGTAAAATTAATGAGAATATTCGGGACATATGATGAATGAGACATACGCTATTATACCAACAGCTAAAACAAGCTGTAGGTACGATACATGGCTACTGGTATTCAATATCAGTAAATGTAAAGTGATCAATATTTGAAACTGGAAACAAGAATCTATCATATCATTATACAATGAAGGGGAAAACTACCTCATTGAAATAACTTAATAACAAGAAATAAGTAGATATAACACCAAATATTATTACTTCAGAAGCACATATATATAACCTGAATAATCTGCTAAGACCTCAATAAGAAAAAAAACATTGGAAACACGGTACACCATCTACATCAGACCACTCCCCGAGTATGCAGCCCAGTCGTGGAACCCAAAATAGAGGGCACACGTAAAGCAACTTGACAATTTGCAGTGATTCACTTCGTTGCTCATCCCAGAGTTACGGTGGATGGGGGGCAAGGAGATTGGTTGAAAGAGCTGAAGCAAACGACGCCATAAAAGAGAATTAGAGAATGAAGAGACATAAAAGAGAGGTAAAAGACTCTTTTGTAGAACCGAAAGGGAGAACAAAGAGGAAATGTTCGTTGTGAATACAAGAGGAGGACGCGCGTGGAAGCGTGAGGCACACAGGAACACATTTTAGCGTGAGAGAAGAAGGAAGGAAGGAAGGAAGGAAGGAAGGAAGGAAGGAAGGAAGGAAGGAAGGAAGGAAGGAAGGAAGGAAGGAAGGGAAGGGAGGAAGGAAGGAAGGAAGGGAGGAAGGAAGGAAGGAAGGAAGGAAGGAAGGAAGGAAGGAAGGAAGGAAGGAAGGAAGGAAGGAAGGAAGGAAGGAAGGAAGGAAGGAAGGAAGGGAGGGAGGGAGGAAGGAAGGAAGGAAGGAAGGAAGGAAGGAAGGAAGGAAGGAAGGAAGGAAGGAAGGAAGGAAGGAAGGAAGGAAGGAAGGGAGGAAGGAAGGAAGGAAGGAAGGAAGGGAGGAAGGAAGGAAGGAAGGAAGGGAGGAAGGAAGGAAGGAAGGAAGGAAGGAAGGAAGGAAGGAAGGAAGGAAGGAAGGAAGGAAGGAAGGAAGGAAGGAAGGAAGGAAGGAAGGAAGGAAGGAAGGGAGGAAGGAAGGAAGGAAGGGAGGGAGGAAGGAAGGAAGGAAGGAAGGGAGGAAGGAAGGAAGGAAGGGAGGGGGGAAAGAATGAACTAGACGAGGTGTGTTTGCTTAGTTTCTTGACAAACTAGAGAAACGCTGTCTCGTCTTGGAAGTAGATTAACATATCTACTTCTACAGTCTTAGAAGTAGATATGACAGGATACTTTTGAAGTCAGAAGTCATTGCATTCTTCGATCAGCGGTTGGAATGGCTGGGTCCAAGAACTGAAGCTCAATCATCTCAGCACAGATAAGTGAGAGTACACTCACATAGGTTTTTGTCATGAAAACAAAAATCAGCTCAATTGATTTGCAATTACGATAAAAAAAACTAATTTCTATCTATGGTCTCTTAATTAACATAATTATTTGCTTTGATTCGCTTTCGAAACACAGCTAATGGTATTAAAGGATTTCATCTAAAATAATTGTTTACAAAGATAATAACAGATGTTCATCTGACACGTACACTTCTTGTTCTATTGTAAATGTTCTCCACCGTGTTCTTCTAGCTGTTCTTCACCAAGTTGTTGTTATTTAAGATTAGCTACTTGCAGCACGGGCTACGGTGAGCCAGAGTTATTCTTATATAATCTGTCAGTGTCAGTTAAATATAAATATGGTAAAAGTTATGTTAATATTTGTTAGTTTTTGAAGGGAATTATTATTTCCTAAAATCCTCTAAAATTAAACCTAAATTTTGATTATATAGTTTATAAGAACATAAATTACATGTTATGTTGTTGTTATTATTATGACTTTCTTAAGTAAATCATTTACTGTAAATTCATAAATTAACCCAGCTATATATATATATATATATATATATATATATATATATATATATATATATATATATATATATATATATATATATATATATATATATATATATATATATATATATATATATATATATATATAATGAGCATTTATGAATAAATTTCAACTTCAATTTCTAAAGACTAATTTTTGCAATCTTGAAAGTTAGAAAAGTGTGACAAAATGCAAGACACAAATATTATCTTTATAGTATCTCTAAATTTGTTTTGACCTCAAGCAAAGCTTAATAAGACATTTTTATATATTAATAATTCACTTATCCACGTAATCGATCAATGATGCTTCATGCACATGATGCCCAGAAGTGATTTCGAGCAAGTTAACTATATATATGTTTAATTACCAATAATTATCTATAATTACCTATATTAACTATATGTTGGCGCGGTAATTGTTTTGAGAAAAGCCCCAAATACCTTTAAATCTGTTGTTTTTCCTTTGCTCCATTCTTCATTGATGTCATTTCTCTCTTTCTCTTTCGCTATCTTACCTTCTTCACTTCTTTCTCTCTGGCTGTTTCTTCTGCTCCTCCTGCTCCTCCGACACCTCCCAGCCACTCACCATAAACATCTGGGTGTATCACCATGTCGCGCCAGGATTTCCGACTTTATGTTTGTTTGTTATTCTTATCCAGGTGCTCAAGTGAGAGAGAGAGAGAGGAGAGAGAGAGAGAGAGAGAGAGAGAGAGAGAGAGAGAGAGAGAGAGAGAGAGAGAGAGAGAGAGAGAGAGAGAGAGAGAGAGAGAGAGAGAAGAGAGAGAGAGAGACGTATGCTCAGCCGTCCCTCACGTATGCTGACCCGGCATGCTGTCTTCATCCTGAAGCGCGCCTGTGATGGATCCTGTTTTGTTCAGATCTTAAAAGTGGAAGTCATTCTGTGACTTCCTTGAGCGCATTTCTGGTGGGTATTGTGTCCCTGTAAATGAATTCCTCCCCGAGGCCGAGTGGCCGAGGATCACAGAGTGGAGGAGTGAAGGGGAATCACAGTCGCTTCCACCACTCTGTTTGGCTTCAGCTCCTGTTATGATGTCTTCTCGGACGAGCCTCTTATTTTTCGGCCCGCCTCTCCACCATTGAAAGTTAAGTTTCGGCGGGCGAATGGTTCCTGTTGTTGGTGACCTATCCCCACTACCTCTCCCCTTTCTCCTATCCCTCTCTGTCCTCTGTCCTCTTTCACTTCCTCCTCCTACTCTCCTCTCTTTGTGCCCTTAGTCCAACAAAGATTTCTAAGGAATAATAAGTTAATCTTTGCCCTCGGAATAAACAAATAATCAACTATTATGAACTGTCATCGGCGAGGACGTTGACTCTCCCCGTGTGATCTGTCAACCGGGAGGAAGTTGGACAAAGTTGCTCAGTTGATGTGAGCTAAATCGCCGACACTCACACGCGTCATTGAGTTTATAACGTGTAAAAATCTTGCAGATGGTGTGAAGGAGAGCAAGATACCTGTCTGTCTGTCTGTCTGTCTGTCTGTCTGTCTGTCTGTCTGTCTGTCTGTCTGTCTGTCTGTCTGTCTGTCTGTCTGTCTGTCTGTCTGTCCTGTCTGTCTGTGTCTGTCTGTCTGTCTGTCTGTCTGTCTGTCTGTCTGTCTGTCTGTCTGTCTGTCTGTCCTGTCTGTCTGTCTGTCTGTCTGTCTGTCTGTCTGTCTGTCTGTCTGTCTGTCTGTCTGTCTGTCTGTCTGTCTGTCTGTCTGTCTGTCCTGTCTGTCCTGTCTGTCTGTCTGGCTGGGCCAATTGAAAGACAGGATCCTCTCTGGGTTATTCCACTGGTTTGCTGGTGACATGCTTAAAAAAAAAAGATCTTCCCAGCCTCTCTACGTCACATTGGTAACGCTAGTGTCCATCTGTGATGCCCTGTTTTAGTGTATTTCTTATTCAGATCATATCTCCCGGCTTGTTAACTCTGTCACTGCAAATATTTTGTATGTTGTTATCATATCTCCCCCACCCCCACACTAATTCTCCTGACTGACTGAGGCCGGGGGGAGGTTGTCTCAGTCGTTCGCTCTGGGTCAATCCTCCTAGTACCAAAACAAGGGTTTTGGCAGGGTTCGACCCCCTCCCCCACTGCAGCACTTAGGATGGAAATGTCAATTGTCATGTCTGATGAATTGTGTTCTGAGTCACGTTGCAAGAGATTCAGTGCCAAGATAATTTATTTCCTGGAAAAAATAGGATGATTTAATTTTCAAATCGATTTAAAAGTACTTTTGCTGGTTGGCAATATTTTAACAAATCAGACCAAACAATACCGTTTAACAGTAATTAAGAGAAGAAGAAATGTAAATAAGAACACGAACAACAAGAACAGCAGCATGAACAACAAGAACAACAACGTGAACAAGAATGGCAGCACGAACAACAAGAACAACAACATGAACAAGAACATCAACATGAACAAGAACGGCAGCATGAACAACAAGAACATCAACATGAACAAGAACAGCAGCATGATTAACAAGAACATCAACGTGAACAAGAACAGCAGCATGATTAACAAGAACATCAACGTGAACAAGAACAGCAGCATGATTAACAAGAACAACAACATGAACAAGAACAGCAGCATGATTAACAAGAACAACAACATGAACAAGAACAGCAGCATGAACAACAAGAACAACAACATGAACAAGAACAGCAGCATGAACAACAAGAACAACAACATGAACAAGAACAGCAGCATGATTAACAAGAACATCAACGTGAACAAGAACAGCAGCATGATTAACAAGAACAACAACATGAACAAGAACAGCAGCATGAACAACAAGAACAACAACATGAACAAGAACAGCAGCATGATTAGCAAGAACAACAACATGAACAAGAACAGCAGCATGATTAACAAGAACAACAACATGAACAAGAACAGCAGCATGAACAACAAGAACAACAACGTGAACAAGAACAGCAGCATGATTAGCAAGAACAACAACATGAACAAGAACAGCAGCATGATTAACAAGAACAACAACATGAACAAGAACAGCAGCATGAACAACAAGAACAACAACATGAACAAGAACAGCAGCATGATTAACAAGAACAACAACATGAACAAGAACAGCAGCATGAACAACAAAAACAACATGAACAAGAACAGCAGCATGAACAACAAAAACAACAACATGAACAAGAACAGCAGCATGATTAACAAGAACAACAACATGAACAAGAACAGCAGCATGAACAACAAAAACAACATGAACAAGAACAGCAGCAGGAACAACAAAAACAACATGAACAAGAACAGCAGCATGACCAACAAGAACAACAACATGAACAAGAACAGCAGCATGATTAACAAGAACAACAACATGAACAAGAACAGCAGCATGATTAACAAGAACAACAACATGAACAAGAACGGCAGCATGAACAACATGAACAAGAACAGCAGCATGAACAACATGAACAAGAACAGCAGCACGAACAAGAACAAGACATGAGGGGAACAAGGGCTGCAATGAGACACAAACCACACAAGCCAACCCAACCCCCCTCCCTCCCCCCCTCCTCCATGCCCCCGGGAACCGCCGGTGGCAACTGGTCCGGGGGGGGCAAGAGAGAGCTTCACCACTCTCCCTCTAAACTTGGCTTATTACACATGGAGAGTAATTTTCTACCTTAATGCACTGGCCGAGGGAGGAACGAAGGGTGAGAGAGATAGATAGAAGGAGAGAGAGAAAGAAGAGAATGATAAGAGAGATGAGAAAATCAGTAAAGAGGGACTAGAACAATGGAGAGAATGACGCGGGGGAAAGGGTTAAAGAAGAGTACACAGGATAGGGAAGAAAACCCCGAGAGAGAGAGAGAGAGAGAGAGAGAGAGAGAGAGAGAGAGAGAGAGAGAGAGAGAGAGAGAGAGAGAGAGAGAGAGAGAGAGAGAGAGAGAGAGAGAGAGAGAGAGAGAGAGAGAGAGAGAGAGATAAAGAGAGAGACGGAGAGAAAAATATAAGGATTAAAATTTAATAACGTTGGAGAAGTGAATGGAAAGGGGAATTAGATAGATAAATATGATTAATTGAGGTGCAAGAGTCATAATAGAATAACTTGAATGAATGAAAAATAAAGACAACAGAGGATAAGATAAGGATAAGAGGATAAGAGCGAGCAATAACAACGAATAAGACAGGAAATTGTGAAAAATTACTTGTATAAATATTACATTAATTTAAATGAGATGAGAATCAGACCGAACTGTTAAACGAACGATAGAACAGAATAAAGAACATAGAGAACAGGAGATGAGAGAGAGAGAATGCGAAAGGGAAAAGTAGAATAGCCCGCGAAGAAGGGAAACAAGGAAATAACCGACAGATTACAGATTGATAACATGAAAAATTATATATTCTTAAGAATGAATAGTATGACAGGGAAATAGAATGTTATCTGTTTGCTTTATTACCTGGTTAATAAAGCAAAAGAGTTATGTGGTGTGGTGGACTTATGTTTAGTGGTAGTGCGTTGTGGTACACACACACACACACACACACACACACACACACACACACACACACACACACACACACACACACACACACACACACACACACACACACACACACACACACACACACACACACACACACACACACACACACACACAAATTAGGCAGTGGTGTGGTGGAGGCTGACTCCATACACAGTTGTGTGTGTGTGTGTGTGTGTATGTGTGTGTGTGTGTGTGTGTGTGTGTGTGTGTGTGTGTGTGTGTGTGTGTGTGTGTGTGTGTGTGTGTGTGTGTGTGTGTGTGTGTTATAAGAGCAACTGGTGTTGGTAAATGTGCAGCTATCACACACTACCACACACACTACCTCATTACCACGCACTACCACCAACCTTCCCCCACACTACTAATCAACCTTCCACAGACCACCACACACACCCAATCATACCCTACCACCCCCCCCCCCCCTACCACATCCTATCACGCACTGACAAGGGAAGATGCAATTATAGGCTACGCAAGGGTCCTATTCTGAACGAGAGAGAGAGAGTGGCCTTTGTGTTACCTGAATCTATGATATGTTTTCCTCGGGGGCTTCTGATGTAGAGAGAATAGAGAAAGAGAAATATAGGTGAAAGGGGAAAATTAATATATAGATTGCGTAAAAAGACAAATTAAGACACATAAGAGAGTCCAGCATTTAGGAAAGATCAAGCAATATGACGGTAATTTAGACTGGAGTTGCCTTAGACGCCGTCAAGAATCTCAAACCACCGACTAGAGGCGTCTCCCACAATTACGAAATGCTTGTTAGTGTGGTTAGCCACGATGGGGAACGGTCTAATGGCTCAAAATCTTAGATGCTATTTTATTTTTTTGCCGGCTGTTTAAGCTAGCTTAAACTGCATCTAAGTCTAAAAGATGATGGTTAGAAAATGTAGTTTTTGACACTTTTGATTAAGATAGTGTATTAACTAAGCTATACCTGGTCAGTGAATGACATAGACAGAGACAGAGAGAGAAAGATTATGAACGACCGTCTTGGAAGACGTAAGCCGACGAGCAGCTGATAGAAAGGTGACGGAGGAGGTCGTCTTGTCGACCAGACATGATAAACACTTCACTTCCTCCCGTCAAAACACGACGAGGCGTCGGAGTGTGGCGACTGAACGACACGACGACAGGAGACGTGTGTGAGCACGACCTCTGAAGCAGACAGTATAATCAGAATAATAATGATTGGTATTGTTGACACGAGATGATGTTTTCTCATATAATTCACGTGATTCTCATATAATTCACGTGATTATCGTGTAATTCACGTGATTCTCATGTAATTCACGTGATTCTTATATAATTCACGTGATTCTCATATAATTCACGTGATTCTCATATAATTCACGTGATTCTCATATAATTCACGTGATTCTCATATAATTCACATGATTCTCATATAATTCACGTGATTCTCATATAATTCACGTGATTCTCATATAATTCACATGATTCTCATATAATTCACGTGATTCTCATATAATTCACATGATTCTCATATAATTCACATGATTCTCGTGTAATTCATTGTATGACATTGTAAGACGACTGAAGTCTGCCAAATCAAGCAGTGTCACTCCTAGTTTCAGCTCCGCTCCTTGAGTGATATTTAAATTGGTTTCTCGTTCCCAACCACTTGGGCTGGACGGTAGAGGCAACGGTCTCGCTTCATGCAGGTCGGTCGTTCGATCCCCGATCGTCCACAAGTGGTTGGGTACCATTCTTTTCCCTCTGTCCAATCCCAAATCCTCATATGCTTTCCAAAGGGGCTGTATAGTCGCAAATAGTTTAGTGTTTTCTCCTGACAAATTACCTTACAGCTCTGAGAAACATTGCGTTAGTTACCATTTCTGTTATTTTCGTTCCTGGGATGTGAAGGCTAAGGGTGAAATATTCGCAGCGCCGCCGGAAGAGTCGTAAATTAGTAATTCTGGGTTTGAATCTGGGTTATACATGATATGTTATTTATATATTTTTTTTTATGTACATTCATGCCACTTCGAGCATCAATTTGAGTAATATAGGTGAGACGAGGGATAATATGTAGCCAATTTGGTGTCGGCCACAGCGTCTGGGGAAATCATGGGGGAATGTGAAGTGAGGACGTGATTACTTTCCCCGCCCCTCTGCTTCCTTGTTGATCTTCGGTCGAGAGTCTCTCGTTACCAAGTCGTTGGTGCTACCAGGGGCCTGGTGGACACACACACACACATACACACGGAAGATAGAAGAGTAAGGGTAGACATGATCACTACCTACAAAATTCTCAGAGGAATTGATAGGGTAGATAAGGATAAACTTTGTAACACAGGTGGGACGCGAACAAGGGGACACAGGTGGATACACATACACATACATACATTATACACATATACACAGAAGACAGAAGAGTAAGGGTAGACATGATCACTACCTACAAAATTCTCAGAGGAATTGACAGGGTAGATAAGGATAAACTGTTTAACACAGGTCGGACGCGAACAAGGGGACTCAGGTGGATACTGAGTACCCAAATGAGCCACAGGGACGCTAGAAAGAACTTTTTCAGTGTCAGAGTAATTAACAGATGGAATGCATTAGGCAGTGATGTGATGGAGGCTGACTCCATACACAGTTTCAAATATAGATTTGATAGAGCGCGGTAGGCTCAAGAATCTGTACACCAGTTAACTGACAGTTAAGAGGCGGGACCAAAGAGCCAAAGCTCAACCCCAGAAAGCACAGCTAGGTGAGTACACACTTTAGGGTTACTTCAGGGGGGGGGGGGTTAACATTCTCACAATATAACCAAGACCACCTTACGGAAACATACTCACACAGGGTACAGAGGAGTGCCTCTAGGAGAAACTCACTTGAGCGAGCCCTCTTATCGCAGGGGTTGGTGCCCCTGGGGCATGTAGGGGGGGGGGGGGAAGAGGAGGGGTTGGTGCCCCTGGGTCATGGGGGAGGGAGGAGGTAGAGAGAGAGAGAGAGAGAGATCAACCAGGCCTCGGGTCTTCCCTCACTACCTTCTAAAGATGTTTTCCATGTTCCTCAGGTCCCGCTGAGAGCTGCAAATTTGGGAGTAGGAGGAGAAGGGGAAAGCCGAGTAGCCGGATAAAGAGGAGGAGAAGAAGATAGGCGAGAAAGAGGAGGAGGAGGATAAGAAGAAGAAGAAGGAGACAGACGGGGTGATGACCAAGAGAGCTTCGCTTCCTTCTCTGAATGAACATTCAAGAGATGATGTTCGAAGACATACAAGTGAAAATATGAGAGAAAGAGACGATAAGGATAAAAAAAATATGTGAAAACGAGCAAAAACCAACAGCTTACAACAAAGCAAGGATAAGGGGAATTGCTGAAAGATGGGAATAAAAGACGTGCAAATAACAAACTAGGAAGGAAGAGGGAAAAAAAGGAAAAGGTTCAGTAAAATCAGGAAAATTGTTCAGTGATCTATTTATGCTTTAATGAGTTATTTGTATTTCCTTCCCTCTGTTCTTCTTCCTTCTTCATTTACTCATCTTAGTTCCCTTTCTTTATTGGTTTGTGTGTGTTTACCTCCATCTACTCCTCCAGCTTCCTTCCTCTTCCTCCTTCTGGCTGTCTTCTTGATAGTTCTCTTAGCTCTTAGCTCCTAGCTCCTAGCTCTTAGCTGCTAGCTCCTAGCTCCTAGCTCTTAGCTCCTAGCTCCTAGCTCCTAGCTCTTAGCTCCTAGCTCTTGGGATAGCAGCAGACCTCGTTATAGACGACTGGGAGATGACTCCTTTTCTCTCTGCTCCTATCCTGTGCTCCTACAGACTATCTTTCAGGATAGTCTGAAGGACTATCCTCTCTCTCTCTCCCTCCTCCACTGACTCCCTCCCAACCTTCCTACCTACTTCTCTACCTACACCCCCTCCCCACCCCCCACTTCCTACCTTCCCTGCTTTATTCCATCACTCAAACCTTTCCCTCCTTCTCCCTCCCCCCCCCCCTATACCTCCTTCTCTATAATCTTTTTCTTTCTCTCGCCAATTCCTGTAGTTCCTTCACACCTCGCTAACCTCTTCCATTCATCCATTCTGCCTATCCTCTCATCTTCACTTCCTGCCATCGTTCTTCTGCTCCCTTCTTCTGCGACGCCGACGGTAGCATGCCCAACCTTTACGACATGGATATCCTGGAGTTTTTATTGCCCCGAGAGTCCGATCTCGTTCTTGGTTCGATATCCCAACTCCATCTTGCTGCTGCTCTTTCTCTATTCTCCTCTAAGCTCTATGTGCTCTGTGGTTTTTAAACTCTAGTTTTTTTTTAATTTCCGTCTGTTTAAGTGTTCTTATTTGTCTTATCTTCTTTCCTTGTTTTGATTATCTTTTTGTAGTTTTATGGAAAACTTTTTATTTAAGCTGATTCAATTATTCAGTTATTGGGAAGAATTTGTTTTATCTGTTAGGTTTATATTGCACGATTATTTTTGAGTGGTTAGAGGTTACTATAAGTTCTCAAAAGGAGCAGTTTTATGTCTGTTTACATGTTTGGTAGATATGTTTTGTATGGGTTTAGTGTTTGTTGTTTAGTGTTTGCTGTGTGTGTTTAGTGTGTGGTGTGTTCAGTGTTTGTGTTCAGTGTGTGTGTGTGTGTTCAGTGTGTGTGTGTTCAGTGTGTTTGTGTGTTCAGTGTGTGTGTTCAGTGTTTGTGTTCAGTGTGTGTGTGTGTGTTCAGTGTGTGTGTGTGTTCAGTGTGTGTGTGTGTGTTCAGTGTGTGTGTGTGTTCAGTGTGTGTGTGTGTTCAGTGTGTGTGTTCAGTGTTTGTGTTCAGTGTTTATGTTTGTTTACTGTCTGTGTTCACTGTCTAGGACCCATATATGTGTGTGTGTGTGTGTGTGTGTGTGTGTGTGTGTGTGTGTGTGTGTGTGTGTGTGTGTGTGTGTGTGTGTGTGTGTGTGTGTGTGTGTGTGTGTGTGTGTGTGTGTGTGTGTGTGTGTGTGTGTGTGTGTGTGTGTGTGTGTGTGTGTGTGTGTGTGTGTGTGTGTGTGTGTGTGTGTGTGTGTGTGTGTGAATATAAATTGCGTGGCACTAAGAAAGCGCAGCAAAACACACATGTACCATTTACTTTCATTAACCCCCCCCCCTTCCCCCACAACACACACACACACACACACACATGTATCTCCCTCAGACTCCCAGTGTCCCGCGGAAGGGGGGCGCTGCGCCCCCACCTGTTCATCTCTATCACCATTAAATTCAATTCTCGACCTACATGAACTATCCGTATTTTCTCTCCTATACGTCCACGAAGTATGCGTATCCCCCGTCCTTCAGGAAGTGTATATATATACTCTCGTCTATCCCTCCATGACGCACATGTGTCATGACACATATGACACTCCTGCTGGCATATGTGTCTTCTCATGTTCCGGTTTAGTAACATTGGCACGATTTTTGAAATGGCGGTGTTTTGAGCACCTCCTCTTCGATATCACGCCACAACCCATTCCGAAGAATTTTAACCGGTTCCAAAAATTTGATTTCCACCCCTTGGATTTTTCACACTTTTTCCCCCTTTCTCCAACCCCCTCGCTTTTTACATTCCTCCTCTCTCCTTCTCTTTCGTTCGTCCCTGCCTTCCCATTCATTCCCCACTTGTCTCACCTTCTCCTAATCCTCTGTTCCACCTCTTCTTCTTTCCTTTGCAGCCAGGGACGCCAGCAGGAGTACCAACCTTACGGTGCTCGGCTGGGAGCTGTCAGCAGGGATGCCAACAGGCCCTGCGCCACCCACCTCCAAAACTAATTATAAATTATATGTACAAGTAATGGGACTCACCGTGACTCGTTCGTCCTCTTTAAGTCCTCATTTCTAACTCACGAAAGTCCTCGCGAAATTTCCTGCGTGAGATGAATGAGAGGCTGTGATCTGTGCTCGGTGTGTGTGCTCACCTATGTGAGCCTAGAGAAGGCACGAGTATTAGTTCTTGGGTCACACTAATCTCCGTGTGATTAGTTTATCAAAGCCCTAAACAAGGTGTATATATGTGAATACTAGAACCCTGTAGTTCAGTGCTTCTTCTGTATTTCAGTGCTTATATTTATACAGATATATGAGCTTTCTTCCAGCTGCCTGGGAGTTCTCCCTTCTCTGGTGAAATAATTAACATTATTATTATATAGGTTTGTCAGAGCTTCCTGCACAGACAAATCCTCTAATTCCTCCTTTAAGTCACGTGTTCTTGCAACTGTGTTGATGTCTCTCACCTTCTTGCATCTGTGAGGATGTCTCTCACCCTGGACATGTCTCTTCCTCCACCTTTTGGGAGGTGTTCACGTTCTTATTTGATAACGTTGTGAAAGCTATCGTTTAGTACTTCACACATCTCGTTATCATTTTCTACTTGGCTCTCATCCTCTTCCATTGAGAATGACCACCTGATCCTATTCAGACATATACACTGGGATGCGGCACTCTAGCAGTTTCGGTTGGTGTTGCGGTTGTGTGTTCAGTTGTTTTTATCCCCTGGATGTTATGTCATTTTCGTATGCCTATTATTATGTATCTTCTGCTTCTCACAATTTGTTTTTTCTTTCTTTGTTCCAGTTATTAAGGTACACCTGTGCTCACCTAGTTGTGTTTGCGGGGGTTGAGCTCTGGCTCTTTGGTCCCGCCTCTTAACTGTCAATCAACAGGTGAATGGTCAATCAACCTGTGTCCATCTCTCAATGTGCCTCTTCCTGCGTTTCCTTTGAGCCGTTTTCACTTATTTTCATATATATTTTCTGTATAAAAAAGTCGTAATTTCAATTTCCAAACATGTGCAGTGAGGCAGAATTCGGCTAAAAAAAACGCTCATGAGTCAGATTTGCAATATTTCCGTTATTGTAAACACTGCAAGGGGGGGGGGGATTTTGGGCAAGATGTGACCCATCGTCGTTTTTATTAATTGACATATTTTCAGTATAAAAAGTCGTAATTTTAAACGCGAAATATGCGCAGTGAACTATAATTGGGCTCAATAATAACGGTCATGAGTCAGATTTACGATATTTATGATATTTTAAAAACTGTATGGGAGTTTGGGCAAAACGTGATCCACCGCAGTTTTCAATTATTGGCATATATATTTTCGGTATACAAAGTCGTAATTTTAAACTCCAAATATATGCAGTGAGCCAAAATTCGGCTAAAAAATAACGTTCATGAGGCAGATTTGCGATATTTCCGACATTTTAAAAGGTGCATGGGGGGTTTGGGCAAAATGTGACACATCAAAGTTTTCACTAATTGGCATACCGAAAATATGCCAATTACTGAAAACGGCGAGGGGTCATATTTTGCCCAAACCCCCCTGCAGTTTTCAAAATATCTAAAATGTCGGAAATTTGACTCCTGAGCGTGATTTTTGAGCCGAATTCTCACTCTCTGCACCTATTTTCATTTTCAAATTACGACTTTTTATACCGAAAATATGCCAATTACTGAAAACGGCGGTCGGTCATATTTTGCCCAAACCCCCCTGTAGTTTTCAAAATATCTAAAATGTCGGAAATTTTACTCCTGAGCGTGATTTTTGAGCCGAATTTTGACTCTCTGCGTCTATTTTTATTTTCAAATTACGACTGTTTATACCGAAAATATGCCAATAACTGAAAACGTAGATGGGTCATGTTTTGTCCAAACCCCCCTGCAGTTTTCAAAATACCTGAAATGTCGGAAATTTTACTCCTGAGCGTGATTTATGAGTAAAATTCTGACTTTCTGCACCTATTTTCATTTTCAAATTACGACTTTTTATACCGAAAATATGCCAATTACTGAAAACGGAGATGGGTCATATTTTGCCCAAACCCCCCTGCAGTTTTCAAAATATCTAAAATGTCGGAAAATTAACTCCTGAGCGTGATTTTTGAGCCAAATTCTGACTCTCTGCGCCTATTTTCATTTTCAAATTACGACTTTTTATACCGAAAATATGTCAATTACTGAAAACGGCGAGGGTTCATATTTTGCCCAAACCCCCCTGCAATTTTCAAAATACCTGAAATGTCGGAAAATTGACTCCTGAGCGTGATTTTTTAGCCAAATTCTGACTCTCTGCACCTATTTTTATTTTCAAATTACGACATTTTATGCCGAAAATATGCCAATTACTGAAAACGACAAAGGGTCATTTTTTGCCCAAACCCCCCTACAGTTTTCAAAATATCTGAAATGTCGGAAAATTAACTCCTAAGCATGATTTTTGAGCCGAATTCTGACTCTCTGCACCTATTTTCATTTTCATATTACGACTTTTTATACCGAAAATATGACAATCACTGAAAACGACGATGGGTCATTTTTTGCCCAAACCCCCCTGCAGTTTTCAAAATATCTGAAATGTCGGAAAATTTACTCCAGAGCGTAATTTTTGAGCCGAATTCTGACTCTCTGCACCTATTTTCATTTTCAAATTACGACTTTTTATACCGAAAATATGCCAATTACTGAAAACGGAGATGGGTCATATTTTGCCCAAACCCCCCTGCAGTTTTCAAAATATCTAAAATGTCGGAAATTTGACTCCTGAGCGTGATTTTTGAGCCGAATTTTGACTCTCTGCACCTATTTTCATTTTCAAATTACGACTTTTATATATACTGTATATATATATATAAAATTTGTCAATTACTGAAAACGGAGATGACGTCATGTTTGTATCTTCTGTCTCTCGGATCAACCATAAAAAAAAATTCACCTGTACCTTTACCTGTAAAAATTCACCATTACTTCCCTTTCCTGTAACCTGGGCTTCTCTCCTACTCCCTCATGCCCTCATGTGCACCCGAGGCATGAGCTGTTAAACTCTGCACTGCTGACTTGATATTATTCGGTCGATTTCTTGGCATATCTGGGGAGGATATATTGTATCGTGGCTGTGTGCTCACTCCTCACTCGTCTCCTTTATGTTATGAGGTCTCAATACTCACTCATCTTCCTATGTTGTGAGGTCTCACTACTCACTCATCTTCCTATGTTGTGAGGCCTCACTACTCACTCATCTTCCTATGTTGTGAGGCCTCACTACTCACTCATCTTCCTATGTTGTGAGGTCTCATTACTCACTCATCTTCCTATGTTGTGAGGTCTCACTACTCACTCATCTTCCTATGTTGTGAGGTCTCACTACTCA
The DNA here is from genome assembly GCF_040958095.1 of Procambarus clarkii. Taxonomy (NCBI): domain Eukaryota; kingdom Metazoa; phylum Arthropoda; class Malacostraca; order Decapoda; family Cambaridae; genus Procambarus; species Procambarus clarkii. Next base: position 8,932,067 of record NC_091175.1, on the reverse strand, counting down.
CTCATCTTCCTATGTTGTGAGGCCTCACTACTCACTCATCTTCCTATGTTGTGAGGCCTCACTACTCACTCATCTTCCTATGTTGTGAGGCCTCACTACTCACTCATCTTCCTATGTTGTGAGGCCTCACTACTCACTCATCTTCCTATGTTGTGAGGCCTCACTACTCACTCATCTTCCTATGTTGTGAGGCCTCACTACTCACTCATCTTCCTATGTTGTGAGGCCTCACTACTCACTCATCTCACTGCCCTGTGAAGCGACAAACAAAGGGGGTGATTACCTCAGTGACAAGAAGAAGCAGCGGAGCAGAGCGGGAGAGGCAGCGGTTGTCATGGTGACTGAAGATGACTCCCTCGTTGATGCTGGGGACCACCTGATGATGCTGAGGACCCCCTGGTGATGCTGGGGACCACCTGGTGATGCTGAGGACCACCTGGTGATGCTTGGGACCACCTGGTGATGCTGAGGACCCACTTGGTGATGCTGGGGACCCCCTGGTGATGCTGGGGACCACCTGGTGATGCTGAGGACCACCTTGGTGATGCTGAGGGACCATCTGGTGATGCTGAGGACCATCCTGGTGATGCTGGGGACCACCTTAGTGATGCTGGGGACCATCTGGTGATGCTGGGGACCACCTAGTGATGCTGGGGATCACCTGGTGATGCTGGGGACCTCCTGGTGATGCTGGGGACCACCTGGTGATGCTGAGGGACCACCTGGTGATGCTGGGGACCTCCTGGTGATGCTGAGGACCACCTGGTGATGCTGGGGACCACCTGGTGATGCTGAGGACCCCCTGGTGATGCTGGGGACCACCTGGTGATGCTGGGGACCACCTGGTGATGCTGGGGACCACCTGGTGATGCTGAGGACCACCTGGTGATGCTGGGGACCACCTGGTGATGCTGGGGACCACCTGGTGATGACGGAGACCGAACCTCATCATGATATCATACCCCCATGCTTCATCCTGCTATCATAACCCAGCCCTCATCATGATATCATACCCCAGGCTTCATCCTGCTATCATACCCCAGCCCTCATCATGATATCATACCCCAGGCTTCATCCTGCTATCATACCCCAGCCCTCATCATGATATCATACCCCAGGCTTCATCCTGCTATCATACCCCAGCCCTCATCATGATATCATACCCCAGTCTTCATCCTGCTATCATACTCCAGCCCTCCCTCATCCTGTCCTTATACTCCAGCTCCAGCCTGATGTACACACACACGGAGCTGAGAAAAAATCAAGCGCATGATATCCTTTTGTCTGGAAAAAGTTACCCATCCCAAAAACTCTTCTTTGAAGCACTCACCTTGAAAGCAGAGTGCTTCTCAAGATTTATCAATATCGTCCTTGCCTCCTGTGCTTACACTGGATATATTTGCTTGTGATGGAGGCCAAGTAAATATATATATATATATATATATATATATATATATATATATATATATATATATATATATATATATATATATATATATATTTACTTACTAAGAATAGCGGAGGAAGACAACGAGGAAGGATAATTTTTTCGTGGATTTATTAAACCAATATCGAAGACTTAGAGAGGACTTAGAGAGGGGGTTTATGAAGACATTAAAGGACTTAAAGGTGGATTTAGGGTGGACTTAAACATGACTTTATAAGGATTTTAAAGAGGAATTATAAAGCAAGGTGTCGAGAACCTGTCAAGGACTTCTCGAGGATTTAGAGGAAGCTTAGAGAGGGCCTCTCAAAAACTAAGAAAGGAGACCCATCAAGAGTTCGTGTCGAGGACTTAGGGAGTTCGACTCGAGGATTTAGTGAATTCGACTCGAGGACTTAGGGAGTTCGACTCGAGGACTTAGTGAGTTCGACTCAAGGACTTAGGGAGTTCGACTCGAAGACTTAGGGAGTTCGACACAGACACTTAGGGAGTTCGACTCGAAGACTTAAGGAGATCGACTTGAAGACTTAAGGAGTTCGACTCGAAGACTTAGGGAGTTCGACTCGAAGACTTAGGGAGTTCGACTCGAGGATTTTAGAGAGTTCGACTCGAAGACTTAAGGAGTTCGACTCGAAGACTTAGGAAGTTCATCTCGAAGACTTAGGAAGTTTATCTCGAAGACTTAGGAAGTTCGACTCGAAGACTTAGGGAGTTCGACTCGAAGACTTAGGAAGTTCATCTCGAAGACTTAGTGAGTTCGACTCGAGGACTTGGGGAGGGCGTGTCCTTATCCTGTGGAGGTGGGATCTCCGTCGAGGCCAGCAGGGTGACGGCACCTGCCGTCTGGAGGGTGGAGCAGCTTGCTGGGGACGGGTAAATATCATTTGGTGAGTTTGAAGTGGCGTTTTATTTGTCTGTAACTCGCTCGTGTCAAAGAACTTTGTTGCTGAGATTGGTGTAGCGAGAGACAAATAGCGTGACCGTTGACACAGGTTGAGGGGAGAGAGAGAGAGAGAGAGAGAGAGAGAGAGAGAGAGAGAGAGAGAGAGAGAGAGAGAGAGAGAGAGAGAGAGAGAGAGAGAGAGAGAGAGAGAGAGAGAGAGAGAGAGAGAGAGAGAGAGAGAGAGAGAGAGAGAGAGAGAGAGAGCACAACTAGGTGAATACACACACACACACAAACACACACACACACACACACACACACACACACACACACACACTTGCCAAATGCCACAACAGAGAAAGAAAACTCAGATCAACTTTGTAACGGTATTCCTAAATGCGTTTAGAAACATCTTCACGAATTATCTAGGCGAGGCAGCAGTGACCATTGCCAGCCGTCATAACTGAGCTAGTGTGTGTGTGTGTGTGTTAAACATTCAGTACAACCCATTCACTGCAGCTCACTCAGCGCTGATGATCACCTCACTACATTCCAGTCAGAAGATCCATTAATATCAAATGCCACACAAACCCAAGACGATATTAAGCTTGTTGTCCTTGCTCAAGCTGTCGCGCACAGCTTCCTCCCCCTTCAACACCAGAGGTATTGTGTCTCAGACAACGATAGCCTCCTCTTACACCACTAGCGGTCGAATGCTATCGTATTCCTGGCAAGACAACTCTAAGATAACTTAACAACGCAGAGTACTTCGTCACGGAATATCCCCCTGACATCAGAGATATCACGTCATCTTAAGGAAACAAATATTGTTCCCACTGATCCACTGGCTCTCTTTATCGCGAAACGGAAAGCTATTTCTGCACATTGTTGGCTAAATATACCCACAACTGTCTCCGAAGGCTTTGGAGGTTAGACTGAATCTCTTTGTCCGTGTGAGCCAATCCGGAGAGAAGCGCTGCTATCCGCCTGCCGTTCTTGTAGCAAGAAAACAATGTCGAAGTCGAAGTCGGCGGTCTGATAATCGAGAGTCCCGGACGGGGAAGGGCGACACACACACACACACTATAGTAATCAAGATATTTGCCGCCGACGAGAAATCTTTTCCGTCTGTCAAAACCTTAGGAGGGAAGAGTTGATGCGCGAGTCATTGTGGTTCCCGCTTCGTCGGTCCCTGGATCATCTGGACGGTGTTGAGTACTCCCACGAGGAGGCTTCCAGGGGAGACTACCTGAGACGTCACACATACACACACACACACACCATCACCTACACACATACACACACACACACCATCACCTACACACACACACACACACACACACACACACACACACACACACACACACACACACACACACACACACACACACACAAACACACACCATCACCTACAAACACACACACACCTGTCTTGTGGGATGGGCGACCAATCCATTATTTACCCCCAACATTTAGACCTTAAAGTCATGCCCGTGAAGTCTTATACTTAAGCTTACTGTTTAACTTTAATGTTTAAGCCTGGTATATATTTTCTTCCTCGGCAGGTCACATACACATGGACATGCATCCGGTACTTGGAAATATATTCTGATTTTGCTGCGTGTTAAATATATATTTAACACGCAATATATATATTTATATGTATATAAATACCTTCTTCAAGATCCCGTACCAACACAGAGACGGTAGAAGCAAGAACATAGGGATTTAATGGCCTATTAATATCCATTATGCCATTCATTCACTTGCTCATCTCAATCACGTCCTGTACCACCTCACCCCCAAGCGAATATAAGCTTTGGCAGAGCATGGAAAATGTGCACGGGAGACATCTCCCGTCACGCTGGGTGTAGACGCACCTCCACAGATCTCCAGTATCAGCTCTTGATACTGGTAATGGCTCAAAGGGGCCACCACTTACGGGCTATTCATGCCCGTGCCACCTTTTGGGTGGCTTAATCTTCATCAATCAATCAATCATGGAAAATGTGTCTTTAAAAATGTAAGGAGTGCCTTGCGAAACGCATCTTTAGGCGTCAGACCATAATATAGTGTGAAAAATTAACTTTGGAGAGTTAATTTTTCAATTACCCTCGACAGTGAAGAAAAACATAAGAAATATGGAGAAGATCCGTGTTAGAATCATTAATCTTATCCTTTCGGTCATATTCAACAACATATGTTTACAAGAAAGACCGCTATGAAAATATACAAAATATTATTATTGACCAATATAATAGAAGCAGGTCATATACATGTGCAGTGTTGATGATGTGTGTGTATGTGTGGTCCCAGGTGGTCAATGGTCACAACATTTATACAAGCAGATTCCCTCCAGGCTGTAACAGACTACAGCTTAATACAGGAAATACAGCACATGCTATTGTAGTTGTCGCTGCCGAAATAGTGTGACTCGCGACAGGCAATGATCGTCTCTCTGTCCCAGTGGAATAAAGGCTTGATTTGCCCGTATGTACTCACCTACATGTGCTTGCGAGGGGTTGAGCTTTGGCTCTTTGGTCCCGCTTCTCAACTGTAGTGTGCATGTGTGTCCGTGCGTGTATGTGTGTGTCGGTTAAATAAGACGTCCACCAGCCAATCAGTAACTGGGCCGGCTATTCTGGTCCTGGTTTATCTGATCGACCCGATAACATATCGCTGGCTATCTGTCTCCGCCGGGAGGAAACGCTCCAGTGTGACTTGTGCAGCAATTCTCTGGATGGAAGAGCCGGACCACTGAAGCCAATACGTGTTCCTTACGGTATCGTTCACTATCGAAAGAGTTCGTTTTTTTATAGTATGTAAATAGCCCTCCGTGGTAAATTTACATTTTTTTCGACAATAATACCGTTTATCTTTTCAATATTTTGATTTTGACAAACTGAAGTCAAAAATTTGGTCAAAATGATGAACTAAAGAATATATCTCACATCAATTCATCAGAGAATCAATTCACGTTTTGAGAATAAATAAATAATTTTCCATAAAATGCCAAAAATGTAAAAAAAAAAACTTTTTTTTTGTAATAGTAAAAACAAGATACTATTAGTGCAGATGAGAATTATGCTTCTACCCTTGACCTGTAATCTCCCAAGTAAAGTCATAAAGCCTTAAAGACCTGTAAAGCCATAATTACGTGCTTTAAGGAAGACACTTAAAACCAGAGATAAAGTAATTATCATGCGAATGCGCTAAGCATGGCTATATAGCACATGAAAGGGGGTATGATATCAACATAGGATTTACTATATGATATCAGGATAGGATTTACTATATGAGAACACGATAGGATTTACTATATAAGAACAGAATAGGATTTACTTTATGAGAACCGAATAGAATTTACTATATGAGAACAGAATAGGATTTACTATATAAAAACAGGAACTTAACTGGAGTATGAGAACACAACAGCAAAAATTGGAAAAAAATTATCTGAAGATTGTAGCGTAACAATAAAAAACTAGAGTTTTATGATGGGATGCTTAGGCCTGATCTATTGTTCACAATCTTCTCGTGCATACAGCAATTATATTGAAGAAGATTGTACTTTCTTATCATAAACCTTTGTTGCAGTTCTGGGTTTCCTACGTGTAATAACAGACAGATTGTGACATTACAAAGGTTTAACCAAGTCACATACAGACAGATAAAGAGTATAACCAAAGTGAGACACAGTAGCATACACAAAGAGATACGCAACAGATGGTATAACCAAGTTAGACAAAGATAATACAGTGGAATAATCAAGTACACACACATATAAAGAGAGTTTAGAGTGGTATAAGCAAGTGACACTGATAAAGTCAGATACAGTACTGTCATACCAACACATTATATTCTCCAGGCCTTCCAAGACCTTGTGTCTATCTTCGAAGACATGGAGAATATAATATGTTTACCACATTATAGTTACCACGAGGTAACTATAGTTACCTTGTGTCTAGTTGTCGTGTGCCATAGACACTAGCATGATATAATATACCTCTATGACACAGATATATTGTCCTGAGAAACAGCTGTCATTATGCCAGCTCTCCCTTCTCCTCTTGTTCTTTCTTTTTAGCTTATCTCTCCTTCCTCCTTATCTTATCGCCTTATCGCTTCACCTGCTCTATGCACGCAACCCCTTTCTCCATTCCTTACCTCCCTTTCGCTTTTCTCTCTCTCTCCTCTCCTCTCTCTCTCTCTCTCTCTCTCTCTCTCTCTCTCTCTCTCTCTCTCTCTCTCTCTCTCTCTCTCTCTCTCTCTCTCTCTCTCTCTCTCTCTCTCTCTCTCTCTCTTTGTCTCTCTTTGTCTCTATCTCTTAATGTTTACGGTGGTGGCCCATCTCATGTTTGCTCAGACAACATTCTATGTACGTTTCCCTGATTGATGTTGGCCGTTTGAAGCCCAATAGTTTCTACCTACTTCATAGGTTTATTTTGTCCTTTTGTTCTATCTTTGCTAGTGCTTTGGTGGTGTCTCTTAGCGAGTGTCCTGTTGTCCTGTATTAGCGAGAGTTCTGTTGTCCTGTTGTCCTGTATTAGCGAGTGTTCCGTTGTCCTGTTGTCCTGTATTAGCGAGTGTTCCGTTGTCCTGTTGTCCTGTATTAGCGAGTGTTCCGTTGTCCTGTTGTCCTGTATTAGCGAGTGTTCCGTTGTCCTGTTGTCCTGTATTAGCGAGTGTTCCGTTGTCCTGTTGTCCTGTATTAGCGAGTGTTCCGTTGTCCTGTATTAGCGAGTGTTCCGTTGTCCTGTTGTCCTGTATTAGCGAGTGTTCCGTTGTTCTGTTGTCCTGTCTTAGCGAGTATTCATTCAGGATCTTCCCGATACTGTGAGAGACTCAGTATATTATCTATTATCCTGAGTGTCTGTAATTCTGGCGCAACACCAGAGAGGTTATAACTTGGTATGTGATTGATGAGTCTTGACCAGGATGGGTTGACTGGCCATTATAAGTGTTCACCCCTGTTTACCCAACAGTAATTTGGTACCTGGTTGTTTACCGACTAGCGGGTCGTGTTCTGTGGAAAGTAGTGAGTACCATGATTTATAGGGAGGGAAAAGCTCTCAGCCTGATAACAGGAATCAGAAAGTGTCTGTTCCTGTACCTTCCTGTGTAAAACTAGTAGGGTAAGGCTTGGCATGAGCTACAGGGAGGGGAAACGATCTCAGCCTGCTAACAGGAGTCAGCATTCGTCTACTCCTGTACCTTCCTGTGTACAAGAAAACTCTTAAACCTTGCCTAACAGGATAACCAAACAGCGTATAGTAACGACCTGAGGATAACGGAAACTACAGCGTAACTTTCGATGGCTGATGAGAGTGATCTGATAGAACTATATTGCCCTAGAAGGGACTCGAGCCATGAAAGTAACTTGCTGAGATAGTCTGCCACTTGACCAGATACAGGTAAACCCAGGTAACGCAGGCTCTCTCCTCACGAAGGAGGTCATTCGTTTCCCAGTCTAATTTTTATGCGATTTAAAATCCCAAATATCATAATCTTTGCCATCGTTCTCCTTGCCAGAATCATTTTATTATTATTATTGCTTTCATACAGGTGTCATTGCATGTTTTCGTATTCACGTGCACTGTCAAGTGTACATGTTGTTGATATTTACAACATGCAGAGTCTTGCAGATTGCAGATTTCCTCTGATAATATATTTCCTCAAAGCTTCTGTGTTCCTGATTCTCTCCACCTCCTGCTGTTACTGTTCCTCCTTATAGTCTTCTTCTCTTCTTCTTTTTCCTCCTTTACTTGTAGATTTGTCCTCTCTTTTTTTAACTCTTCTTTCTAATAACACGAAGCCTCTGCTCGGGACTTTAGCTCTTAGGGCCAACTATTCTCTGGCTCTATTGATCACGCCTCTCCACACCGTTCCTCCGGCGCTCGATCCATTGAGATATTTTTTGAGACTGCTCAATGGAGGGTCGTTCGTCGTTGTCGAGTGATCACGTCTGAAAATGTTCACCGTTATGTTCAATGTTGTTGGACCTGTGGAGGAGAGGTTCATTCAAAAGGGGGAGCACCTTAGAGACTCTTTTATGGCGTAAAGATCAGTGTGGTATTTTATTTCTCTATTTCACTTTGTCGTATGCATAAAACTGCAATAACAGTTTTGCAACACAAAGCTGATAATGCAAATATGCAATTAAATTTCATTATATTAGTGACTGAAGTGGACAATATTGCATAATATGGTCAACAACATTTCATCAATGCAGTATTCTGAATACAAGCAAAAACTGAACAAGAACATTATTACGAATATAAATAATAGATTTTTTTCAGCATTTACAAAATATGTACAATTTAGAGTGTACTGTTAATGACCCATATTTTAATAACAGGCAACCGTAATGATTTTCATAAATTAGGGAAGTGTGTAAAAGGTTAATTGCATCTTTCATGTTAGCCAATCCACAATATTAATTCCTCGCATGATTTAAATTGTGGAGCATTGATAAATCGTTGGGTTAAGAGGGCTGCTTGGGTGTGTGCGTGTCTGATTAGGATGAAAAGGATGGATTTTTGGTTAGCTTCTTACCTCTTCGAGTGCTCTGTGTGCCCTCCTTTATTCCCACTTTCTTCATCTCCTCTTCTTACTCTTCCTTCACCTCCTTCACTTCCTCCTCTTGACACCAGACCAGGAGACGCATATCGCTCTTACCATAAAAACACTATTTACATATTTACAAACTCCACGTAAGACTACATTACTGATGTTGTTGTTGTTGTTATAAATTCAGGAACTGGGAACAAAAAGTTCCTAGTAGCACGGGCTATGGTGAGCCCGTAGTGGACTTACCTGGCACAGGAGCTGGGCAGTAACATGCATTACTGCTTAGGTCTTCAGGTCTCCTTGATGATATATGTCAGCTGCTCCTCCATCTAACTTCTCTCCCTCTCTCCTTCCCTCCCCCCCTCTCTCCCTCTCTCTCTCTCTCCCTCCCTCCCTCTCCCTCCCTGATTTTTTTTGTTTTTAAATTCAAGGAACACGAAAAAATAACTTGCCACGTTGAGGAGTTACTAGGGGGCGCTGTCCCATTGATATTTTTTTTGAGGGGGGCACCCGGGCGTGTTAACTCTCCGTTAGAGTGAGGAAAGTCATTGGTTATCACAGATGGTGACCTGACCTCTACTGACTGGTCATCTGGGGTCTCAATATGACGAGTCATATATATATATATATGACTCGTCATATTCATTGCAGATGTCAATGTTTTCTAAAAAAAAAAAAAACGTAAACATTGCAATTTTTGTGCTATTGACACTTGTCTCACGTCTTACACGCATACAAATATTCATACAATACATATTTCTCAATAAACATTATCTGTTATCAAGCTTGTGTGTATTATACACTCTCAGTTATACATTAGATATACCCAAAACGAAAAGTGTATTACACCTAACGGTCACTATGAACGATTTCATTCCGCCGATGATGCTTCTAATTTGCATCAGAATTCAATAACAGACTTGTAATTATGACGATGAAAGGCGCTGCTGAAGTCATTATCGCCAGGGGAAAAATTGGGGGAAAAATGAGGGGAAAAAATAGGGGGGAAAAAAACTGTAACAATGGAGTTTTATTAAGTGCTGATGCGTATCACGAGGCGGTAATAATGTTACGTCAATCGCTGCTGTCTAGTGACCACGCATGTGACTACACTCCTCTTCGTCCTGTGAGTGACGGCTTTTTTGGCGGCGAGTGTCACCTGTCACTCGTGAGCTGTCAGTGTCACTCCTTGAAGGTCTGTGAGGGATGACAGTTTACTTGTAGAACTGTCAGTGTCACCCCCCCCGTGTTGGTCTGTGAATGTTGGCTGTCACTTGTAGAGCTGTCAATGTCACCCCCCCGTGTTGGTCTGTGAATGTTGGCTATCACTTGTAGAGCTGTCAATGTGTCAGTCTTGTACCTCCTTCGTGAGTCTTGACAGTCGCAGGTATACTTGCCAGTGCATCTTGTAGAGCTGTCAGACGTCTCTTTGAAGACGTCTGATCAAAAAATGAAGAGAGAGAGAAAAACAGAACGAGGAATGCTTTTTAAAGAGATCTAATGCAAAAAATAAAAAAAAACAGGTAGAGAGAAGGAATGGGTGAAGAATACCTTTTGAAGACGTCAGATCCGAAGAAAGATCCTTGGATCATTTTGGAAGGGGGGGATGAACCCTGCTAGCTCAAGGCATCTGGTCAACAACAAGGGAGAGGAAATGGCTCTCAACATGTTAATGGAAATCTTCACACTTGAGAGTGCCAGCAAATGGGGCACTCGTATGCCATTACCAGCGCTGCCGGGAGTACTTTACATCCAACAAGAACCATTCTGGCCTTCTCGTGAGATCTTATTGAGGAGATACAATCGTCTTCCTCTTTCTTCCTTCCTCTGTTTCAGGCTGTTGGGCGTTGTATTGATTGGATGTAATGGAAGAGGGACTGGGAGGGGTGTATACTGGATAACACGTAAACACTCATTTTGCTCTCCCATCTTTAACTAGGAGATGAGGATGCTTTTTACCGAGCAAGGGAAGGATGTGTGTGTGTGTGTGTGTGTACTCACCTAGTTGTACTCACCTAGTTGTGTGTGCTGGGTGTGAGCTCTGGCTCTTTGGTCCGCTGTGTGTGTGTGTGTGTGTGTGTGTGTGTGTGTATGTGTGTGTGTTTACTAGTTGTGTTTTTGCGGGGGTTGAGCTTTGCTCTTTCGGCCCGCCTCTCAACTGTCAATCAACTGTTTACTAACTACCTTATTTTTTTTTTTTTTTTTTTTTTTTTTTTCCCACACCACACACACACACACACACACCCCAGGAAGCAGCCCGTGACAGCTGACTAACTCCCAGGTACCTATTTACTGCTTGGTAACAGGGGCACTTAGGGTGAAAGAAACTTTGCCCATTTGTTTCTGCCTCGTGCGGGAATCGAACCCGCGCCACAGAATTACGAGTCCTGCGCGCTATCCACCAGGCTACGAGGCCCCCTCGGAGTGTGTGTGTGTGTGTGTGTGTGTGTGTGTGTGTGTGTGTGTGTGTGTGTGTGTGTGTGTGTGTGTGTGTGTGTGTGACAGACAGACTAAGGACAGGGGTTGAGATTGCAGGCTCCTTAGGGGGTGACTTTAGGTGTGAATAATAGAAACAAATTTACTCAGGCTGGTACAGGTGTAGACAGACGACTTATGACTCCCTGTCATCAGGTTGATATCTTCTCCCCCCTTCCTATGGCTTAAGGTAAGCCCTTCCTCACAGGTGTTTCCCCTAGAACACGACTCGCCAAACGATTTACTTCCCGGTCCGCAATTACTGCTGGGTGAACTAATGCATATAGTCCCACTGGACACAACGTCCAAGAACAACGCCATTTCAACGCTCAATCTACGTCATTAACGTTGTTAACATCATTTCAACGTCGATTCAACTCCACTCTTGTATACTCATCCCACTTGGGTTATGGACTGGTGCCATGTCAATCCTCCCCGGGTTTTGTCACGAAGCGAGTGACTGTGTGTGTGTGCTATGTATGGGAAGTTGTGTGCGTGTATGTGTACGTATATGTATATCTAACTACTTTCAGTCCCCAGAAGCTAACCTAACAGGTGTCTAGGCTACCGCTGGGTGCAGAGGAGCATCAGGTGAAAGGATACGCCGCCAGATTGTCCCTTCTCAGACCTTTATGACTCCAAACCACCCACACATGGTGCCAGAAACTCCTAAAAACCTACACATTGTGCCAGGGACCCCTAAAAATCTACACATGGTGCCAGGGATTCTTAAAAACCTACACACGATGCCAGGGACCCTTAAAAACCTACACACGATGCCAGGGACCCTTAAAAACCTACACACGATGCCAGGGACCCTTAAAAACCTACACACGATGCCAGAGACCCTTAAAAACCTACACACGATGCCAGGGACCCTTAAAAACCTACACACGGTGCCAGAGACCCCTAAAAACACCTACATACGGTGCCAGGGACTCCTACAAACACCTGTCCATATAAGAGGATCGTCCACAAGAGACAGAGGGATGGTGGAGCGACACACGCACACACACACGAGTGTCCCTACACACGCCTCCAATTAGCTGTCAAGTGGACAGTATCTGCCGGACGCCGCCACCACCGCCACCACCGCCACCACCTATCCTGCTAATAACCATCCAATTACCTGTCCCGGGAGCTTGTTATTGCTGCTGCTGCTGCTGCTGTTGCTATCTGCTGCTGTTGGTGTCTGCTGTGGCTCTGTTTTACTGTTGACAACAGTATCACGAGGGCAGAAGAAGCAAGCACTGCGCGGCATGTGGGGTTAGAAGTTGCTCAAATAAACAAGAAGCAGGCATTAACAGGTGTGCATTAACAGGTGTGCATTAACAGGTGTGCATTAACAGGTGTGAACGAACAGGTGTGTGCACTAGCAAGGCGTGCACACACCTGACACTGGGGCAAAAGACTGGAGAAAGATGGTCTGATTGACATTTACGATCCTCAAAGATTTACAAAATAGGACGACTTGTTCTGAATGGAAATCAGTAGAAGAGGACGAAATTGGAAGCCTCTGAGAGCCAAGTGAAGCCTCGCTGAAGCTGGGAAACATTTATTCAGAGAGTAAGGAGATAATGTGATTATTCGAGGGAAAAAAAACACAAAAGGCTTTGTGCTTTTTCCCGTACTTGTAGTATCGGGGGATCGAACGTCGACCTGCAAGAAGCGACGCCGTCGCTGTCAGTACACCCACAGGCCGGTACACCCACAGCTATGAAACTGGAAACAATATTTGACGCCATAACACCCATAATGTATTAGAGCGATAACTCGCTCTCTGGCAGTGGGCCCGCGACACACTGCTGGCTTGCACCATTAACGCGGTTTGCCAACCAGTTTTTTTAGTCCCCCCTCTCTAAAAAAAATCTATTTTTACTTTTACTCCACATGCATACTCACACACACACACACACACACACACACACACACACACACACACACACACACACACACACACACACACACACACACACACACAAACACACACACACACATTATGTATATATATATATATATATATATATATATATATATATATATATATATATATATATATATATATATATGCGGAAAATCCACAGAGAAATATGAAATGAGGTGAACGTTTCGGCTTTGTTAAAGCCTTTGTCAACACCAGACTGACTAAGGAGAAGGGAGAAGGGGGAGGATATATAGGCCGACACCTGACCAACCCATCCCTAGGGGTGGTCAGGTGTAATTAACCAAAATCAGGTATAGCTTAGCTTAAAATGGTCAAAGAGGATTAAGCGGTCAGAGAATAAGGATGAAAGATTAAAGAAAAGCCTCATGAACACACAATATATGAATATACAATTATAATGAGACATTGTAAGCCTCTCTATCAGAGTTGTTTCTTAAACTGTTGTGCAATATTATAACTTAAAAATGGATCAAGTTTGTACATTCCAGTACTAACATTAAGAAGATTTGGACACTGACTGATTAGAGCAGACTCAATCAAATTCCGTTCCACGAAATCCCCACAATTGGTAATGCTTTTTGCCCCATTCCAGTTAATATTGTGATCGCATAAACTCGTATGTAGATACAATGCATTAGACGTTTGGGCAGTTCTAATACTATAAGCATGTTGTGACAACCGCAATTGTAAGGACTTTCCTGTTTGTCCAAGGTACACAGAATCACAATTAATTTAATTTAATGATCAGTGTTTTGTGATCGTCAATTGCATATATATATTATATATATATATATATATATATATATATATATATATATATATATATATATATATATATATATATATATATATATATATATATATATATATATATATATATATATATATATATTTACGTCTTACGAAAGTAAATGTAGACGTAAGTGTTTGAAATTGTTTTCGATTTCGTGTTGATATCACCACGTCATCATAACTACATCAAAACATCATCTTAGCACCAAAGTAACCATATTATCCACCTCCTCTTTTATCCAAGTGATCCCACTCTCAGCCCTGAGCCGGCCCTTGTGTCGCATCAACAATTAAATCAAACTCGATTGATGACGGAAGGCCCATATGAAACTAACCCCCCCACAGTGAGCATGAAAGCTAAACAGTAAGGGGGGAGGAAAAGTACGCTATCGTACAACAAGAGGCAAACTATCGGACTCTCAAAATGCCAGACACAGTCAACCAATCACGCGCTCTCTCACGGTTCGACAATAACCTTCACTGGTGGGAAATTGCCTCAATTCCGGGCACTTTCTCATGTCTCGTAAAACTGGGGGGAGGGGGGAGAAGGGGGCGCACACCCCCCCCCTCCCCCCACGTGAGTTGCAAAAGCGGTTGGTGAAGTGTGAGATTAGATATCGAACAGATGTGTGCGTGTGTGTGTGTTGGAGAGCCTTAACATGCGGGCTGCTCTTTGAAGGGATTACCTCAGCTGTTCTCCCGGTCGTTGTGGAGGCGGTACGCGGAAATGGAAAGACGGTATCTTAATACTGACCACTTCTGTCAGACACGTGTTATATATATATATATATATATATATATATATATATATATATATATATATATATATATATATATATATATATATATATATATATATATATATATATATATACACACACACACACACACACATATATATGTGTGTGTGTACTCACCTAATTGTGCTTGCGGGGGTTGAGCTCTGGCTCTTTGGTCCCGCCTCTCAACGTGTGCGTGTGTGTGTGTGGCAAGCTTGAATGGCCCCCAAGCTAATATGCAACAGAAAACTCCTCACTCTTGATGGATTCAGACCCAGACAGCCAGGGGGCTCCATACACCTTGGCGTGTCCAGTGTGGCCTGGTAACCACTAGGCCACACTGACTGTTCAAAAGAATTGAAAGTCGTCTGACCCTTAACCCAATTCCCGAAAAGGTAAGGGAATTTTGATTATGGTCGTTATCTTTTGGCTATGGTCGTTATCTTCTCGTTATGGTCGCTGTCTTTTTAGCTATAGTCGCTATTTTTTTTTAATATATTTCAATTCCGCTTAAACGTGCATATGATGATTATGGTCTAGCAGTTGCAACGATGGAAAACCTAGCGGAACAGGGCAACGAGTTTATACAAATATAATAATCTCCAAATAACCTGTCTAGGGCTGAGACCACAACACCTCAAGCTGAGGGTGGTAGCGAGAGCTTGTCACGCTTAATACGCAGGCGAGGAATGAATACCTGAACACCCTATCAAGGAATGTTTTGGGGCTCTGTCATTAGTGTGAGGCTGCCACGTGGTAACCACATTCTCTCTCTCTCTCTCTCTCTCTCTCTCTCTCTCTCTCTCTCTCTCTCTCTCTCTCTCTCTCTCTCTCTCTCTCTCTCTCTCTCTCTCTCTCTCTCTCTCTCTCTCTCTCTCTCGTTCAAGGCGAGCCTCGATAATGGGCTGGCTCCTCCAGGGGACCTCAGGGGGCCTGCCTTCATAGGATTGGTGTCGTATCTAAAGCTCAGGGATTCAGGTCATCAGGGATCAGGTCTGGCTCGATGATAGATGAAACAGTCTCTTTAATTAGAACTGGGATTTCCTTTCTGCCTCCAGGGGGTGGGGGGAGGGTATAGAGCTTCCGATAGACATATTGAGAGGGATGCAACAGTGTGTGTGTGTCACACACACACACATACACACACACACACACACACACACACACACACACACACACACACACACACACACACACACACACACACACACACACACACACACACACACACACACATATACAGACCTACACTTTATTTTAATATTTAATATATACGACATAAAATAGTTCCTAAAGTCTAATGGCAAGAGCTCTCAATAAACGCGTAAGGGACCCCTTGAGGCGACCACCAGCACCACTTTAATGGGGGGTAACTATTGCGAAATGCCTCTTTAAATGTTAGCTTCTAAAATTGAGCGTTCCTTGCATCTTTCATGTAACACTTTCGGGGTAAACTCTGCGAAACACTAGAGACGTGAGTTGCGTCTGTGTCTGATGTTCTAATGAGTCGTCTTTCCTGAAGACCGTTTTGAAGGAGATCTTGTAACACTTTGCAACACTTACAACGCTTTTGATCATTGACTCTCGGGGCCAGGGAAGAGGAGGGGCACTTCTCTGATGGTTGGTTTACCTAATTAATGGCTTCTGTGAAGCACTCAACTAATGGTTGTCCTGCCAAGTGGACCTTCTGCAAGCCTAGCCTTCCCCGGAGGATGAGAAGCTAGTGGAGCCTATCCCCCGCTCCTTAAAGAACTCTCCCGATCTCCAAGGAGATCAGGCTTCCTTCTGGAGTCTGGAGCACTTTTACTCCTTTGGAGAACGCTGCCTACCTAGCTGGAGCAGTCAGTCTCCTGGGACCAGGTCTCCCAGACGAACGCCTCTGACCTACCTGGAAGACTCACCTGTGTTTTAGTCTCCTAGGAGATCGCTAAAGACCTCTTTGAAACACACTTCTGGAATCCTGTCTCCTAGGGGGGGGTTCTACTGACCTTACTGAAGCACTCTTCTGGCGTCTGGTCTTTGAGGATATTTCCTTCGACCTGCCTGAATCACTGTTCTTGATCCAAGACTCACTGGTTCAAGAACAGTGAGTCTTGGTTAGTTCTAACAGGAGACTCCGTTGTTAATCTCCTGCCAAAACAAACAACGGAGATGCATCACATCGCAAACCCCTACGAGAACACAACACAAACTCTACAGACATGAAACATGTACTCACACGCCTCTGAATTTCCTTAACCGGATCCGGTACCTGGTCCAAGGCTTGAATCCCAGCATCACCCATCACAAACTGGTCAACAACTGGAGAGCGTCAAAGAATGTTGCCTGAATTTTCCTGACGGACGCCGTCTCTAGTGAGCTCAAAGGTGGCAGGAAGCCGGAGGCTTTTCAAAGGTTTACGCTTAGGATTTTTTCCGGCTTTAAACGTATTCTGTCTTGGCATTTACAGTTTCGGCCGGTAAGCGGCTCTATGGGTTTATTACACTGGGTGAAAAAGCATCTACGGTTATCTGTCTTCATTGTGCCCAAGCGCTTTGACTGGTTGGTAGAGCGACGGTATCGCTTCATGCAGGTTGGCGTTCAATCCTCGACCGTCTACAAGTGTTTGGGCACCATTCCTTCCCCTCGTCCCATCCCAAATCCTTATCCTGACCCTTTCCCAGTTCTATATAGTCGTACTGCCATCCTCGCCACCTCACAGGAGACATCTCCCGTCACGCAGGTTGCAGTCGCACCTCCACAGATCTCCAGTATCATCTGTTGATACTGGTAATGGCTCAAAAGGGCCGCCACTTACGGGCTATTCGTGCCCGTGCCACCTTTTGGGTGGCTTAATCTTCATCAATCAATCAATCTCACCACCTTGGCTTCACCACAGATGAAGCAAGGTGGTGAGGATGGAAATAGAAGTATCTGAGAGTAGACCTAACACCAAACGTATCCCACAGAGGCATCCATGATTATATTTACATAATAAAGTTTTGAACATTAGCACAGCCTTCGGTAAAATAAACAACATGTTATGAACGCAACATAACAGCATGTGTCTGAGCAGTACTAAAATACGCAGTACCAGCCTGGAACCCCATCTAATACAACTCCAAACGAAAAGAGAAAAAAAAATTTTACAAGTCTAGGCCCAGAATTGAGGGAAGTGAGCAATGGGTATACACTAAATAAAAGTAGAAATAGACAGGACATGATCTAGGCATGCAGAATACCCACGAGCATTGCTGAAATAGTTATGTAATATTAAAATGAACTATCCACATAGAACATTCGCCGGAACCTATTGTGCCATCCTTAAAATCTGATAAAGTCATACTGGGAATGAACTTCCAGCTTTACCAGGAAGACCTTGTAGAGCAGCGGCCCAAAAGGCCTCGCGCGCCCTGAAATGCGGCAGAATTAGCAATCTTTCGCGGAAAAAAAATCTTAAAAAACTCTTGATCTTGCCATCCTGGTTTAATTAATGAGGTCATGGCTAGGAGGAGGAGCAGCCAGCAGAGCTCTCCAGGCAAGACTACCGCAAGAGAGAGAGAGAGAGAGAGAGAGAGAGAGAGAGAGAGAGAGAGAGAGAGAGAGAGAGAGAGAGAGAGAGAGAGAGAGAGAGAGAGAGAGAGAGAGAGAGAGAGAGAGAGAGAGAGAGAGAGGGGGGGGGGGGTTCGTGAGGCAAGCATTCGCCTGACTCACGAAGGTTTTCCTCAAGGTTCGAGCCCTGGGCACGCGTGATTGATCGGTAACCTATACTTCCTAAATGAAATCAGAAGTCGTCTACCCACTTGTGCAAAAATAGAGAAAATAAACCAAAAATATGTAAAAAAAAAAGGCAGACTAATATGTAAACCAACATCTGCTTCAGCAACAAATAAACATAATTAGAGTTTACCGCTCGGAGTTGTGAGAATTATTAACATTCTCAACTTGCCGGAAGATGGTCAGACAAGACTCACTTGATGGAGACGAAACTCTCAAGACTTTCTCACGCCAGAGATGCATTGCCGCTCATGTATTAACAAGCCTCTAACTAGCCACAATTCTTTACAGATTCCTAGAATACTAAATTGTAAAATTAAATTTCAAGGAGCATACACACACACACAATATATATATATATATATATATATATATATATATATATATATATATATATATATATATATATATATATATATATATATATATATATATATATATATATATATATATATATATATATAAAGCTGTGCAGCTTTACACTAGACTGGAACAGGTGAAACAGGAGACAGCTGACCTCAGCATCCGTGTCACAGCCATGAAATATCGTTGAAATTGTGCCCAGATGGTCGGCGGTGAAGCGAGAGGAGGGTCGCTCAGCCCAGTTTAATAAAACCTACGAGTTAGTTTTTATGTAATACATCAGTGTATTAAACCTGCATGCAGACCTGGTCGGGCAGACCTGGTCGGGCAGACCTGGTCGAGCAGACCTGGTCGGGCAGACCCACTCAGCCGATGATTACTGTAACTTCTGAATAGCGTGCTAAAGCCGATAGTAAATTTGCATGTGTGAGGCAGCGGGGCGGTGACGAGGGAGGTGGAGTGTGTATATATATCGCTTTACGACTCGCAGATCTGATCTGTCATGGAGACCTTCCTCGTCGTTAACTGGGCGACGTCCTCTCCACCCGCCTCTCTAAGCCGCTCCGTAACCTCATAGACAACATTTGGGAGGCAATGTTATGCGAAATATATGCCGTTACGGTAGGTAAACTCAACTCGGTTTACAACAAAAGAAGAGATATAGAGAATAACAACGTTTTCCCTCACCAATACCAACATATGTGTGATAAACTAACGGGTAACTAATTTATTTCCTAGGAACACACAGTCCTCAGTCGCCTCAATAACGCCCAGAGAGCTCGTGAATATTACTTCAAATAGATTTTGGGATTTTCTGACAATTTTTTTCTTGTATTTGAACAATAAAAGAAAGTCCCTCGTTGTTTTTAACGTTTTAGAGTGAAAGAACATAATGGAATTGAATCTGGAAGTGCATTACAGCATTTAATTGTCAACTCATTTCACTATAGAGACCGGGTAGGTGACTATCCACTAGACTAGGACCCGGGTAGGCGACTATCCAGTGGATAGTCAGTGGCTAAAAAGATGAATAGAAACCGGATCTCAAAAAGCCAGAGCCTAGCGACTACGGAGAAAATGCAGACACAGACCTGTCAGACGTAAGCCACTGCAAGCCACAACAAGCAGGAAAAACTACAGCAAAGCCTTAACTCTGTGGAAAGACTGAGCAGTAGGAACTTTTCCGTGTCACCTTGTCGACAAACTTGTGTCATGTGTGTGCCGACGCGTCTTGTTGTGTCAACAGGTAGTGTAGAGAGGAGGGAAGGGTGGGAGAGAGAGAGAGAGAGAGAGAGAGAGAGAGAGAGAGAGAGAGAGAGAGAGGGAGAGAGAGAGAGAGAGAGAGAGAGAGGGATAGAGAGATTAAGAAATGCACCAAACTCAAGACCAAGATGCAGCCTCCAGCCTCCAGCCTCAGCATCAGTAACTACACATCTGCATGTGTCGTTCCTCTCCACAAACACCCGACTGACTGTCTCACGAGATGCTTATGAGAAAGTATGTAACAATTAAGATACTTCAGTGTCTTATGTCCGTAATCTGATCATTATGCATTAATGAAGTAGATCAAATTTACCTTGCTCTAATATAAATGTATCAACAAAACCTGCAAAGAGACCTTATGGCTGATGTCTCATCTAGCAGCACGTAAAACAGCCGTCTATGTGTTCATCTTTGTCGATAAATAATTCATCAACTCGCAAAAATAAGGTCTTGGTCTAGATTCTTGACTGGTTAATGCCTCAAGCATACTTCAAAGCAGCACAAGCCTCAGTTCTTACTGATATATTCTTTGCTTCAGCACCAACATACCCCACAGTATACTCACTGACATGTCACCTTTCACCATGTTGTATATCCCCATCACTTGGACCCGCCTTGTTCCTGGTGCACTTCAACAGCCCCCACCACAGAGGACACGCTCCTCCTTACGACGGTTGCAGATGATGTGCAACAAATGATGATGAGACTTTCCGGATTTGGAATGGAGGTTGTCTAAAAATATCCATTCAAAATTAGATTCGACATAACACAGTCAGAAAACAAATATACATAAGACGATAGAATGATGTTAAGTGGGAACTAGACACTAAAGTTGAACCCTGGCAAGCACAGAGACCAGAACACACACCCTGTACACCAGTTGATTGACAGTTGAGAGGCGGGAACAAAGAGCCGAAGCTCAATCCCTGGAAACCCAACTAGGTGAGCACACACACACACACACACACACACACACACACACACACACACACACACACACACACACACACACACACAAACAAATACACGCGCACACAATACTATATCAAGAGAAGTACGGACTATACAAGAGGGGTATTGGGAAAGATGTGGCAAGGAAATCCCAGTGTAACTTTGTCTTACCTAGAAATACAAGTAAGCAATCAGGCAATTACACTGTATCTAAAATATAAATCTTTTAGTGCTCTACAACTGCCTAGTCCAGTCAGGATTGTAACGATTTCTACTCATAGTCACAAATAAACCATCTGATTGAAATTCTGGATCACAGAATGATTACACAGCATATTGGAGAGTATAATTAACAAAATATAACATTCAGACGCACTAAGGATATAATCTATTGAGAATAAGCGAGCAGAATGGTGAGTAATGATACCTTAGAAAGGGATCTGCAGAGAGTAGGAGGAAGGGGAAGGAGCCGTGCCAGATGGAACAAGACATATGATAGGGATACCCAAAGACAGTATGGGATCATGTTAACACCAAAATATTGTGGGAAGGGGCAGAACGAGCAACACTGGCGAGAACCAGCTCAGTTATGAGGGGTGATAAAGGCCCCAGTGAAGGAGCCATCACTGAAGGGTGGAATCGGGCCAATTAATGGAGAGAATCAGTGTTGTTAAGGGAAAAGGACAGAGAACGAGAGAGAGAGAGAGAGAGAGAGAGAGAGAGAGAGAGAGAGAGAGAGAGAGAGAGAGAGAGAGAGAGAGAGAGAGAGAGAGAGAGAGAGAGAGAGAGAGAGAGAGAGAGAGAAAGAGAAAGAGAAAGAGAGAGGAAACTCTAGAAGGGTGAGAAACTCCCTCCAGTAACTCCAGTGAGAGTGAACTAGAGGGACGCACAAACGAGACGATTGAGTACATTGTACCAAGCCTCACGCTGGGTTACACCAAGGTAAACACCAGTCACAAAAAAAAGAGACCAAGAAAGCAGAGGCTACATGATTCAACAGCCGATTGCAAGAAGTGTAAACACAGACACAAGTCTACTTGAGGCAAGTGGAGGGAACAGTGTTCCCAGACACATCCAGAACTACCGTGGAAGACCAGGAATGACTTCACCAAGGACAGAGAAGTCTTCCTGTGGTGGTACGTAAATGGCATAGAACCACCCATTATCTGGCCCATGGTTCTAAAGAGATACTGGAGTAGAGGTAATCTTTTTATGGCACTAACTAACGCCGTTACCAAGTTAAAGACGTTCAAGACTTCACAAAGACGTAAATGTAGAAGAAGCATCAATACGGGCGATAGACACGATACACGCAATAGATCGGCCTCACAGACATGCTGACTTTTGTGGAGTAGTGAAGATAATCAGGAAGAGGGAAGTGGCGCATCTGGCGAGGACTGACCAACTTTATAACTTAAGAGGCAGTATGGTTTTAGTGCGGGGCCGGGACAGGAGTGCCTGATGAAATCTGATTGAATTATACGACGCTCACCAGGTTATGGCTCGAGGGGGGAAGGCGGGCGAGTGGATTGCATCTCTCTCTAGATTGCCAAAACTCTTCCGACACTGTTTCCCTGTTACCACAGAAGTCGGTCACCACTTTCTTTGAATCCCCCCTTCCCAATCCGTCCCATCCCCCCTCTCCTAACTTCCCCCTCCTCCCTCTACTGCTGTTGGTTCAAGGCAGGAGACGAACCACGTCGTCCGATCAGTCGTTGAGTAGGTTAGTGACCAGCAGTTATTATGTGCCTGCATTTTCTACCCATTGTAAGTTATTGTATATTTACATCATATTTACACCCAGTTTAGAGGGGTAAGAGTGTAGGACTCAGACTATTCCGTTGTCTTCTCTCCGTTAACATATATATGTGTGTAGATAAGGTGAGTGTTATTAACAACCAGAGCCGAATATTTAACCTTCCATAAACTGCTTCTGGACAGTTGTGTCGAGTGTCACGGCCTAGAGAGAAATCCGTCCTCGGCTCTAGTTCATTCCATCCAGCGGTCGACCCCACAGACGCATTCATAAATTTTAACATGCTGTTCATTCAAAACGGGAATTTTCTCAAATATAAATTTATTTTATAATATATTAGCATATTGTGCATATATAAGCATAGGTTAGGTTAGGTGTATAGGTTCTGTTGGCGATTATTTGTATTTGTAGTACGTGGGTGAAGCATTTACAGCGTTGTGGTTCGAACAAAATTCGTCAGTGAAGCACTTGTTCCGGAAGTGTTCGAACGAAATCAAAGTTGTGAGTCGTGTGTAAACCGTTTTTCATTCATAAACAGCGGGTCTGGCGGGTGCATGGAATCACTTCTGGGTCTGTTTGGAGGACGGGTTGAAGAGAGCTACTGTGGGGGTCCGAGACAAGGTGAGGTGAACCCAGTATGCTCTTGGGAGTTGAGAGAGACGAGTGACTATACGAAAAGGTCGTGTGTGTGAGACAAGCTCGCAGCATTCTGAGGTCGTGTCAGGTTAGTGTGAGACAGGGCCTTTTTTTACAATTTTTTTAAACAGGATTTTTTTACAATTTTTTTAAACAGGATTTTTTTACAATTTTTTTAAACAGGATTTTTTTTACAAAAGACAGGTTTTTTGATGTGGAAGAGGGGACCTAGGTAGTTTAGTGTCGAGACGCTCTTTTAGATAATCTTACGATATATTTTGATGTTATATCTAGTAGTTTATTTATCTGGGGTGGAGGGGAGACTAGTGAAGACGTATGTGATGCAGCATGGGGGGAGGAGGAGGTCTTAGAGGGTCTACGTGGGGGTATTGGAAGAGACCTGGGCACCACCGGGTAACCTATTTACTTGACAATAGCTTCACCTGCCAGGAATCCCTGATAAGAAACGGGGGCTCAATGTTCATTTTATTCACTTACAAAGTATTCGACTACATGTAATCATTTATATAATTAGAGGTTTAAGGTTTTTGTTCAATTTGCTTGCAGAGCGACTTGCTATGCAACATCTTCTTGCGATATTATTCAGTATAGCAACTGTCAAGGTAGTCCTGTTCTTTCTGTATTTCTCAGTGTATCCGAAGCCATTCTTACTGTATTTCTCAGTGTATCCAAAGCCATTCTTACTGTATTTCTCAGTGTATCCAAAGCCATTCTTACTGTATTTCTCAGTGTATCCAAAGCCATTCTTACTGTATTTCTCAGTGTATCCAAAGCCATTCTTACTGTATTTCTCAGTGTATCCAAAGCCATTCCTACTGTATTTCTCAGTTTATTCAAAGCAGTTGACAAATGTGAGAAAGAGCTCACTAAGGTCCTTTGAGAACTGCTAACAGAGGCATCTGACCTCTAATGGAGGGGAGACATCTATTTCCATCTTCACCTGGTAACTTGGGGAGTGAGGAGCAGAATAATAACCCCGCAGGATATTTTCTGATGGAGGGTGGTGTTAAATATGATGCTTTTCTGTCTCTTAATATCTGTCATCTGTTTTGATGCTAGTAAGAGTCGAGATGCAGTGGGGGGGCAGACAGCAGTGGGGGCAGACAGCAGTGGGGGCAGACAGCAGTGGGGGCAGACAGCAGTGGGGGCAGACAGCAGTGGGGGCAGACAGCAGTGGAGCAGACAGTAGTGGAGCAGTCACGACAGATGCGCAACAGCTAATGTTCGGTTACGTTGATAATATTGCTTTGTAATGCTGATAATACAAATTGGTACAGAAAATTAATCTTTCCTCTTATATTGTGTACTCCTGAAGGGATTCTGAATTCTGAACTAATTTGTCTTAACCCCTTGCAAGATGACGGCCACCTTGCTCGTAAAGAACACCTCCGAGACTCGACGGAATGTCTTGAGCAGAGATGAATGTTCCTTATACATGCTCAGATTTACACCCAAGGTACGCCCTGCCAGCCACAACAGCTCGAGAGAACTGACGGGTTTACATTCCACCCCCACCCCCCACCCCCCTTACCCCCGGTCAAATGAGAATAAAGGATCAGGATTATGTGTACACGTGAATATATATATATATATATATATATATATATATATATATATATATATATATATATATATATATATATATATATATATGACTCGGTGATGTCTTGAAGTAAACAGGGAACCTGCTTTCGCCGTTTTTCATTCGCGTTATTTTTGCTAAAACGCTGAAAATTTTCCCGTGTCGACAACCCTGTTTAACATTCACACCGGTTTTCCGTGTCACCCTCCTCCTCCTCCTCCTCCTCTTCCTCCGTCAACCTGTTCCGTCAAAAGTCACAAACGCACCAGATGGCAAAAGTTACCATCCCATCTCGCGGCCAAAAATTGCCAGGGGGGGGCGAGAAACTAGTTAATCGGCCATCAGAAATATGAGTTAGGAGCCCATCAGAGCTTACGAGCGGGGAATAGCGAGCCCCCACCAGCCCACCTGTGTATAACTCAGTTAAACAATGATTTAGGAGGTCGAAAGAACGATGGGCCGGCCTTCACAAGCCTAACGGGGCAGTAAAATTAGATTTCCCCCCGCGGTAATGTGCTTTATTTCCGGCAGCTCGTCTGAACAGCATGCCAGGTGGTGCTGTGTACGGCGCCAGGTGGTGCTGTGTACGGCGCCAGGTGGGGCTGTGTACGGCGCCAGGTGGTGCTGTGTACGCCACCAGGTGGTGCTGTGTACGGCGCCAGATGGTGCTGTGTACGGCGCCAGGTGGTGCTGTGTACGCCGCCAGGTGGTGCTGTATACGCCGCCAGGTGGTGCTGTATACGGCGCCAGGTGGTGCTGTGTACGCCGCCAGGTGGTGCTGTGTACGGCGCCAGGTGGTGCTGTGTACGCCACCAGGTGGGGGGGGTGAAGTACTGTACCCACCTAAGTGGTACTCACGTATCAGGAACTACGAACGAGTGAGATATAGCTCCTGGTCCCCCGCCTGATCCTTGTTTAACCAGTTGCGTTGTAATTTAACTTTTCTGATGTTCACATTCTTTGTCGAATCCGTCGATAAAGAAGTATATGGAGGTGGCTTCTACAACTTCTTCTTTCATTGTGTTGCACTTGTTAACTCATACTAGTTACTGGTATATCATTTTCCATTTCCTCAACTCGATTTGCGTTTCTTGGTTGCTTCTTCTTCTTGATGGTAGGTGCAAGTGTAATCTCCCAAGGACTGCACGAGTACAAGTGTTGAGAGACGCCTTGATGTTGAGAATGACAAGGTTTCCAAAGTGTCTGTTTGTCTTGGGCTGGAGATGGAGGAGCGGTGACTAAAACGGAGACGAGTGTTAGGGAAATACAATCTATGGCATCTGCACAAATGCAGATGTACCTAAATGTGTTAATAAAAATCCAAATATGTTTGGCAACTGGTGGCGCATCAGGTATAGATGTGACACAAGTCAAATGTAGCCCTCTTATCTAAGTATCGAACGCGGACTCTCGGTACAACAGCACCTCCTCGCTATTCCTGCCGAGAGACCGAGAGCACTCCCTGTTGTCTTCGTTAAGAGGGATTAGAACCTGGAAGAGGCCCCCGCGCGGGTCATCAGAACTTCTCACTGGACCCTCGTGAACTTGAACCCCGGCCAGGATTGATCACCTTACGCAAACAGGGCGGTGGTGTGGGAGATGTAGAGAGAGATATTTTGATGAATAAGAGAAAGGCAAGACAGAACATTATTTTGTTCTGTACATCTGCTTATTTCTGTTTTTCTCTCTCTCTCTCTCTCTCTCTCTCTCTCTCTCTCTCTCTCTCTCTCTCTCTCTCTCTCTCTCTCTCTCTCTCTCTCTCTCTGCCTAATTATTATTATTGCGGGTTTCCTGTTTACGGGCCCAGCAGCCTATGACGTCAGAGGCCTTGCAACCACCCAGGGCCCAATGGGCGGAAAGAATCACGGCCACCGAAGCTCATATCGTCCAATAAGCGAGAAGAATGATGACATCATTTATAAGCATCCTCCAATTAGCATACAGGCTTCATTTAGGCTTCATAACCCCTGCCACGAATAGGAGAGCTACGTACTTTTCACATAAAATAACTCTCTTCAGCTAGTTGTTCACGTCAATTACTCCCTAAGGAAGGAATTGTGAATATGCTGGTGCAAAGTGCCTTATGGAGAGTTAAAAAAGAGACAAACTTCATGTATAGTGATAACAGTTGGGTCTACATAGGGGCGAGTCTTCTTCCTCCCCTATTCACAATGAAGGCTCCTCGAGATTAAACTCTGCGTTTGTTATTGCAGAAAAGTTGCATATTTGCTTGCCGGCAATTAAGCAATATTGGCAGCAATATGAGGGGTATAAAAGCTGGCCGAGGGAGCAAGGCTCAGTTTTAAGGCCAGACCAGTATCCGGCCTGTGAGAGTTATATATAGAAGAATGTCCCATTTATATATATATACATATGACAATGTCAGACCACGGAGGAAAAATGAAACAGGAAATTTCCTTAAGTACTTTCGTATATTAAATACATCTTCAGAAGGATGTATGACCTTCTGAAGATATAGATGAAGGATGTATGAAGGACCTTCTGAAGATGTATTTAATATACGAAAGTACTTAAGGAAATTTCCTGTTTCATTTTTCCTCCGTGGTCTGACATTGTCACATTCTTAATCACGTGTTTATTTTCGTGATATACACATATATACATATATTATAGCAGTAGCTATATTCTTCCTAATTATAACATTAGGATTAAGGACCTGCCCGGAACGCTACGCGTGCTAGTGGCTTTACGAGAATGTAAGAACTTTTGTATATATACAAAAAAATTAAAAATATATATTTATGCGCGAATGAGCCTGACTGGTCCCCAAGCCAATGTGCAACGGAAATCTCCTCACTCTAGCCAGGAACTCCATGCCCCCTCCACGTGTCCAGTACTCTCACCACTGAGCCACAACGACTCTTAACGACTTTTTAGGCACTACGGGCTCGCCATAGCCTGTGTTACTTGGAACTTTTTGTTCCAGATAGTATATCTTTAACAGCAACGACTTTCGTTGTGGCCCAGTGGTGATAGTACTGGACACGCTAAGGTGCATGAAGCCCTCCCTGGCTGTCTGGGGTTCGAATCCTTCTAGGGGTGAGAAATTTTATGTTTATATATATATATATATATATATATATATATATATATATATATATATATATATATATATATGTCGTACCTAGTAGCCAGAACTCACTTCTCAGCCTACTATTCAAGGCCCGATTTGCCTAATAAGCCAAGTTTTCCTGAATTAATATATTTACTATAATTTTTTTTCTTATGAAATGATAAAGCAACCCTTTTCTCTATGTATGAGGTCATTTTTTTTTATTGGATTTAAAACTAACGTAGATATATGACCGAACCTAACCAACCCTACCTAACCTAACCTAACCTATATTTATAGGTAAGGTTAGGTTAGGTAGCCAAAAAAAGCTAGGTTAGGTTAGGTTAGGTAGGTTAGGTAGACGAAAAAACATTAATTCATGAAAACTTGGCTTATTAGGCAAATCGGGCCTTGAATAGTAGGCTGAGAAGTGCGTTCTGGCTATTAGGTACGACATATATATATATATATTATATAATTATCAATACCTATAGCAGAGAATATATATTTGGTTGTGCCTGAGCCTGAGGATGGAGACCAGATGGTTACAGTTAATCTCACAATACTTGTTAAAGTGACCCAAGATTGCATAGCGAGTGTAGTTAGGTGATTGTGGTCGACAACCCCCCTCCCCCAATCCCACCCCCCACCCACCCCACATACTCATCTTCAAGTATGATGATCTGGTATTGCGACAACCAACGAGTCCTGTGAGGTCTGACATGTGTGTGTGTGTGTGTGTTTGACTGTCCATAAAGAGAGGTTTTTCCAACTGATTTCTCAACTGTTATCAATGCTGAATCAACGTCGATTCAACATTACTCGAGAATGTTTTGCCCACTGGGAATGAGAACAGGAGGGATGAAGTGAGGGAATGGGAGAGAGAGAGAGAGAGAGAGAGAGAGAGAGAGAGAGAGAGAGAGACAGAGAGAGACAGAGAGAGAGAGAGAGAGAGAGAGAGAGAGAGAGAGAGAGAGAGAGAGAGAGAGAGAGAGAGAGAGAGAGACACAGACAGAGAGAGAGTAATATTTATTGTGATGCAGAATTGATGAAAATTACATTATTTCCCCCCCCCCCTAAATGCTCGCCAGGGGGTCATGGGTCAGCATTGTTTGTACTGTCATGTTATTAACACAAATATTTCCACTTTATTTGCCCAGAAGAGTTGGTTTAAGGTCCTTGGCACAAACTAGATCACTATAATGTGGTTATTCTCGTCGGATGTGTGTCCCAGGATGTAGCTTCCACCTGGAGGTTACCTTAATGGCAGCCATGTTTCTCTAGTGAAGGTGTTGGTGGTGCTGGTAGTGGTAGTGCAGATGGTGGTGGTGCTGGTAGTGGTGCAGGAGGTAGTGCAGATGGTGGTGGTGGTGGTAGTGGTAGTGCAGATGGTGGTGGTGCTGGTAGTGGTAGTGCAGATGGTGGTGGTGCTGGTAGTGGTGCAGGAGGTAGTGCAGATGGTGGTGGTGCTGGTAGTGGTGCAGGAGGTAGTGCAGATGGTGGTGGTGCTGGTAGTGGTGCAGGAGGTAGTGCAGATGGTGGTGGTGCTGGTAGTGGTGCAGGAGGTAGTGCAGATGGTGGTGGTAGTGGTAGTGCAGATGGTGGTGGTAGTGGTAGTGCAGATGGTGGTGGTGCTGGTAGTGGTAGTGCAGATGGTGGTGGTGCAGGTGGTGGTGTGCGGGGGTAAATGTTGTGTCCGCGAGGCTGCGCTCTCCGTGATGACGCTACCAGCACGCCGAGCTAATTGTCCACATCTGGGGGGGGCAAAATCTTGGGGAAGAAGACCT
The DNA here is from genome assembly GCF_040958095.1 of Procambarus clarkii. Lineage (NCBI taxonomy): Eukaryota > Metazoa > Arthropoda > Malacostraca > Decapoda > Cambaridae > Procambarus > Procambarus clarkii. The sequence continues at coordinate 8,901,991 of NC_091175.1, read as the reverse complement.
ACCTTCCAAGGCAGCCATACATGTACTTTACCGGCATTAGGTGAAAGGAAACATAACCCAACTATTTATGTCCCGCCCGAGCATGCAACCCGAGACCCCCCAACTGTGAGCGGAGAACGAAGCCATTTGTACTACGAGATCCACAATGGACTTTATTCTTCTTTACTGAATCGTATCCAGCTGGTAACAGCACTTTAAACCTCAGGAATAAAGGGTTTTATTGATAGACTGGTTTGTGTGGCACTAACAGTTCACTGAACACAAACATCACCAACGTTCCCGTCACACTTTGATCTTTCAATCTTCACAGCCGGGGGCCCAACACCCCTTGTGTTGTCTCCTTTGTGTTTGTGTAGCTGCTGCTTTTTGACTGAACCTGTAGGAACAGTCCCTGGCCTGCCTGGGTGTGTAGGAGCAGTCCCTGGACTGCCTGGGTGTGTAGGAGCAGTCCTTGGCCTGCCTGGGTGTGTAGAAGCATTCCCTGGCCTGCCTGGGTGTGTAGAAGCATTCCCTGGCCTGCCTGGGTGTGTAGAAGCATTCCCTGGCCTGCCTGGGTGTGTAGGAGCAGTCCCTGGCCTGCCTGGATGTGTAGGAGCAGTCCCTGGCCTGCCTGGGTGTGTAGGAGCAGTCCCTGGCCTGCCTGGGTGTGTAGGAGCAGTCCCTGGCCTGCCTGGGTGTGTAGGAGCATTCCCTGGCCTGCCTGGGTGTGTAGGAGCAGTCCCTGGCCTGCCTGGATGTGTAGGAGCAGTCCCTGGCCTGCCTGGGTGTGTAGGAGCAGTCCCTGGCCTGCCTGGGTGTGTAGGAGCAGTCCCTGGCCTGCCTGGGTGTGTAGGAGCAGTCCCTGGCCTGCCTGGGTGTATGGGTAAAGGCAGCCATCGCTTACCTTCCTGAGTAAAGGAAATGTAACCTTAATAAAAATCATATTTCATGTGTATCCGGCGACACTTTTCGATCGTGTTATGTACACACTATGTGCAAGAAAGAGCCGTGCGCGCACACACGTGTCGCTGGGCCTCATGTGCGCACATAGCCCATAAAAATGTCCATCCCGTCAATACATATCCGGCTCCAATTCCCTCCCTCTCCCACGACCATGTATAAAAAAATTACACATCAGCATCACCAGGTGCCTGAACACACAGGCAAATGAATAATATCCTTGATAAATCTGACATGAAAGCTAATGATCTCTTAATTGGTTGATGAGTGAGGGAGTCATCAATACACGAGGGAGAGAGAGAGAGAGATGAGTGAAGGGAGAGGGGAAAGGGGATTCTTTTGGACCCCTTTGGACCCCTTTGGACCCCCTTTTAGACCCCTTTGGCTATAGTTATACGTTAATAGTTCCTCAATTAGTTTCTGAAACGGGTATTTTTCTTTTTGTTAATCCGGAAATCTAAGAGGAATTGAGTGTTGTGGTTGTAGTTCGAGCGTTGTGCTGTGTTCAATTATTTTCAAAAGTGTCAATGTTTACAGGGATGTTGTATGTCCTCGGCCAACCACTGCCAGCGACGCAGTATAGACGTAGAGGCCACAGAATCCCAGTATTCTCCACAGGGTCGTCAAGTGAGGCTCTGAGCACCCTTATACTCGTCATCTTGGAGTGAACACTGTACCAGGGAAATGACCAATCCAAATTTTCCCGCCATAATCACTTATTCACTGCCAGAGTTATATGATCTCCGGAGCCGGTCGGCCGAGCGGACAGCACGCTGGACTTGTGATCCTGCGGTCCTGGGTTCGATCCCAGGCGCCGGCGAGAAACAATGGGCAGAGTTTCTTTCACCCTATGCCCCTGTTACCTAGCAGTAAAATAGGTACCTGGGTGTTAGTCAGCTGCCACGGGCTGCTTCCTGGGGGTGGAGGCCTGGTCGAGGACCGGGCCGCGGGGACACTAAAATGCCCCTAAATCATCTCAAGATAACCTCAAGATAGAAGAATCTCCATAGATTTCCTCTTCGTAGACAACATAAGATTTTTTTTTTTAATCATCTTGGCTCAGGAAGAAATGTAAACAGAGAGAGTGTTGCCTCCCTGAGAGTGACTTGAGTGTCACTTGAGTGTGACTTAGGACACCAGTTACTCCCGGAAAGTATTGGCAGCTGGCGGTATATGTTGGTTTACATGTAAAAAAAAAAGTTTAAGCACGGGCCTTAATTTACATAATTCTCAAACATTTTAGGAGAGACCTCAGAGATATATAATATCCTTCTACTAAATCACAACTAATTTAATTAGACGTAAAAACAAGTTAAATTATTTTAAAGATCCTAAGAAGTTTTGTGTGTGTGTGTTGTAAGCTTATTAACGTAATTATACTGGGGGAAGTTTTTGAGTGTGTTTGGATATTTGTATGGGGTAAGCTCTTGAAAGTGTAAGCTGACTAATTAAGCTCGCCAGTGTGACGTGTGTGTGTGTGTGTGTGTGTGGTGTGGGGTGTGGGTGTGTGTGTGTGTGTGTGTGTGTGTGTGTGTGTGTGTGTGTGTGTGTGTGTGTGTGGTGTGGGGTGTGGGTGTGTGTGTGTGTGTGTGTGTGTGTATGTGTGTGTGTGTGTGTGTGTGTGGGTGTGTGTGGGTGTGTGTGTGTGTGTGTGTGTGTGTGTGTGTGTATGTGTGTGTGTGTGTGTGTGTGTGTGGGGTGTGTGTGTGTGTGTGTGGGGTGTGTGTGTGTGTGTGTGTGTGTGTGTGTGGGTGTGTGTGTGTGTGTGTGTGTGTGTGTGTATGTGTGTGTGTGTGTGTGTGTGTGTACATATAAATATATATAAGTATATAACATGAAAATATCATATAATAATAATTGTACAATTATCACTATTGTATATTTTCATGTTCAGTTTTATTAGTGCTTTATTGATTAAACTTTTTAAGGGATTTATTGTTTATTGTAAATTAGAAATCATTTGATTTTAATTAGTAATATTATTATTACTTACAATAAATAATCAATGTATTCAACGACAATTTATAATTGGTAGTCCTCGTTATAATTGGCAGTCCCCATTGTAATTGGTAGTCCCCATTAACACAGTCATCAGTATTATTATTACTTTTTTTAATTACGTTCATTACTATTGCCACATCAGCCATATGTATGCAATTACCGTCCTTATAACCCTCATTGCTTTAATAACTACTCTCCCCTGTCTTGCTCCAAGGAAACTCTGCACCTTTGTAGACGCGTCTTGGGGCCTCTCGCTCACCTCCGTCTAAGTAATTATTTCTCGATAATTTGGGAAGGACTTGGCGAGGTGCCCCATTACCGGCAACCATCCATAATGGGGAGAAATTAATCAAGTTCTCTGGTGAGACCATTAATCATGGGCTGGACTGTGGGGGGAGGGGAGAGGGGGGGGGGCTGCTTTGTCTGGGGGTACTGAGGGATCATCAGTTGACGTGTGTGTGTTGCTGTGGGTGTTGCTGTGGGTGTTGTTGTGGGGGTGTGGGTGTTGCTGTGGGTGTTGTTGTTGCTGTGGTGGGTGTGGGTGTTGCTGTGGTGGGTGTGGGTGTTGTTGTGGTGGGTGTGGGTGTTGTTGTGGGGGTGTGGGTGTTGTTGTGGGGGTGTGGGTGTTGTTGTGGGTGTTGCTGTGGGTGTTGCTGTGGGTGTTGCTGTGGGTGTTGTTGTGGGGGTGTGGGTGTTGCTGTGGGGGTGTGGGTGTTGTTGTGGGGGTGTGGGTGTTGTTGTGGGGGTGTGGGTGTTGCTGTGGGGGTGTGAGTGTTGCTGTGGGGGTGTGGGTGTTGCTGTGGGGGTGTGGGTGTTGCTGTGGGGGTGTGGGTGTTGCTGTGGGGGTGTGGGTGTTGCTGTGGGGGTGTGGGTGTTGCTGTGGGTGTGTGTTGTTGAGGGTTGCGTCGCCATGGCAACATCTCCCTCAGATCACATGTCACGAGCACCGGTCGTCATGGACACACGATGTAACGGGCAAACGCTGTCATGGACAGACTTCCTCATGACAGTCCTTACTACGGACAGGCGTCGTCATGGGGCAGGCGTCGTCAGAGGAGCGTCGTCAGGGGCAAGCTTCGTCATGGGCAGGCGTCGTCATATGGCAGGCGTTGTCATTGGCAGGCGTCGTCAGGGGGAAGGCGTCGTCATGGGCAGGCGTCGTCATGGGGCAGGCGTCGTCATGGGGCAGGCGTCGTCATGGCCAGGTGTCGTCATGGGGCAGGCGTCGTCATGGGGCAGGCGTCGTCATGGGGCAGGCGTCGTCATGGGGCAGGCGTCGTCATGGGGCAGGCGTCGTCATGGGCAGGCGTCGTCATGGGGCAGGCGTCGTCATGGGGCAGGCGTCGTCATGGGGCAGGCGTCGTCATGGGGCAGGCGTTGTCAGAGGCAGGCGTCGTCAGGGGCAGGCGTCGTCAGAGGCAGGCGTCGTCAGAGGCAGGCGTCGTCAGGGGCAGGCGTCGTCAGAGGCAGGCGTCGTCAGGGGCAGGCGTCGTCAGAGGCAGGCGTCGTCAGGGGCAGGGGTCGTCAGGGGCAGGCGTCGTCAGAGGCAGGCGTCGTCATGGGGCAGGCGTCGTCAGGGGCATTATAGGCAGACGTCATCAACATCACACCTCGTCCTGGCTACAGACGAGAACAATAATAACTACTGAAGAAGACCTAAAGAATCCATCATAAATCGAGAAGAGAGACAATGGGAGACCGAAAAAAAAGGTTTTATCATAATATAAACAAAAAGATTTATATCTCCGCAGGCGACCATCCAAGCTCCTCCGGCGACGGTTAACCTGGACGCAGAACGAATCCTTGAAACGAATATACCTCTTGATTTCTTCCTGAGCTCAAGTCGCCACTAAAAAGATGATACCGCCTGAGTTTGACCTCACACGAAGGAGAGTAATGAGGCTTCTGTATTGATCAATTACCCATATCAGAGCTGGAGCGTGCCTGTCTATCAAGGCCAAATTGGGCTTGATATATTATTTATGACTTTATTACAAGAGCTGAAATCGGAGCAATATCAGCAGAAATTGGCTGATTGGCAGGGTTATTTTTTGCGTTAAATGGAGTTTTCTCCTCCCTCCCCCAGGGTCGGGTTAAGAGGATTAGGGAGAGACAGGGAGAGTATTACACGGAAGGGTGAGAGAGAGAGAGAGAGAGAGACAGGGAGGTGGAGAAATAGGAATAGTGACAGATAAAGAGACGGGGAAGAGCCAGTGGACGGTATACAGAGCATCTTTCCTTGGTTGTAGGCCTATGATACACGCCTATTCTGTTTGGGGGGGGGGGGGAAGGCGAGGAATTTAAACACTATAGTGGTCACGTTTTTGCTATTTGGAAAAATTTATATACTGAAAATATAATCATAAGAGAGTGCATTTATATAAGAGTATAAACTCAACTGTTACCCGCCCTGTGTTATCTGTCTGTCGCGTTCACTCGCATCACGTCCCACCTTTCAATAGGACCAGGTGAATATAATGTATTCTCCGACACTTTTGTGCGTTTCAACTTGAAAAACAAAAAAAATGAATTTCTCAAGGTCACCAGATCAGCCACATGGAACAAAAAAATACACATCAAGCAGACAATATTATGGTACAAAATGTCAACGGTACAAATCAATTTTCAGAGAATATATTTAGCTGCATTAATATTTTGTTCCAAGTTCTCAGAAGAAGTCGAGAGGCCGAGAACTGTTCATGAAGAACATCACCCTGAATGAACGGAGGGATGCAGGGAAATGACTCTTGTTGGCAGGCTTAGAGCTTTCCCTTCCTACTAATTAATTTGGAACACGATCCGTCACTCGGTTTACAACCAGGTGTCTTTATTGAGTTGTATTCTCTCTACCGTAGGGGTAGAGAGCCCAAGTGCTTGAGCTGGAGTAGGGAGAGCGACGGTTATGCTTCGTGCAGGTCGGCGTTCAATCCCCGACTGTCCAAGTCGCAGGGATGAGAAGAAATGGTGATTCCTTGGGAAGGAATGGTGATTCCTTCACCCTTGTCCCATCCTAAATCCTTATCTTGACCCCTTCCAAGGGCTATATAGTCGTAATGGCTTTGCCCCTCATAATTCTCTCCCTCTCCGTACTCCTTTCTCCATCTTTCTTTTCCTCTCTCACTCGCCTCCTTTCCCATCCTCCTTCTCTCTCTCTCTCTGATGTATACGACCCGCTAAAGAATTTAAACTAGCGTGCATGTAAAATCTATAATTTCCCTTTCCAGACATTTTTCTTACTTTTAGCAGGCCAAATAAAACTTGCAGTAACCATAAAAATTCACGAGGAAATTTAGAGTTTAAAAGCCATAAAATATAATATATTAAAGCATTACATTATCGCAATCCACTTGATTGCACCACAAACATAAACATAAACAAACGTCAAATTCTCGCACTACAACAACAACGTCTTGTGCGTCATTTATGTTTATTGACGTACATCAAAATAACTTACAAATGCACTTATATTTACACTGCTCGCTGCCCTCTGCTGCGTCGGGCCTTAGTCTGTGTCACCTCCATGTTTACCTGGAGTCCACAAGAACTAGTTTAATGTCCCAATGCGTTTCCATACGACTGGAATACGAACTATTGTTCCAGTGCCTTTCGTTAAGACTGGAAGGCCCAACTAATGTTTAAGATCGTTCCGACAAGCTATATAGAAGATCTAACTAGTGTTCCAGAGCCTTTTTACACACTAGTTTGGCTCATGAAGCTCATTTGAAGCATGTGACCTGGATGAATGAGTGTCACAAGCCGAATATATATATATATATATATATATATATATATATATATATATATATATATATATAATAAATATATATATATAATAAATATATATATATATATATATATATATAAGACGAGTGTGGTGAAGCTCAACTTTAGTGCTTTGGTGAAGAAAACAGGAGAATGACAAAAATAAGAGACAGAAGAGTGACATGAGACAGACAGACTGAAGATACCGAGAAGAAAGCTTTGCAACATTTCTGTTTTGATATGTTTACAAGTTTCTAGGTTAATAATAATAATAATAATGTATATTTTCAGAAAATTATTATTAGTATAACATATTACAGTGTTTTATTTGTACGTACAAAGACTGCATATTAATTAAACCACTAATACGCAAATTTTACATCAAATCTAATTATTAAAACAATGTTAATTAACATGAATCTTTCCAGTTAGTGAGAAATTTCAAGAATTACCCGGTCACATTTGGCCAGAATGGTTGTATCCTCACTCGGTAGAAGGACAGAACCGCTCCTGAACACTCATATCCTTATACCAGTCCATATACTCCTATATCCGGAACAAAAGATCCCAAGTAGCGCGGACTATGACGAGCCCGTAGTGGACTTACCTGGCACATATCCTTCCAGCTGACTGTTGGCTATATACTTCTATCCGGGCCGGGATAGGTTAAAGCCAGGAAGGCTAGCTGATCCTCTAGCCTCCACTGATGCTTCACGAGCGGCCCAGCATCACTGGTGGGATGATATTGATGGGGAGGCTGTCGGAGTGTGGTGGCCCGCTCGACTCACCTGGACCCTGGTAATTAAATTCCTGTTTGACAACTTAGGTGATTGTCACACCTGGCTCCCAAGGTGGTAGGGGGGGGGATGGTAGAGTAGTGGGGGTGGATAGGGAGAGGATTTACCGGAAGTGAAGGATAGGGGAGGGTTGAGGAGGGATAAGGATGTTGAAATAGGGAGGAATGGGGGCAAGGAGGTAAAGGGTAAGGATAAGGATGAAAGGGTTGAAATAGGGGTGCTGCATAGGCGTAATGGCTTAGTGTTTTCTCTTGATAATTACCTAGGGAAAAAAGGGGTTTAGAGAAATGATTACGTTGTTTTTGGATTTTGCGTGTGTGTGTGTGTGTGTGCTGTGTGTGTGTGTGTGTGTGTGTGTGTGTGTGTGTGTGTTGTGTTGTGTGTGTGTGTGTTGCGTGTGTGTGTGTGTGTGTGTGTGTGTGTGTGTGTGTGTGTGTGTGCTGCGTGCGTGTGTGTGTGTGTGTGTGGCATAAAGGATTAGAAACCCTTCATATGAAAAGAGAGAGATTAAGAACACAAAATTTAAATTCTCCAGCAAGGCGAAGAGTCAAAGATGATATGATTGAAGTATATAAACGGACGAAAAAGGTATAATGAAGAGAATATTCATAAGATGACAAACATATCAACACAAAATTGAACACCAAAACGATAGGATACAAAATGAATATACTTAAGATACAGGAAATAAGTCACAATAACTTAGCTAGCAGACTAGACATCCACCCAACAACTTTGGAACAACTTACACATTCAATGTAGAATATGTACGTTACAACAAAAACTTTTTTTTATCACTATTGAATGTTTGGATCATCCCAATTGTCTTCTTTTTGATAATTACTTAAAGATAAAATAACAAACATTCCAATGGGTTAAACATCCTATTATTAACCTCATATGACAGATGATAAGCTAATCATTATACCTCTGGTATATGAATAGCTTAAAGTGGTATATTAGGTATATATATTGCTCCATGCTCTACCCTTAACATTGCAATATTAATAAAGCAACAGTGTTCTTTCCATATTAAACATTCAAAATTATTGCCAAAAAAATGTAGATTTAACTTTGCTTTGCTTTCCCATATTAAACATTCAAAATTATTGCAAAAAAAATGTAGATTTAACTTTGCTTTGCTTTCCCATATTAAACATTCAAAATTATTACAAAAAAATGTAGATTTAACTTTGCTTTCCCATATTAAACATTCAAAATTATTGCAAAAAAAATGTAGATTTAACTTTGCTTTCCCATATTAAACATTCAAAATTATTGCAAAAAAAATGTATATTTAACTTTGCTTTAATTAATTACAAAATACAGATTAATTTCGATATCTCAAAGCTATTGATCTCTCTGCCTCTTCACTAATAAAGGTTTAGGGCTCATTCTAGCTCCAAGAGAGCCATTTCCATCAAAATTCATGGGATGGAATGATGGGCCATGACGGACCTTTATTCTCATCCCCCACACGACAAAGGAGTTACGCCTTCCATTAATTTATAATGCTTCTCTTTCGTCCCTTCAGAATTAAATGTTTAATATGATTTATTTTCAAGTTGGGCCAGTGTTGAAGAGCAGGTCAAAATATTTATCAGAAAGCATTAAGACAGCGTGGATATATAGCACTTAGAAGGGATATGTGTGTTGGAGCTGGGATATGAGGACATGGAGCTGGGATATGAGGACATGGAGCTGGGATATGAGGACATGGAGCTGGGATATGAGGACGTGGAGCTGGGATATGGGGGCATGGAGCTGGGATATGTGGACATGGAGCTGGGATATGAGGACATGGAGCTGGGATATGAGGACATGGAGCTGGGATATGAGGACATGGAGCTGGGATATGAGGACGTGGAGCTGGGATATGTGGACATGGAGCTGGGATATGAGGACATGGAGCTGGGATATGAGGACGTGGAGCTTGGATATGAGGACAAGGAGCTGGGATATGTAGACAAATAGAAGGAACAATTTCTATTAAGTTTATCGAGATCAAATACATCCCAAAAGGATAGAGCAGTTTAAGCTATATCTACCCACCGTTACAGGTGTGTGTCAAGGAGCTCACACACCTGTGCCCTCTGTTACAGGTGTCTCAAAGAGCTCACACACCTGTCTTAATGTCTCCGAAGACTTGAACACACTCGCGATGTCCCTAATTCATAATCGATAAAGGAAACAGTGAACGATTATATTATGCTCTTTCTTACGTGAAGAACGAGATGAGGTTACCATCTATCATGTCTATCACGTGGTGGTTCCGGGGATCACTGTCCCCCGTGGCCCGCTCTCCTGCTTGGTGATCAGGTCAACCAGGCTGTTACTCGCCGGTACTTGCATTATCAGAAGTTCTTTCGCAGCTAAAATGTTAATTTTATTCCCTGGCGTTAAAATTCAAGCTTGACAATTACAACATAATTAACAGATGTTTATCGCAAATAATTGTCTAAAGTATTTATTGTCGCAATTAAGCTGCATGAGTAGTTTTAAATGAGCTATCATGTCATTTGTTGCAGTAGTGACAAGAGATAAGGGTTAATTAACTCCAGGTCTTTATAGGTAATTAGCCCCCCCTGCTAATTGCGGGATTAATGCTGAGATTTATGCTAGAGCAATTATGGGGCTGTCACGCCGTAGGGAATGTCTTCCTTAAATGCGAGTAACTGGTCAACAATATGGTTGAATGTTCAATGTGTGTTTTGTATAGATTTTAGGTTGGCATGTTATATATTTAATATGTAGAGGGGTGTATCCGGCTCTATGTACTTAGCCAGCTGGCTACGGTGACGGAGGCTACAGCTTCACTGTTCACTGTCACATCTTCACTGTTCACTGTTTTCATCACTGTAACCACAACACACAACTTTCATTTAAAAAAAAAAACCTTGGACAAGCAGACATTACCATACATAAAAGACATTTTATGCATTATCATACATAAATGAACTATAACCTACTACACGAATTTTGATAAATTGGTTCATAAGTTTGATCCCACAACACGAATGTTCACGAATTGATTTACGGGGTCTGTCCTAGAATTCAGTTTTTTTTTTTTAAGTTGAATAAATACGTTATCCAAAATAGTGTGGCAGTCCAAGATCGATATATTTTGACGAGGTAGGTGAAGTGAGGGGAAATGTGCCCTGAACAAAGATCAAAGCATCTTCCTAAAAATGATGGAGCGTATAGCAACTATTTGCAATGAGTGAACATCATTGCAAAAAAAATGATGCAGCTAATGTTCATTTTTTTTTTTTTTTGTTAGGAGTGCATGAAAAAAATAATCAATCAGAAACTAAGCTTAAACATTCCTAGGCCTAGTTTAGCAATTATATGTTCTATATTAGGCCAAAGATAACGTGTATTTTGTTAAATAGATCCCCTGGCCAGATAAGGTCAGGTTCTTAAGTTATTTTTTCATCTCCTTAGAAGTCCATTTGGCTAAATTAAATAATAAAAAATGGCTTTTTTTTAATGGAGGATCAGTCCATTGTTGAACGTTTGATAAATAAAAAACTGGACTGAAGAAGAGATGCCTCAATCGTGCCTTTCTGACAGGCTACTGGAAGATCAACTGATATCGCTGGTTACTATGGCCGTCGCTGAGGTAGTAAATATAATGACCTCAGATGTAGGCATAGTTTCGACTCGATTAGAAACCCCTTGACATCGATCGGTCAGCATTACAATACTGGGACCAGATTCACGAAGCAGTTACGCAAGTACTTACGAGCGTGTACATTCCTCAATTTTTGACGGCTTTGGTTACATTTATTAAACAGTTTACAAGCATGAAAATGTCCCAATCAACTGTTGTTATTGTTATAAACAGCCTCCTGATGCTTAGGAGCTCTTTAACTGTTTAATAATTGTAAGCAAAGCCACCAAAGATTAAGAAAAGATGTGCAGGTTCGTAAATGCTTGCGTAAATACTTCGTGAATCTGGCCCCCCTGGCCCGTAGAAGAACACCAAGAAGGAACACATCAATGTTACCCTTTTCCTCTTATCCACCCCAGGATCCGTCTTCTCTAGAATGTATTTCAAGCTCCGCGTCTCAGATTGCTGTGTTCAGAGGCCGAGGAAAACTGGCGACCGCATTTTCGCTTGGAATGCATTTCAGGAATCCAATCTGGCACAACATTCACCACCGGGGCAGGTGGTGGGGCGTTTCCTCCTTCCCCCTCGCAGCTGGCTCTAATGTTTCTGTGTCAAGTGTGTGTGTGTACTTGTTGCTCGCAGCTGGCTCTAATGTTTCTGTGTGAAGTGTGTGTGTGTACTTGTTGCTCGCAGCTGGCTCTAATGTTTCTGTGTCAAGTGTGTGGGTGTGTGTACTTGTTGCTCACAGCTGGCTCTAATGTTTCTGTGTCAAGTGTGTGTGTGTGTGTACTTGTTGCTCGCAGCTGGCTCTAATGTTTCTGTGTCAAGTGTGTGGGTGTGTGTACTTGTTGCTCACAGCTGGCTGCAATATTCCTATGTCAGTCCCCCACCCTGCCACTCTTACACCACAAAAGCACTAATTCAGTGGCAATTTTCCTCCTTGTGAATGCTCAGTATTATAAAATCAAGATGTTGAGTGACTATTTAAGATTCTCGTCGTCTCATAAACCGTCCGCATTATTTGTGTAAAGTTTGGCAATATGGTCAATAGGGAGCCGGTCGGCTGAGCGGACATCACGCTGGACTTGTGATCCTGTGGTCCCGGGTTCGATCCCGGGCGCCGGCGAGAAACAATGGGCAGAGTTTCTTTCACCCTATGCCCCTGTTACCTAGCAGTAAAATAGGTACCTGGGTGTTAGTCAGCTGTCACGGGCTGCTTCCTAGGGGTGGATGCCTGGTCGAGGACCGGGCCGCGGGGACACTAAAGCCCCGAAATCATCTCAAGGTGGTAACTTGCTACGGCCCCTCGGGCGCCTGCACCGCCAGGGAGCGCTGAAATCAGTTTCAGCGGGTACTGAACGGGTACCGAACGGGTACGGGTACTTCAGCTGAAATCAGTTTCAGCGGGTACTGGAAATGCTGTACAAACGAAAACAAAAAATTGCAAAAATCAAATAACAATGTTTTTATTATTACAAATAAGAACAGAGCAAGTGAACTAACGCTTCACCACTATGATGGAAAGGGAATATTTTGTGAACATCATTGACTTCGGTGCGTCACGAAGTCTTCAACGCGACGTCTTGGCACACATGCATGATGATGACGACCCGAAGCAGGTGTGTCATTGTCTGCTCACCGGTCTGCAGGTGAAGCAGGTGTGTCATTGTCTGCTCACCGGTCTGCAGGTGAAGCAGGGTTGTCACACAATATTCCGTGCCTTTACCGCTGTCTGACGTCTGCAGTAAGCGGATGGAAGCGTAACCTGGAATTACGAGAGCAACTCTTGGGGGATGAATTGGCTCGTTTCCATCGATCTATTTACGTGAAAAGACACTCTCCGCTGCGCTCCAAATCAAAACAATAGCCCAGAACGGCCTTTATGATGGGGCTGATCCGTGGCATGACGAGTGCACGTCTCGCCAACATTAGGCCTCAACAAAAGCCACATTAATGAGTGGACTTTTGAATACCCCGTTTTCTATGCCTGGGGGAAGGGAGTATTTATCAATGTTCTCGTTTCCTTCATTTTTGTCCTTTCTGTTTGGATTAGTATTTACATCTTCAATGTATACATTTTTGGAGAGTCAAATGAATTGTTATGCAGTGTACGGCTGTTCCACCTAACTGTAGGGGGTGTTGGAGTGTACCGCGTTCCCTAAACCTGTCCTCGAACACCTCATTTCTACCCCCCCCCCCCCCCCCCCCCCCGCCCCTTCCTTCCCCCCTTACACGTGGAAAATATTAGAGGGGCTGGTCCCAAACCTGCACACAGAAATAACATCACATGAGACCAGAAGACATGGTAGGATGTGCAGAATACCCCCGTTGAAAAGCGGAGGTGCAACAGGTACTCTGAGAGAGAACTCTATCAACATCAGAGGCCCGAGACTGTTCAACACGCTTCCGCTACTCATAAGGGGCATAACTGGCAATCCCCTCACAGTGTTCAAGAGAGAACTGGATAAACACCTCCAAAGGATACCTGATCAACCAGGCTGTGACTCATACGTCAGGCTGCTCGCAGCCGCGTCCAGCAGCCTGGTTGATCAGTCCAGCAACCAGGAGGCCTGGTCGACGACCGGGCCGCGGGGACGCTAAGCCCCGGAAGCACCTCAAGGTAACTTCAAGGTAACCCCTTCATCTCCCCTACCTCCCCCTCTCCTCCCCCCCCCCTTTGCTCCTCCCTCACTAACTCACTCATGATGTTTGCCATTGCAATTTAGCTCAGTACAATTTTGCTTCTGCTAGGAGGGAAGGTAAAGCCGAGCGCTCGGAAGGCGCAGCTGTGTTTTTGTATGCATGAAGACCGCCATACTTTTCCCTTCCTGTTATTACAGAAGAACAAACTGGTGTTTTTTCTTTTGTTTATCATGTTCTCTCTCTCTCTACTTCCACCGTTTATCGTGTTCTCCCTTCTCTCACCGTTCGTTCTACCCATTATGTAAACATTCATTTGTTTTCCTTGTTTGGTATTTTCCCCCCGTTTACTATTCATAGTGGATGCCAGCACCTCGTCTCACAGCCGACCAGACCAGGAGGCCTGCTTAGAGACCGGGCCGTGGGGACGCTAATCCCCGGAGCCAACAGGTAAACGAGGGGTAGAAGAGGTAGATAACCCCGGTAGAGTGGTTTCTACCGGGAGAGCGCAGAGTGGTTTCAAGTCATTTTCAGTATATGGCAACGATGTGAAACTGGTTCGAAACTGTCTCTGTGGTTGTGTTCCTTATTTTCCTGTGGTTCTGTTCCATGTTTTTCTGTGGTTGTGTTCCTTGTTTCCCTGTGCCAGTGTTCCTTGTTTCCCCTGTGGCTGTGTTCCTTCTCACTCACTGCTTCGGCTGCTCCGTCACCCACGCCTCGGTGCCCACAGAGAACACACATTTGGGCTGTCGGGAGCGCCGGGCCAAAATATTTTTACAAATCGACCCAAAATCTGATCTCGTGTCAGGAAAATGTTGACGCCTTTTGTTTGCTCACCTGCATCAGCGGGGAGTGTGTGAAACTGTTTTTAACATTAATCACACACCTACATATATATATAAAAGAGAGAGAAAGAAAGAGAGAGAGAGAGAGACATGCAGCTTCCACATGGCCGCAGATGTATGGTATTAAGAGCCGGATAGAGTCGCCGGACACAAGTGCGACGGTAACATCTCCGTCGTGCCGGAAATCACGGCTGCGAGCGACTGCCTGATGGGTTCCGTCGCTGATCAACGGGATTAAGATGGATTACTCGCCGCATTAATCTTGTGAATGGGCAGCGCGTCATAGCAGGACGTCTCGACGCTTCATTAATCTGGCCTGAGGACAAATGCATTACGGCTCCGGATATCATGATGGTATTACGCTGTTTCCGAAGCCATTACCATTGTATAATTGGAATGCTACTAATTGATAAATATTCCATTGTTGTTTAGATATTTAGTGGTGGTTTTGGATTGTAAATTGAGCATTTGATATAATGACCAAACCACACACCAGTAGATGAAGAGACGACGACGTTTCAGTCCGTCCAGGACCATTATCAAGTCGATTGTGATATAATGAACTTGACATAGAGATATGATGAGAAAGAAACAGCGAGATGTGAGGAGAAACAGAGATGTGAAAAGAGACAGAGATATAAAGAAAAACAGATAAAGAAATAAGAAGGAGAAAGGAAAACTGAAAGAAAAGAGTTGGAATAAGTCAGAACCAAGTCGAGACACTCATCAACACCACAACAACAGCCAGGGGGACAAGCCACGTGAAGAAAACAACAACAACACAAGCCTTCGCAACACCCAAAAGAACATCTTAACCATCACATACCAACACCTCAGCCTCCCACATCATCCCCCCCCCCCTCACCCCTCTCACCAGACAAGAAGCTCCACCTGTCCGGCCTGCAGACAAGCCCCTCTCAACCCGGACACCGCAACAAAGCCAACCGAAGCCGACCTCCCGGCCTCCTCCTTGCCCCGAGCGAAAGGCTTTACCTGCCCACCCCACTTTATTACGGGCTTGGGATTTAATATGTGGGGCGTCTGGGATAGATTTACACAGGGGGGCCTGTGTACAGGAAGAGCCTGGCTATTTCTCCCGGGCCTCTGGGAGCTGTTGGCCGCTATGGTCCCTCTGGTTTATAGCCCTAGCGAGCTCAGCTGACCTGATACCTGATTCCCACACACCCTCAGCAACCCTTCCTTCCTTCCTCTCTCTCTTCTCTCACCACCCCATTCCATTTTCACCCTTCCCCTCAGTGCTGACCTGAGGCTTTAGAGCTTGACCCATTGTAGTGATTTGCGGTGTGATGTAGTGATCTCTGACCTGGTGTGGTGGTCTGTGACCGGGCAACAGTACTTAGAAAGGTTCTTAAGGATCCACGTTAGTTTAAAAGCCTATATATATATATATATATATATATATATATATATATATATATATATATATATATATATATATATATATATATATGTTTCATTGAATATGACCGCATATTCTGTATTTATTATTTTCTGGTTTAGGGCTTCTATCCCTCTAACTATTTTCTTAGCAGCAGGGCTTAATTGAAATAGGAGTTCTAATAGAACTCCTATTTCAATTAAGCCCTGATGCTAAGAAAATAGTTAGAGGGATAGAAGCCCTAAACCAGAAAATAATAAATACAGAATATGCGGTCATATTCAATGAAACATGTTTGAAAGAAAACCTGCTGCCAGTATACACCAATATATATATATATATATATATATATATATATATATATATATATATATATATATATATATATATATATATATATCATACCAGTTGTGAAGCTCGCCAACGTCTTGTTTACATTGAAGGACGAGCGTTTAAGAGGGGTAACATCTTGTCCTTAGGGGAGTTAGAAATAGCCTAAGCTACTCTAGCCCTTTCAGATGTATTTTATTGTCTCAATAAACGTCTTGTCCGCTGGTGGAGACAGTCAACCAGCGAGTTGGGTAAGGTGTAAAAAAGTTGTTTCCGGGTCACTATTGCCTTCTGCAGTCTCCCCGACTTGTATGATAGATCATATTAAATAACTGACTGAGCGGCAAGGAAACGGACGTATATGCGTGTCAAAGAACCGTCTGTGCGGACCAAATAGACGCAGGTGGGTGTCAAAGAGACGCAAGTGTGTGTCAAAGACTCGTTGTCATAGAGATCTACGTGCATGTTAAAGAAACATTGGTGATTATAAAACAGATTAGGTGTGTGTGTGTGTGTGTCAAAGAGACGTAAATGCCTTCCAAAGAGTTTACGAGCGTTCCAGAAACGTACGCACGTGCCAGAGACGTACACGCTTTACAGAGACGTACTTGCATGCTTGCCAGAGACGTACGCACGTGTTAATACATAATATAGCGTTTAAATTTTCACATCTTATATATTTATTCGGGAACTTTTCCTGCTGTTACTTTCTCAAACCTCTTGAGTTGGAGGAGTGAATAGTTTCTATATGTGACTTTGTATATCTTTGTAGACATAAAGTGACACGTGACCTCCGTAGAACAGGTTGTGCACTCTGTGGCCGTATGGCTCTTATCTTGGACAACGAGGCTTCCATTGTCTTCCCGTCACATAGTTGCCCGGACAGGTGAAGGTGTCAGGACTTGTATTCCCAGTCCGGGAATTATTGTGGATGCTTGAATATTGTTCTCTCTCTCTCTCTCTCTCTCTCTCTCTCTCTCTCTCTCTCTCTCTCTCTCTCTCTCTCTCTCTCTCTCTCTCTCTCTCTCTCTCTCTCTCTCTCTCGCTCTCTCTCTCTCTCTCTCTCTCTCTCTCTCTCTCTCTCTCTCTCTCTCTCTCTCTCTCTCTCTCTCTCTCGCTCTCTCTCTCTCTCTCTCTCTCTCTCTCTCTCGCTCTCGCTCTCGCTCTCTCTCTCTCTCTCTCTCTCTCTCTCTCTCTCTCTCTCTCTCTCTCTCTCTCTCTCTCTCTCTCTCTCTCTCTCTCTCTCTCTCTCGGACTCCCACGGGCTTCCCTGGAACATCCAGCCAAAGTGTACTTCAAGGAACCTCCATGGAATACATGCCTCAGATGTATTCCTGGAACATCCGCCTAGTATATACTCCCACAGTTCTCCTCGGAGCACTCGTGCAAGAGATATACCCCCTACAGTTCTTGGACTATGGCACCCTAGCTGCGTGGTTCTCCATACCTTTAGGACATCATAATAATTCAGGACCATTATAGAACAAAGGAAGTTTTGCAGATGAGGAGTCACAATAACGTGGCTGAAATATGTTGACCAGACCACACAATAGAAAAATGAAGGGACGACGACGTTTCGGTCCGTCCTGGACTATTCTCAAGTCGATCTCACAATCGACTTGAGAATGGTCCAGGACGGACCGAAACGTCGTCGTCCCTTCACTTTCTAGTGTGTGGTTTGGTCAATAAAGGATGTTTTGCTTGACGTCCATAAAGCTGGGCCTGAAGACAGTACACTCCTAGAGGCTCCTCCTGGATCGAAGGCCATCAATGAGGTCCTTGATAAAACAAAATCGTTAACCTGAAGAGGACGGCTGAGAAGATTGAAGACATTGATGCGCACGACGCATTTTACCTCATCACCAGATTACTGTTAGAAAAAAAAGTCCTTAACCTTTCTCTCAGTGGAAACAAGCTTCCCCATCCTGTCGGACGTGTTGGACTCGGCGTTCGCATAGCAACATAAATCGCTGCACCAGTTTTCCGGTCCACTACTGCCGCATTTGACAACCGGGTGAAGGAAATCCTACCGGATTACCTAGCCCACCTGAAAAGAGTACACGATCCCAGTTTTATGCACTTCGACCCAATATGCGAGTGTCTCTCGCAGCTCCAGTACTTCAACCATCATCATCTAAACTTACAAGAAATCCAGTTAGGGCCCCCCCCCCCCCAGATCGCACCCTGCAGCTGCTCGTAGATGGCGCAAGTGCAGTGTGCCTAGATGCTGCAACAACGCCACGCGACATTGCATGCCCCACAGCAGTAGCAGCTCTCCATACGAGTGACTTCCTATTAGCAGCCACAATGTCAGCAATTGGGATGCATCACACAAAATATATTTTTATAGTAGAGACTAGAAACTTTGCAGTTGATAAAACACCTAATAGCCATTTTAAGGAAAATTGAGCCATTCAGGTGTCTCCAGTTCAAGTACTGTGCGAATATCTCTTTTCTGAATAAGTTTTCTTTGATCCTAATGGTGAGTGGCGACAAGGATGCATAAGGAATTGGTTTAGAGTATAACTATTACAAAGATGTTGGCTGAGCCAATAAATACTAGTCTGGCCCAAATTAATAAATTGTCCATTTTCTGTAAAACTGACTGTATGATTGGTTTTCTGTAGTTGGTGGATGCCTTTAGAGGGTAACTATTTTATAGTTAAAATAGTTTTATAGCATTTCAGAAATTCAAGTTGGCGTCATGAAAAATTAGAAATATATTTGTATACATGCTCTGGTGAAACACAACCCATTATCCCAGTGGACATGCTTGCAAATTTTTAAGAATTATTTATCAATATGCATATCAATCTAAGAGTCCTCAGCCCTTACTCAAAGTGGACTTGCGAACAAGGTTTAAGAATTTACTTTACTTATACAAAAGAAATAAAATATTATACCCTATTAGTGCGTAGCGCTGCCCCCGTCGCCAGACGTGTTTTTGTGGCACTGTACCTCAATGCCAGACGTGTGTGCCAGGCACTACACTCACTGTGTTGTGTAGTGCCTGGCACTACACTTCACTGTCGAGGGTATCCTCGACAGTGAAGAAAAACATTAGAAATATTGAGAAAATTCGTGTTAGAATTATTAATCTTACTTTTTAATCTTTATAGTATACTCACCTATTTGTGCTTGCGGGGGTTGAGCTCTGGCTCTTTCGTCCCGCCTCTCAACTGTCAATCAACTGGTGTACAGGTTCCTGAGCCTACTGGGCTCTATACCCTACTCTGTCTGTGTGTGTGTGGGCGAAGATAGTGTATAAGCCCTGTATGGCAGGTAATATTATGTTATAAAGCTTCAACTCGACCTCAGAAGGGTTGTAGACATCAGAAGGTGATGCAGGTTGTATTATGCTCCTTTTGATAATTTACCTGGGTTGAAAACGTGTGAAATATTGCATGAGTTTATTTGCTTCAAGCTTTGAATCAAAATAAAGGTGTTGCCTGTTTAGTGATTCTACATTCAAGATATTTTCCATTCTAATTGTTTTTGGTTGACATAAATATTCATTGTGTATTGTATATAGTATTATTTTTATTTAATTCTGAACATTGAGTATCATTTAAGTAATTTCATTCATTTGTAATATTCATTAACTCCCCTCCCTTTTAATATTCGTAAATATCATATCTAATTCATGCTGAATTGTCCCTTTTATATAGACATATTTTTCATAAATCTTGCCCCCGTTACACCACTGCCAGACGTGTGTCTGTGTGTGGCGCTGCACCCCGCTGCCAGATGAAAGTGCGTGGCGCTGCACCCCGCTGCCAGATGAAAGTGCGTGGCGCTGCACCCCGCTGCCAGATGTGAGTGCGTAGCGCTGTACCTCGCTGCCAGATGTAAGTGCGTGGCGCTGCGCCCCGCTGCCAGATGTGAGTGCGTAGCGCTGCACCCCGCTGCCAGATGTGTGTGTGTGGCGCTGAACCCCGCTGCCAGATGTAAGTACGTGGCGCTGCATCCCGCTGCCAGATGTAAGTACGTGGCGCTGCGCCCCGCTGCCAGATGTGAGTGCGTAGCGCTGCACCCCGCTGCCAGATGTGTGTGTGTGGCGCTGAACCCCGCTGCCAGATGTAAGTACGTGGCGCTGCATCCCGCTGCCAGATGTAAGTACGTGGCGCTGCGCCCCGCTGCCAGATGTGAGTGCGTAGTGCTGTACCTCGCTGCCAGATGTAAGTGCGTGGCGCTGCACCCTTCTGCCAGATGTAAGTGCGTGGCGCTGCACCCTTCTGCCAGATGTAAGTGCGTGGCGGCGCTGCCAGATGTGAATACACCTCGCTGCCAGATGTAAGTTCGTAGCGCTGCACCTCGCTGCCAGACGTGCGTATGGGTGGGTTAGAGTGGCAGCAGTAGAGTATATCACTTCAATTACGACTGACCTCTTGGTAAGTAACGTCACAAGACCAGAATATATTTTACATATTGTACTTGCAGACTTAATATACAGTTCGCTGTTACATGTTAGTTTCTGCGCTTGTGCCGAAATGTGCCAATCTACGGGCTCACCATAGCCCGTGTTGCTTGAACTTTTTGTTCCAGGTAGCGAATCTTTAACAACAACTCATTAGGTGTTAATATTCAGAATGTGTTGTATTGTCTTTTAGCTTCGTATATCCCACCACCATACCCATCCTGTGAGAGGTGTTGGAAAAGGTTATGGAGAGCATAATTGGCTCAGGAACCCAAAAATTCGTTTAGTTGAGCACATTACAGCCATGATAAGCTAGTTACGCAGTTTAACATGTGGTAAACATTCTGTCAAAACACATAAGGATCTCATGAACACAACCCAAAAGTTCGTTTAGTTTTTTAAAGAGAAAAATTACTGCAATTTTCAGTGCAGAAAAAAATCAGTGATAGACAATGTAATTTTTGTTTATAAATATTTACCCTAAAGTGCTATTGGCTGCCAGAGCCACCCAGGCAGTTCAGACCACAATAATATCTACTCTTTTGCAGCGTGTACAACAGCAAGACAATATATATATGTGGAGTCTTTAGCATTGTATTTGTTGGATGGTGTCCGACCTATCAGAACATCTGGGGAAGAGGTAACTGGGTCTCTCAGAATCTACGACCAGTACTAACGGGTACTGTCTTATGAATGTGCTGAACCTAAATGCTGCTCCAAAAAATAGAAAATCAGGTGGCCATGTAGCTAGACTTGACCTTACACACACACACACACACACACACACACACACACACACACACACACACACACACACACACACACACACACACACACACACACACACACACACACGCATAAATGGCTACTAAACTTCAATCCGAGTAAATGTAAGGTAATGAGACTAGGCGGTGGAAACAGGAGGCCAGACACATGATACAGAATGGGAGATGAAGTTCTTCGTGTAACGGACAGAGAGAAAGATCTAGGAGTTGATATCACACCAAACCTGTCTCCTGAAACCCATATAAAAAAATAACACGTGTGTGTGCCCCAGCATGGAGCCCGTACCTTGTCAAGCACAAGACAAAGATGGAAAAAGTTCAGAGGTATGCCACTAGGCTAGTCCCAGAACTAAGAGACATGAGTTACGAGGAAAGGCTGCGTGGAATACATCTCACGTCGCTGGAAGACAGGAGAACTCGGGAAGACATGATCACTACCTACAAAGTTCTCAGGAATTGAGAGGATAGATAAAGATAAACTGTTTAACACGGGTGGTACGCAAACAAGGGGACACAGGTGGAAACTGAGTACCCAAACGAGCCACACGGACGTTAGAAAGAACTTTTTCAGTGTCAGAGTAGTTAATAGATGGAATGCATTAGGCAGTGATGTGGTGGAGGCAGATTCCATACACAGTTTTAAATGTAGATATAATAGAGGCCAGTAGGCTCAGGAATCTGTACACCAGTTGATTGACGGTGTTGACAGTTGAGAGGCGGGACCAAAGAGCCAGAGCTCAACCCCCACAACCACAACTATGTGAGTACACACACACACACTTGTTGATGATGCTAAGCTACTAGGGAAGATAAGAGACTTAGATGACTCTCATGCCTTTCAAGATGACCGCGATAAAATACGTGTATTGAGTAACACTTTGCAGACGGAATTCAATATAAATAAATGCACGTTATGGAATGTGAAATGGTAGAAAATAGGTCATACACAACCTACAATTAACATAACAAATCATTAAATAACTCGGACAAATAAAGACATTTAGGGGGATGGTTCTGAACAGTATACTGTCACCTGAAAACCATATAAAGAACATGTACGAGTAGCCTAAATGCTACGCTTTCCAACTTCGGAATCGCTTTTAAATATATGTATGATGAACTCTTACAGAAATTACTCGACATTTGTGGGACCAAAAGTGGAATATGCAGCGGATTATGGTGGCTTTATCTCAAGAAGGACGTCTACAAACAGGAAAAGGTGAAAAAAAAACATGCAACTAAATGGCTTCCGGAGCCGAAAAACATGATCTATGCGAACAGGATTGTGATATTAAATATGGCAAAGCTAGAAGATAGAAGGAAAAGAGGAGATATAATCACTACATACTAAATAGTAACAGGATATGACGAATTTAACAAAATAATTCTTGAAGCCTGCAATTTCAAGCGCAAGAGGCCATAGATTGAAGCTAAGGTAACAAAGGTTCCGAGAAGACTAAAAATTTCTTCTTCGCAAACAGAGCGGTAGACGGTTGGAACCAGTTAAGTAAGAAGGTGGTGGAGGCTAAAACCATCAGTAGTTTCAAAGCGTTATACGACAAACAGTACTGGGAAAACGGGACACCACGAAAGGTGCTCTCATCATGTAACTACACTCAGGTAATTACACACACACACACTTCTACAATATTACATAATTGCTCTGTACACCTAGACACGAGTACAGCCATAATTACTGTGTCAAATACAGCATGATCGTCCTCCTGTCCAAACAGAAGACCAAGAGACAGGTAGACAGCGGCCCGCAGCAAGGCCATAAACTCGGGTGACCCTCCCAGAATCAACAAAACAAATTTTACGTATATATATTTTGTTGCATATTAGTGGGAAGCCATTATTCCATTATTGCACCCCGAGCCATAAACTGGTTCCGGGATGTCTTGCGTGAGACACAGCAAGGAGGAGGTTAATTGTTACTTAATTCTCTCATCTCTTATTATTCTACTCCTTTTTTCTACCTGTTATTTCACTTCTAATAAGTCCAACCACTTGGGCTGAACGGTAGAGCGATGGTGCTAAGATAGTCTCGCTTGATGCAGGTCGGCGTTCAATCCCTGACCGTCCAAGCGGTTGGGCACCATTCCTTTCCCCTCCTATCTCATCCCAAATCCCGATCCTGATCCCTTCCAAGCCGTAAGTTTGCATCCCATTCGCAGAGCACAAGCGAAGTCCAATTCTGGTCTGTCTTCCTAGCTACCGACTTTCCTTCTCTGTCTTTTTGCCTGCGATTGCTTGCCAAGTATCTCCTCGAACCTAGAGAAACCTTTCTGAACAGACTTGTTCCAAGCTGATCGATCTGCGGCCAGTGTTTCTCCCGTGGCAAGATCGATGTCCATGGCTTTCAGGTCCCTTTTGCACACGTCTTTGTACCGTAGCTGGAGCCTGCCTGCTGGACGTTTCCCTGCATGAGCTCTCCGTACAGAAGATCCTTGGGGATGCTGCCGTCACCCATTTGCACCACGTGCCCGAGCCACGTCGCTCTACAAGGGTAGAGCGACGGCCTCGCTTCATGCAGGTCGGCGTTCAATCCCCGACTGTCCAAGTGATTGGACACCATTCCTTTCCCCCCGTCCCATCTCAAATCCTTATCTTGATCCCTTTTAAGTGTTATATAGTCGTAATGGCTTGGCGCTTTCTCTTGATAGTTCCCCTCTTCTCCAACACTTACTCGTTATCTGCATCTGGAAACCAATAATTAAGCAACACGCCAACTTCGCGTCTTGAAGGCATTAAGTATGCTTGCTGTCATTGTCTAAGTGATTATCAAAAGAAGGCAATAAGCCGGGAAGACTATGTAGGCAGTCATTATGTATGCAACAGGCCATTTTATATATTCTAGTTGTGGCATTACTCAGCCAGTTGCACCTAAGACTGATTACTATCACCGTCAATTTTATAGCAATTAGCAGTTCCTTCTCGTCCTCACTAGGTCATGATACTGTCGGGTCTGCAGTGTGAGAAGCGGCGTCCCTGTGGTATAATGTGTTCTCGAGGTGTCGGCCGGGCGGCGGGTGTCGGCCGGGCGGTGGGTGTGACGGGACTTGGTGACCGAGCGTTGAACAGTATGGGTCGTGTGTGGACGGGTGGCATTGGGTCTCTGCCGTCCCTTGTGTTTCTTCTGGAACTGCTTATGATCTCACCAGGTTGGCTGTGTTAAGGTTCAGTTTCTTTTACTGATATATTGTCTTTGTAACAGAGGCTCCACATTTTTCACATAATCATTATTTTTAAGAAATCTGGTTTTGTATTTACTCATCCTGCATGTTAACATTGTCACGTCGGCACACACAGTAGCCGGCATAAAG
The DNA here is from genome assembly GCF_040958095.1 of Procambarus clarkii. Classification (NCBI taxonomy): domain Eukaryota; kingdom Metazoa; phylum Arthropoda; class Malacostraca; order Decapoda; family Cambaridae; genus Procambarus; species Procambarus clarkii. The sequence goes on along the minus strand of NC_091175.1, from coordinate 8,877,137 downwards.
GCGGCGGCGCTGGAGGATCACCGAGCACACCTCTGTCTACCACCAGGTGACTTCAACAACTTGATCAACACCACCGATCCCAGCGATGTCACCCTCTGTCTTATGGTTCGACCAGAGTTATATCAGCCGGCAGATCCAGCCACCATCATCGAGTATCACGCCCACAATGTTTCCATTACTGCAGGTGAGAGTGCAGGTACAAGTCTAGCCTGTGGTGTGAGGTTTGGGTGAATATTGTCACGAGGAGTAACTTGCTTAGTGGTCGTTGCAATACATGTGCTCTCTCTCTCTCTCTCTCTCTCTCTCTCTCTCTCTCTCTCTCTCTCTCTCTCTCTCTCTCTCTCTCTCTCTCTCTCTCTCTCTCTCTCTCTCTCTCTCTCTCTCTCTGTGTTATGGTTCGACCAGAGTTATATCATATATCAGAGAAAAGGTATATCGGGTTCAGCATTCTCAATGGTCGACTGAGACCAATGAGAACATTATTGCCGTATGTGCATCAACTTTCAACAAAGTTGATATTATATATATATATATATATATATATATATATATATATATATATATATATATATATATATATATATATATATATATATAGTTGATATTATATATATATATATATATATATATATATATATATATATATATATATATATATATATATATATATATATATATATATATATATATATATGTCGTACCTAATAACCAGAACGCACTTCTCAGCCTACTATGCAAGGCCCGATTTGCCTAATAAGCCTAGTTTTCATGAATTAATATATTTTCTCTAATTTTTTGCTTATGAAATGATATAGCTACCCATTTCATTATGTATGAGGTTAATTTTTTTTTTATTGGAGTTAAAATTGACGTAAATATATGACCGAACCTAACCAACACTACCTAACCGAACCTAACCTATCTTTATAGGTTAGGTTAGGTTAGGTACCTGAAAAAGTTAGGTTAGGTTAGGTTAGGTAGGTTAGGTAGTCGAAAAACAATTAATTCATGAAAACTTGGCTTATTAGGCAAATCGGGCCTTGCATAGTAGGCTGAGAAGTGCGTTCTGGTTATTAGGTACGACATATATATATATATATATATATATATATATATATATATTTGCTTATTAGGCAAATCGGGCCTTGCATAGTAGGCTGAGAAGTGCGTTCTGGTTATTAGGTACGACATATATATATATATATATATATATATATATATATATATATATATATATATATATAATGTCGTACCTAATAACCAGAACGCACTTCTCAGCCTACTATGCAAGGCCCGATTTGCCTAATAAGCAAATATATATATATATATATATATATATATATATATATATATATATGTCGTACCTAGTAGCCAGAACGCACTTGTCAGCCTACTATGCAAGGCCCGATTTGCCTAATAAGCCAAGTTTTCATGAATTAATGTTTTTTCAACTACCTAACCTACCTAACCTAACCTAACCTAACTTTTTCTGCTACCTAACCTAACCTAACCTATAAAGATAGGTTAGGTTAGGTTAGGTAGGGTTGGTTAGGTTCGGTCATATATCTACGTTAATTTTAACTCCAATAACAAAAAATTTACCTCATACATAATGAAATGGGTAGCTTTATCATTTCATAAGAAAAAAATTAGAGAAAATATATTAATTCAGGAAAACTTGGCTTATTAGGCAAATCGGGCCTTGCATAGTAGGCTGAGAAGTGCGTTCTGGCTATTAGGTACGACATATATATATATATATATATATATATATATATATATATATGTCGTACCTAATAACCAGAACGCACTTCTCAGCCTACTATGCAAGGCCCGATTTGCCTAATAAGCCTAGTTTTCATGAATTAATATATTTTCTCTAATTTTTTGCTTATGAAATGATATAGCTACCCATTTCATTATGTATGAGGTTAATTTTTTTTTTATTGGAGTTAAAATTGACGTAAATATATGACCGAACCTAACCAACACTACCTAACCGAACCTAACCTATCTTTATAGGTTAGGTTAGGTTAGGTACCTGAAAAAGTTAGGTTAGGTTAGGTTAGGTAGGTTAGGTAGTCGAAAAACAATTAATTCATGAAAACTTGGCTTATTAGGCAAATCGGGCCTTGCATAGTAGGCTGAGAAGTGCGTTCTGGTTATTAGGTACGACATATATATATATATATATATATATATATATATATATATATATATATATATATGTGTGTGTGTGTGTGTGTGTGTGTGATGGGAATACCACCTGTGGTGCAGTTTTAGGGACCCACAGCCTCGAAGAAGTGAATTATTTAGAGTGTTTACTATTTGTTAAAAAAATAATGAGTTTCTACTAACCATGTTTTAGGGCTAAATATCAAAGAAATGTAAATGTCAAAACATTGTTCTTTTCTAGGGTAGTCTCGGGTGCCTTGTTCTTAGGGTCTGGCCCATCCTGTCCTCTCGAGTTGTCACAACGTCACAAAAAGAATGTACTAAATTGCCTTAATCTTACCGAGGATCCACGAATAGAAAACTTGAGAGCTCGTCAATTTCTCGAGCCTTCATATTTTGATGTTTAGGGACTTACACGTCAAAATACGATGAACTATTGGAACGGACAAGGTGCCGCGGGAAACTCATTTTGTTCACTCTTACAGGCATGAGTAAGTGGGCGGTGTGGGTGGAGGCGGGTGACGCCAGGTACACTTTTAATGCTACACTCACACCCGAGAGATGGAACGCTCTCTGCGTCGGTCTCAACTCCAACGGTAGCCTGGACCTCGACTCCAACAGTAGCCTGGACCTCGACTCCAACAGTAGCCTGGACCTCCGTAACGGCAGCCAGGTGATTAACCCATAACTCCTATGTTTATTCAACCAATCTATGAATGTGTGTATTCACCTAGTTGTAATCACCTGGTTGTGCTTGCGGGGGTTGAGCTCTGCTCTTTCGGCCCGCCTCTCAACTGTCAATCAACTGTTACTACTACTACTACTACTATTTTTTCCCCACACCTCACACACACCCCAGGAAGCAGCCCGTGACAGTTGACTAACTCCCAGGTACCTATTTACTGCTAGGTAACAGGGGCATAGGGTGAAAGCCCATCGTTTCTCGCCGGCGCCCGGGATCGAACTTGGGACCACAGGATCACGTGACCAGTGTGCTGTCGGCTTCGGCTCCCCAAAGTGTGTGTGTGTACTTACCTAATTGTGCTTGCGGGGGTTGAGCTCTGGCTCTTTGGTCCCGCCTATCAACGGTCAATCAACTAATGTACAGGTTCCTGAGCCTACTGAGCTCTATCATATCTACACTTGAAGCAGTGTATGGAATTAGCCTCCACCACATCACTTCCTAATGCATTCCATTTGTCTACTATTCTGACACTGAAAAATTCTTTCTAACGTCTCTATGGCTCATTTGGACACTCAATTTCCACCTGTGTCCCCTAGTGCATGTGCCCCTTGTGTTAAAAAGTCTGTCTTTATCTACCCTATCAATTCCACTGAGAATCTTGTATGTAGTGATCATGTCCCCTTTAACTCTTCTGTCTCCCAGTGACGTGAGGTTTAATTCCCGTAGTCTCTCCTCGTAGCTCATACCCCTCAGTTCGGGTACTAGTCTGGTGGCAAACCTTTCAACCTTTTCCAGTTTAGTCTTATGCTTGACTAGATATGGACTCCATGCTGGAGCCGCATACTCCAGGACACATACTCTGTGTGTGTGTATTCGCAGAGTTATGCTTGCGGGGGATTAAGCTTTAACTCTCTGGTCCGGCCTCATACCCTCCACCTGAATGATCCCAAAATTTTATATTAATATATATATATATATATATATATATATATATATATATATATATATATATATATATATATATATATATAATGTCGTACCTAGTAGCCAGAACGCACTTCTCAGCCTACTATGCAAGGCCCGATTTGCCTAATAAGCCAAGTTTTCATGAATTAATTGTTTTTCGACTACCTAACCTACCTAACCTAACCTAACCTAACTTTTTCTGTTACCTAACCTAACCTAACCTATAAAGATAGGTTAGGTTAGGTTAGGTAGGGTTGGTTAGGTTCGGTCATATATCTACGTTAATTTTAACTCCAATAAAAAAAATTGACCTCATACATAATGAAATAGGTAGCTTTATCATTTCATAAGAAGAAAATTAGAGAAAATATATTAATTCAGGAAAACTTGGCTTATTAGGCAAATCGGGCCTTGCATAGTAGGCTGAGAAGTGCGTTCTGGCTACTAGGTACGACATATATATATATATATATATATATATATATATATATATATATATATATATATATATATATATATATATATATATATATATATATATATATGGGATGTGGAAAACTCCACATCCCAGAAAGATTTCTTGGATGTGGAGTTCATTGATTTCATTTGTTTTCTAATCTATTTTTTACAGGTGTGGGCAACTTTGCAAGGAACTTTCTTGTCTGTGAAAAAAGTTGTCGACGTAAGCCCCCATCAGCAGGACCCAAAGCTCTGCCTTGGAGAAGATTCAAGTAAAAACCAAACGTCCTTCACTGGATTCATCACAGCTATTACTCTTCAAGCAGCTCTCAGCAGCACCTCTGATCAAGCCTCCAACAACTGCAGCAACATTGTAGTAGACTCAGACGGCGTTGTGTCAGTCACTGCCGATTGGAATGATATTGGCCCGGTGGAAATAGTTGATGTTGAAGAGGAGGAGTTGTGTGATCAGACATATAACAGTTTTTTCCTGGCTGAATCTCAAGGATACAAAGGACTTTTCAGGTCCTGCAAAAGTTATGGCGGGTATTTCCTAACAGACGAAGAGGTGGCGTCTGGAGGCTTGGTGGTGGTTAACAGTGTGGCCAGCAACTGCATCACAGACGAGACTCAAGTGTCGTGGGTGGGCAGCGAGGGCGGGTATGGTGAAGGTCTAACGACTCTGTGCCCGACCTTGTTGACTAACGGCACCTTGGGGTCACGCACTTGTCTCAGCGAACTGGAGTGTAGCGTATGTCGTATTCCCGCCACACTTCGCTTCACCATCTTTGGCGACATCCATGACTTTGACAGATACTACTTCTTGCGTATAATGCCCGACGGGAATGTTTACTTCCAAGGACAAGAAACATGCAATATCACTCAAGAGGGCAACAAATGGATCCTGAGATCTCGTCTACATCGCCGGGAGTGGCAGCTACAACGAGGCTCCCAGCCAGTAGGGCGGCGTCGCTGGTGCTCTGGTGACGAAAACACAACTCTGACATTGACGTCCTGCAACATCTTACAGTTCTCCTCCCATGATGGCGTCTGTTTACCTCGGAGCCAGCGATGTGACGGTAACAAAGACTCTCCTGACGGAAGCGACGAAGAACATTGTGGGGAACGACTCATAAATAAGGGACCCGGATATAACACTTTCAACAGTCCATTCCACGGAGAAATCAAGAAAGGATATGTACTTTACCAATTTTATCTACATAGCATTGACAAAATAACAACGGAACACGGAGTGGCCAAGGTGCAGGCGGGTATAAGGTTAGTTTGGACCGATGCTCGACTACGGTTTATTGACACTAAGATGAAAGCCAACTACATGAACTGCACCGATATCTGGATTCCCAAACTCGTTATGACCGCCGGCGAATATAGCGGACCACATCTCGAGCCTCAAATCTTTTTTGACTACTGCTTCGTACACTGGAAGAAGAAACCACCAGAGGAACAAAACATGAATGATCCATTAATGGGTAAGTTATGAACACAGTTGTTAAATTAAGATGATAAAGTTCAACAATTATAAGGCAGCCTGTTGATATTATTTTACTTTTGTGCGATGATATTCGTTAAGATAACCTTGACCGGTTTTCATATATTTGATCCCAACCCTTCACACCTACTACAACACTACCACACCCACTACAACACTACCACACCGACCACAAGACTACCACACCCACCACAAGACTACCACACCCACCACAAGACTACCACACCCACCACAAGACTACCACACCCACCACAACACTACAACACTACCATACCCACCACATATTGCAAATACCTCAAATTTTAATTCAAATGTTTTATTAATAAATGCTTGTACATATATACAGTTAGGTTAGTTTACACAAATTATTTACTTAAAGTCGTAATAATAATATTATAACACGTAATATATGTATGCCGTATACTATGTAAGGTGTTTAGAAACTATCCCTGCAATATAGGATTTATGACGTTGTGTAGTTAGTGCTGACAATAAAGATGATATAACTCTCAGCGATCAGAGAGGTAGGCATATTATTAAAGTTAAGGTTTGGGCGTGGGAAATAGGTTCTGTTGCTGAATGCACTGCTCTGTAATTTTTGTTTCAAGGATTTTAAAGATAACTCATCAAGAGACTCCAAATTTGCCACAAGAATTACAAGAGCATTATTGGATTGCCTATCACATCCCAAACAAGGTTCACAGGTTTCAGATTGTAATGTAGTTATTTCTTGAAAATATTTTTTAGCGATTTCGTATATTCAACATTATTTGTGTTTTTCAGCATTATTTTTAAATATTGTAAAATGTATAATTCATGATTTCATGACGATATGTTTCTTTCATCAGGCAAATTAACGTCTTCCAGGCAAGTCAACATTACTCGGTACATGAAGGTGAGCATGGAATACCCGTGTCATCTTAAAGTCTATCGGTATCCATTCGGGACCTACTTGTGCAACATTTCCTTCTCTCTTGTGAGAGCTCACTTGGAGATGTCGCTGAAGCCAGTTGATGGTGAAGTAGGGGCGTACAATGTGCCTTACGTCTTTGACCACGACCTACTCGACTACCACCTGATGAACGTCACCGCCGAGGCCCATCCTGAACACGTCATGTTGACCCTCCACCTGACGGGCCAGTTCGACTACCATCTCCTCAATAGCTTCGCCCCGAGCGCCCTCATGTTCTTCATTTCGTATGCGACGCTCTTCTTCCCCATCACAGACTTCAACGAGAGGATCATGGTGTCCCTCACCTCCATGCTGGTGCTGGCAGGTTTCTTCGCCCAGGCCAGCGACTCCTACATCAAGACGCCGTATTTCAAGCTCATCGATATCTGGTACTTCGTGCTCATTATGCTGTGCTTCGCCGTGGTCATCTCCAACACTGTGGTCAACTCCATGCGGATCAAGGGCTCCAGGTCCTTCTCCAAGATGTGGCCAGCCTCCTCCAACACCTCCATCGATGATCAGAAGCTGAAAGCCAACACCAGGGCCCAAGTTTTTAATATAATTTGCAAAATTGTTCTTCTTCTTTGCTTTCAGTTGCTTGTGGTGTTATATTTCTTGTTCGGCAATGAAATTATATAATATATCAAATATGTGTATATCAAGAAGAAATTAACACATAATGAATATTGTGAGTGTACGACCATACGTAGTCGACCATACGTAGTCACACTAGAATGTGTTGAATAGTTAAGCCTAATTGAAGTAAGGTTCGAGATTAGGTTCAGTTGGCAATTTGTGGCATTTGCACAGCCTGTCCTTAGACCAGGTTCGTTCGAACCTCATCAGTTGTGAATCGTGTGTACAGCCCGTCCTCTAAACAAAGACCCAAAGACCATTCCATGTACCCGCCAAACCCCTGGTTTATGGATGAAAAATGGTTTACACACGACTCACAACTTATGACGTCCGAACACTTCCGGAACAAGCGCTTCACTGACGACTTTTGTTCGAACTACAACGCTGTAAATGCTTCACCCACGTACTACAAATACAATAATCGCCAACAGAACCTGAATACCTAACCTAACCTAACCAGTCCCTAAATATGCACAGTATGCTAATATTTAATAATATTAATTTGTATTTGAGAAAAGCTCTGTTTTGAATGAACAGAATGTAAAAATTTACGAGTGCGTCTTTGGGGTCGACCGCTGGATAGAATGGACTTAGTCTGAGTACGGGCTGAATAATCACCAACAGAACCTAAACACCCATCCTAACCTAACCAAAGCCCATTTATTCCCTGTTTTGTGCTTTGTCTACTTCTTTGTGGTTTTGCTTCTTACGGTTTTAGGGTTTCTGTACCATGTTTGGTGTTCCTTGTGTGTAATTTGTTGCTAAAGTGTGGGTGTTGTTTTTGTTCGTCCTATGACGTGATTTCTTGTATTTATTGTGCTTCTTTTATATAAAAAAAAATCCTCTTGGGTGATGGGTTGTGTCGGTGGCTGAGTTTGTGGTTAAGTAGGTCCTTCCCAAGCATTTGACTGAAGTGTGGATGCACAATTTTCCAGCAAGGCGGAGAATACAGAAGCTTGTATGTTAAATGTGGTTGTCGAACGAGTTTTCGGGCGGGTTGTTGCAAATGCTTGTTATGCCTCAGATTTACTTCATTTCCGCCTATCTGAGTGGACACTAAAGTGAAATGGCGATTTGTTGTGCTTGCGGGGGTTGAGCTTCTGCTATTTGGTCCCGCCTTTCAACTTTCAATTAACTGGTGTACTCTTAAGTGTGCACTTAAGAGTGTAATGATCGTAGTGGAAGCACTTGTGGCACTGTTTTAGTGGATGAGATGCCAATACATCTGAATCCATGTAGAGCAACATGGGTTTCCTCGGCTGGAGAGTTTAACTTTAGGTTTAGAGTCGGACGTTGATTGGCTTCCTTCCAAATGAGTTCTTCTGACACAGAAGTTGGGTTGTGTGTTGATAATGTCAGGAATAGGCGTATAAGATATGAAAGTACTAATACGTCGACCGTAGAAGGTCCTCACAGCCTGGGTTGTACTCTCGTAGTGGGATTAATATCAGACTGGCTTCTTCTAGTGCAGTGCGGATGGCAGGGGGGAAGAACCCTCAGGCCCCTGAAGAACCTCTTCGTTCTTGAAGAGTCCACTGCCGTCTTCAACGATGTCATCAATGGTTCAACGTCGGTGATTTCCTCCGTGTGTAGAGTACTTCCGGTTGAGTGAATTGGCGGGAGCCCCGGAACATCACATTTATCGTGTGCATCATGATATATAAAGTACCAGAAGCGAGGGCAAGAGTAACCAGCTCCTGCCGCCTCAGCGGCTCAAAGTAGCAGTGGAAGACGACGACTGGCTGTCTGTAGGGCTTGCCTGCTATTGCTCTCCAATGCTGTACTAATGATAAATTTCTCCGGCACTAACAGAAGTTGTCTGCCTACCTCAGAGTATTCTGCTTTTTTTTTAACTCGTTGTGGGCAACAAACTTTTTTTGTAGTAAACAGTTTAACTTTGCACCTTCATTTAAATGAAACTAACTTTTATATAGTCGTGTGATTGTAAATTGACTTGACCAGAAATTTATAATGTATTTAACAGTCGGATTGGATCGGATTGATGTCCATAGGGAATGGAAAGGATGGGGGAGGTAGAGGGATGGGGAGATGAAATTCAGGAAGAGGATGCGGGTGTAGAGAGAGAGGAGGTTTGAAAGTTCGGTGGCCTGTCCACCATGGGTTGACATTTTTGTATGTGTTGTTTGTTTGCGTATGTGTTATGTTGGGTTGTCAGTACATTGGCTGGGGGGGCTAGTGTTTGTGACCTTGTTGGTGTCCTAAAGCACTAGAGCCATGGAGTTGGCTGAAGGAGGCTAATCTTAGAAACATCAGGGTAGTTACACTTCTGCCGCCACGACAAATAGTTTTTTGGTTTTATATTTTTTTGTAGGTGTTTTATTTATTTATATATTTTTTTTTTTTATTATTTTTTTTTTTATTTATTTATTTTTTTTTTATTTTTTTTTTTTTTTATTTTATTATTTTTTTTCTTTCTTTCTTTATTCTTCATTTGGTGTAGATTGGGTCTGGGATGGGCCACTCATCTGGATCGTCTGGCAGACCGCTTAGTATCTGAGGGCTTGGGAAGGCCTCATCATGGATATGTCTGATCACTTTTTGTTGGAGAGTGATTCTTCTGGTTCTGTGTGGTGGTTCGTGGATCTCGTAGTCGCTGGTGGTGTTTTCTGCTACGAAGGGATCTTCTGGGTCTGGGACATACATGTTCTTCATACGGTACAGCTGTCTTCTGGCCAGGTAGCTGAGCCTAATGTTCATTGGCTTCATGTTGAGCGTCTCATGGATCAGGTCAGTTCTTACCCTGTCCCTCAGAGTCAGGCCCTCTGCAAAGCGAAGTGCTTTGTTTTGTACTCGTTGAATCTTCAACATGTTGGATTTGTTGGTGAGGTTCAGGGGAACGTAGGGGTATTCCAAGCTAGGCCTTATGATCATTCTGTACAGGTGGAGCTTGATGTGGGATGGGGCTTGGTTGAAACGGAAGAGCCTCTCCAGTGAGCCCCGGGCCATCGCTGTCTTCTGGGATACGTACTGGGAGGAGTTGAGTAGCCTGTTGAAGTTGTACCCGAGCACTGTGTTGGAGTTTGAGATGGCTATGGGTTCACCCCTGATTCTTATTCCCCCCTCATTTTCAATAGATTTAACAGTAATTATATAATGTGGCTCGATGTGAGTCGATTAGTTCCTTGTTGTAGAGCAAACATTGCCACCATGTCCTAAAAGATGAGGCAGTCCTTGTCAAGTCCATTTATAGGAATAGGTTAGATTTTTACTATTGATCACTAAGCAATTTCTACTAATATAAATAAACCTTCAGATATTTTCGTCTAACTCCCTACAATTGTGGCGTATTTTATAACTTAAATACTGTAGTCTAACTTAGCTTAGTGCCATTTATTATATTTATAGTCAATAAGGAGCAATAGGTTATGGTATTATAGGTTTTGGTGGTTGTGGTCCTTTCTCACGAAGCCACTAATACACGTAATATTACGGTACATGCTTTCATACATGACAACATGTAGAGGTTTGTGATCTCTTACGTGTTCTGTGGTCAAACTCATTTATTTATTTATTTACTTTATTATTCATTTATTTAATTTATTTATTTAACCTTTTTCTTTTTTTTTCTTTTTTTCCTTTCCTTTTTTTTCCTTTTTTTCTTGTTTCTCTCTCTCTCTCTCTCCAAAATTTTCTGTTGACATAGAAAATACTGTAATCCTAAATGTAAGTTATGTATATTAAACATTGAAGTCAGACCAATCCATATTTTTATAACAAACATCAAGCTAACCTGGTTGCTTGAAAATGTACCTTTGTTGCTACTCAATTAAAATAATTTGATTAACCTTTGAATCTAAACTTTCCAGAGTACATGAAAACAATTGCTTATTTGTAATGTAAAGATCATTACAACTCATAATTTTAAACCCTTATATACAGTATTATTACTTAAATACAAATTTGTTACAGCTCTGAAAAAATTACTGATAATAATGATACTTAGTTTAGTCTGACCTGATTGGGTGTAACTAATATTTTTAGTAAATCACTTCAAATGTCTTGGTAAATTTTGTTGCCAATTACATTCGCCAATTAGTAAATAATAAACTCTTAAAAAAAATACTATCAATCTCTTAAATTGTGATGTAAACCCTGATTAGCAGATTACATACTGTAGTACCAAAGCATTTTCTCTTAGCATCCATGGCAATATCTAGTTTGGCCCTATCATCATAATTATCAAAATCCATTGCCCATTTATTTAGTTTCTGTGGCTATACTGTAATCCATTGTTATATAGTATTGTATCTATACATCTATTATTGCCCATGCTATGCTTTCTCTCTCCACTATGTTGAATTAATGTTTCTCCAGTGCTAATCTAACATGAAACCAACATTAATAACTGATATTACATTAATTCAATTTGTTGTTTTGTATTTTAGGAAATTTGCTGGAAATGAGACAAATTGAATATTTCGACATTTTTTGTGGTTTTATTAGCTTTCAGTTTTCAATGCTCCAATTTATAAAAATGGTCACAGATACTGTAAAGTACTTGTATCATTAATTCAGTAATACTGAAAGCACAGACTAACAAGCTGCATCATGAAGAAAATGGTCATAGAGTATAGTACTGTACTGTCCTTCATGAGAAAATCAGCAGGTACCATGAGGAGGAATTGAACCCGCACACTTGGTACTCCCAGCCTAGTTGATACAGCTTGGAAGTACCAATTGAAACTTACTTTTTTATCGATACATCACGTTAATGCGATTTCATTGTAATTACACAAGTGTAGTTGCAGGATGAGAGCTACACTCGCAGTGTCCCACCGTCTCGGTACTCTTTGTCGTATAACGCTTTGAAACTACTGACAGTTTTGGCCTCCACCACCAGCACACTTAACGTGTTCCAACCGTCTACCACTGTTTCCAAAAGAAAACTTTCTAATAATTTTTCGGCACCTTTGTTTCTTTAGCTTGAACAAGTTTTTTCTTAGTCCTCTTGTTCGGTGTTGTGTACTATCCTTCGTGTCGCTAATACATTGCACATCCCAAAAACCATGCTAATGAATAAGGAAACTAATTCATCTACAGTATTGTACTTTTGAAATGTATTTTTTATTTTTAGTACAATAAATTTAATTCTCCCAGTGTGTCTATAAACTGTACAGAAAAGAAACAAACATTTTGTTGCATTAATTATTTTTAGAAAAATACGGCATAATTTTACCTCGATACACAATACAGTACTGTATATGTACCTCATATCTGCAAGTGTGTAGGATAACTCAGCACTACTGCACATTATAAGGTAAAATGCCAACACTTATGAGCACTGTTTCCTGGTACAACTTGAATTTCTCTAGGATTCTCAAAAGACCACGAGGCAAGTCAAAATGTACTGCAAAAACATTGGTCATAGTAAAGGTGTTGCAGGATATTGTGCACATACACGTGTGATGAGACGAATTACTGTACTGTATTGGGATTTCTCTCTAAATGTTGTGTTAATTCGTGTAGAGTATTTTTTTTTAACAAGAAGAATTGGCAGGGATTGAGCTCGGCTCCTAGGTCCCACCTTACAACTGTCAACTAAAGCAATGAACCTCAAATCTGGTATTTTATTGTGCAGTCTCATATCTTGCAGTGTAATTTGTGTGTGCAAATATTAGCATGTGGACACATATGTCCAATATGTGTATGTATATCTGAATTTAATGATACTTTGCTATTCTCTATGTAGCTTGACTTTAATATTTATTTTATTTATTCCTCTAAATTATCTTTTACAAAGAAGGAAAGGAGAATAGATAAAACTATTTAAGTAGAAACATATAGTAATACAAAAAATTGGCATGGATAAGTGAACTTAAACCTGCCTTTAAGCAATATGAAGCAATGCGAAGATTCTACTATATCACCACAGCAGCAATTGAAAATGTGTTGAAACATTTTGGATTTTTTATGAAATAACTAATCGTAGCCAATTATAAAGACTGCTATTCTAGCCTATTCAGTACTGTATAAGTAATATCTTTGATCTGCATAATATAGCTACTAGAGCATTAAGAAGCATATTAATGCCACTAACTAAAACAAATATATTACAAATTACATAAACAAACTAGTAGCTACTGTACAACTCCACTGTATTTAAAATTTGGTGCCCAATTAAAACTGTTGTATTAAAATGCATAGCTTTCAGAATATTTTGTAAAGTAACTCATACCATTTAACATCTCCAAAAGTAATATTAATCATTAAAATAGGCAAAGATTTAATCTTCGCTACAAAAAAATATACAGAGTACAGTATGCTCAATACAATACATTTCAAAATCTTCAGATCCCTTTTAGCAAATATTTGCATTATCTAAAAAAAAATATACATTGATATTCAGTCATAAATGAACACACATACAGTATGTATATACTAAAGCATACAGATAAATAACAAATATTGATACCAAATATAAATTCCAGATAGTAAACATCCTCACTGTGTTTTGAATACCTGAGGTATTGGTGTATCCAGCAACTGCACCATATATTACTAGTATGTTATTGTCCCATACTTTTATATATATGCTGATCACACACTAGGCTTAAATACCTGGATGAAAGGCAATATTAATTTCCATATTACAGACTACCTAGTCAACAGAATATTCTCATACTTTATGACAGAGTCAACATCATCTGTTATTTTGCTGTCGCATTACTCGTGGCCCGCCACCCAATATTACACAATCTGGTCGAGCAACCTTTGCCTCTTGGACAGCACCACTTGTTACTTTTGTGTTGGTTACATCAAGCAGCCGCAATGATGGAGCCAGTCGAATTATCTCTTGTAAGCCATAGTCAGAGATAGCACAGCCAGACACTACTAAAGTGTGCAGATGTTTAGTTGTTGAGCCAAATGCACGAACTAGCTTATCAGATAAGCCTTCATCTGGAACCTGACAAGCTTCACAATGCAAATCATCCTCGTGGTCTCCTGCTGGCTCTTCTCTGTTTTCTCCTGTATCATCATTATCCTCCTTATTCTGATTGTTTTTACATGAATTATCTTTCTTTCCTTCTCTTTCATCTGAAATTGCCCGGCTTGAACTGTCCCGTGCTTTCCCTTGTGCTTCACCTGTACAAGATTTATGCTCTCTCTTCTCATATCCTTGCACTGCACCATTATCTTCATCATCATCGCAATCATCATCTTCATCATCCTCTTCATCATCATCGTCATCATCACTGTTTTCCTCTGCTTCAACTGGCCTTCCATCTTTACCAATAAAATAGTGCCTGTCTTCATCTTCCTCTTCTGCACGGTGCTGTTGGACAACAGGAGCATTCCTTACCCACTGGAGACCCATTCCATCCAGTTCCTCATCATTTACCTGTCGCCACTGAGGTCCATTTGGTCCAACATTGATAACCACAACTTGCTGCCTTTCTTCTTGCCACCGAGGATCTGGCATAATGAGGTTGTGCCCTCCTGGTGGTTCCTCTGGCAAACGTTTAACTGGTCCCATTGGACCTAAGTATAGGGCTCTCAGTTTCCCATTTCTCACTACTGATATCACTTCATTGTCTTCTAAGCTAGTTCCTCTCAAGTCCAATTCCTCTAAATTCTGAAAACCGAACCGAAAACCAAGTGCAAGGTACGCCATTGCTCTGCCTACCTTTGGTAAATTTCTTAATACCAATTTTTTTAAAGAATCAACTTTACTAAGCACCATGACATCGTAATCATCCACCCAAGTACACTTGATAATTTTCAAGCACTCTAATCTAGGAAGAATTTTTTGTGTTCTCTTAAAATATGACCCATCTCTTAAGGGTGAAGGCAGATTCACAAACTCACAGTCAACAAGACTAAATTTACTGAGAGACTGAACAGGCAAAAAATCTGCCATTTTGAGTTTGTTGGCATCAATATAAGCTTCACTTAATGTTAATTCCTGAAGGTTTGGGCATTTCTCTCCAATAAGCTTTAAAAGACCTGCACTTATGAGAGGAGTTTTCCACTTGGGGGTCCCTGCATATTTCTTCTTGTGTCCTCGCAGAATTAAACGACGAGTAGTTGCACGCAAAAACACATGGCAACGCTTTAACTGCTGCAAAGATAAGCACCCTTCACTGAAGTTTACATCAATCCACAATGACTTGTCACCTGCCACTTTGTTGAATCGTTCACATGTTCTGAAAATAAAGACATTAAATTTATATCAAGCATATAATACCACAAATCAGCAATTTACCTTCAACATTATCTCAAACTTTTAACTAATTTTATATTAAATATTTTTAAGTAAATACTTTATTATATCCAACAACAGTCCTGTTGACCTGGACTAGGCACGTCCTATTTAAACCCAACCCTTCTCCCCCATATACCTATCCAATCAATTCACCATCTATACCTATCCACCATCACCCCAAAAGGTGGCGCGGCAAACAGACCTCCAGCAAGGACAAATATTGCCTACCCTTGGCTGAAGGGTAGGCAATATTCTCTCTCTAAAAATGCAGCAGCAGCATACAATGAGTTGTGGGTAAATGTTGGAATAACTGAGATGTTGTGCATAATATTGTGAATTTGTTTATTTTTGGACATTCATGGTGTTCAAAAAGAGAACTTGATAAACAGCACTAAAGGATACCTGATCATCTAGACTGATTCATACATAAGATTGAAAGCAGCAGCATCTAACAGCCTGGTTGACCAGACCACCAATCAGGAAGTCTGGTTAGAAACCGAGCTATGGAGACATTCATTCCCAGAACCATAAACAGGTAGACAACAGGTAGGTTAGTCAAATGTTCAGCTAACACAAATGGGAGGTTGGCCCCTTATTTGTATTACCGAGTTTTGATTGTATTTGTATATGTATACTATTCTATATAATTTGTTCAGTACTGTACATGGGAAAATTAATCAACTCCCTTCAATAAGTCTAAGTTGAGAATCAAGTCAAGGACTATTCAGACACTAACACACCCTGAGGAAAACAACTCAGAAAGAACACTCAAAACCTCCTCAGAAAAGATAACGCTGGTGAAGAAATGCAAAATGCAAGCAGACACAAAGGTATACAACCCTGAAATAAATTCAGGGAGAACTATTAACTAAGGACACACAAGATGGGGATGCATAGGCACAATTGTGAAGCATAATGAATAAATACATGCTATGTATAGCCCCGCCCCATGGGACAACCACGTTCAAAAGAACATGAACCCCCCCCCCCCCCCCCTTGATCTAAATAATACAAAGGATATAGGTGTAAAGTTACTGCCAGCTATGTGAGAGGTGGAATGCTTTAGTGAACTACAGCTGCCATCTGGTGATCTCTCGCCTCTATGTGCACACCAGATTCTGGTCCTGGCGCTTGGTAGACCTGCACAAGTTCCAGAGACCTGGGTGCTTTGTGAATGTCTCAATGGTGCCAGAGCAAATGCACCAGGAATTTAAAAAGAACCAGCCCAGAAAGATAAGCAAATAAATGAATTTTTGTGTATGTTATCATTCATAATTATTTATATGCAAACAAAATAATTGTATATTACGGCTGAATATTCTAAAATGTGCATTATATAATTTACTATAAGAAAAAGCAGAAAATTAGATGAACAGCCAAAAAAAAAAAAAAAAGAGCTCATTTTATGAAATCTGGATTTCACTCACATCTGGCTCTGATCTGGAACAATATGATCTGCTTTTTTGAGGAAGTGGTGAATGTGGATAATATTTTCTTCAAGTGACCCTATTATGGGAATTATAATATAGGCTGCAGTGCAAAATATACTGTAGTCGATTACTATAAATTTGCCTTAAGTATATCCCTATACTGTACACATATACTGTTCAATAATTATGTAAATTGAATGTATTATTATTATTATTATTATTATTATTATTATTATTATTATTAAAGTACTTAAAATTTGCTTTGCACATTTTTTTTAGTAATTTGTCACCAGCTATTGCTAAATGAAGACCACTGGTTATTATAATCCACAATCTTTGTTGCAATGAACAAATTACATGAAAATATTTTATTGACCATGAAGTACATTGTGGCTTACCGACTTACGATAGTGTCGTCAACTAACGATATTCGTTGATACATGTTCAGGTCGACCGAGCACATGCTTTCCGGTCGCATGGGCCGACCTGTCTCAGTTTACTAGAGCCGCCCTTTTAGTGACGATCACACTTATAAGAAATTCCATTTTTGTGGTGATTCTTTGCTTTTTGAACATATAAGTGATTATTATATAACACGCCATGGGTCCCAAAAAAGTTTGTGGTAAGGTTTAACCCAAGAAAACACATGTGAGGCTGACCA
This sequence comes from Procambarus clarkii, assembly GCF_040958095.1. Lineage (NCBI taxonomy): Eukaryota > Metazoa > Arthropoda > Malacostraca > Decapoda > Cambaridae > Procambarus > Procambarus clarkii. The sequence continues at coordinate 8,859,439 of NC_091175.1, read as the reverse complement.
CAGAGAAAAAACAAGTGATCCTTTGTAAACATGAAAATGGTATGAGGGTTATTGATGTGGAGAATGTCCCTTCTTGATTTATTATGAAAATGCGTGCAGCATGGGAAGAACTGCAAACTTTTGTTGAAAGGACTCACCCAAAACAAGCTGCAGTAGGTCGTTGCCTTAACCTTTTCAATGACATTGTGATGCATCACTACAGATAAATGTTAAAGCAAAGGGAAAAACAAGTGTTGCTAGACAAATTTTTAGTGAGACAAACAAGCAGTGAACCACAACCAGGTCCTAGTGGTATGCAAGCAAAATGTTGGAGAGAGTGTACCCCAGAGAAATCATCACTGCCTGATGTTATAATGGAAGGGGACTCCTCTTCCAAACAGTAACACATCTCCTCCTTTCCCCCTCATCACCATCTTCCATATACCATCAAGAGTCCTCCATAAAGGTAAGATAAACATATGTACTGTATTGTAGTAAGAGAAAAAAAATTGTATTCAGTATAAAATGTATTTTTAAATTAATATTTTTGGGTGTGTGGAACGAATTAATTCAATTCTCTTTATTTCTTATGGGAAAAATCGTTTTGACTTATGATATTTTGACTTACGATATGTCTCTGGGAACGGATTACCATCGTAAATCGGGGCCCCACTGTATAGCCTATTTTAAAAATGTTATACTGTATTCTTAATTAATTTAAATTCCATATTGCATACTCTTTAACATGCACGTTATATACATGATTATATTTGTCAAGATGGTATAGATGATTACTAACTGCATGGTGATCTTTACTCTTAAATTTGTCAAATATATGCCATCTATATATAATTTGGACTGGTATATTTTAATTTGTAAATGAACTATTAAAAAATCCAAAATGGTTTAGTATCATACAAGTTAATGATTAGTCTGTATTAAGAAAGACTGAGAAACAGGGCAACTTGTTCCAAGTTCTCCTAACAACTGGTCGACATGTCCCTCCCCCCCAAAAGCAGGGCAAAATAGCTGTGCATGTTGTAAAGAGCACAAAAGTATCTGATACCTGCCAGAACTTCTGGCTTCAGGCCAGGTCAAGCCTGGCCTCAGGCCGGGTCGAATATGTCCTCAGGCCGGGCTCAGGGAGTAAAAGAACTCTCAGAACCCTCTCCAAGTATGCTCCAGGTAACTTGCAGGGTGTTGAAGCCTGTGCTGTTAGCTGACAGCTGAATGTTTTGAAAATAGTAATATGGATAGTTATTTGTCAGCAAGATAAGCCATCCCATTTCCAACCCAAAGTTTCCAGCAAACCATGCTGTTGTAATTTTCTTTGGCTTTTTTTTTTTTTACTATTTAAATGAGTTAGGGTGTTATGTTGGGCTTAAAGCAGGATAATGTTGTGAGAGATCAGGTTAGGTAAGGACAAGTTAGGTAGGGACACATTAGGTATGGGCAGGTTAGATAGGAAAAGGTTAGGTAGAGAGAGAGGCTAGGTAGAGAGGGGCTAGATACGTAAAGGTTAGGTAGAGAGGGGCTAGGTAGGGAAAGACTAAGTAGGTAAAGGTTAGGTAGGGACCAGTTAGGTAGGCAGAGGGTAGGTACAGACAGGTTAGGTAGATGCTAGGTATGGATAGGCTAGGTAGGGACAGGTTAGGTAGGGACAAGTTAGGTAGGGACAGGTTAGATAAGAGCAGGTTAGATAAGAGCAGGTTAGATAAGAACAGATTAGATAAGAAGATTAGGTTTTTACCAAACTAGAAATAAGGTAAAATATAAAACAACGCAACTTGTGGAATATAATCAGCCATATTTAAGACTGATGATGCTTGGGAGTGTTTTAGCAAGACTCAAAATGTTTATGGAAAATCAGAGATAAGTTCTGGCTGTGCTTCTGTGCTCAAGTTTCAATATACCTAAACAAAAAATGGATTTAAGATTTGTCAAAATCTAAATCGCCCTTTGAGCTAGTTTTTTTTCTAAATGGTTTGATCAAATAAGTCATTGATTGCGTCAAGGTCTTATGAAGAGTGACTTACTGTGAGAGAGTGAGAAGATCCCGAGACTTGAGGTACGAGAATATAAGTAGAAGGACGTCATCTGAAAGGTCAAGTATGGAGGCTGGGCCAAAAAAAGCCATACTGGCCTTCTTTGAGTGGAAAAACTACAGCGAGCCAGACACCACAGAAACAATCACAAAGCATCAGCCTCGCGCGAGTCCGATACCTCCGTCATCACAACACAACCCAATACACAACTGAAATATACTAACAAAATACTTATTAAATCAAACAAAATTGCATTTATATTTATATTAACATTAAGACAGGTAAAGCAAAAATCTAAAAAAATATTTTGCTAATTATGACCGTAGTAGCAACGAGTCTTCCTAAGCCAAAGCCACGATATATGAAGCGAACAAATCTATTTGGTGTTGACAGCGTTCATTGTGTACATTAAAAAACCTAAACAAAACTCCCCGTATGTCTCCAGTAATTTGTAGCGTCATTCAGATAGTCTTTTAGAACAGCTGAAAGGATATTAATACCAGGGATTTTATTTTAGTTATCATATTCAAAGTTGTTAATGACCAAACGTGAATTCATTCCATCTACAGCGGGAATTTCAAACACAGTGAAGGCAAGGAGGGTGTTGAAAACTATATTTACACAAATAAATAATAATAAAATATAACTTTTTGTATAAACTAGCTCAGATACACATAATTTTACTGCTAAGCTAATCCATATGACATGTTCCACTGGATGGATGGTCATAGCTCGAATGTGAATCTAGATCTAGTCTACTCGTTTGCACTAGTAAAATTCTAGTACTTTACTAGTAAATTCAGTTTAGCATAGTCTCTGGGCAGAGTATGAGAACATCTCCTAATATCCGTGAGTGCATTAAACTAGCTACAACGCTCCAGGTAACTCACGTCATTTAGTGTAAAATCATTCACTATAACATTGAAGAGCGAGTTCTGTATAGTTTCTACACTAACCCCACCAGCTCCATAACTGATACAGCCAGCTCTCCAGGGCTGGAAACCACCATGAAGACCCCCATCCATCGCCAGATCTCTAGTATCAGCTATTGATACAGATAATGGCTCCAATCGAGCCTCCACTTACGGGCTCACCATAGCCCGTGCTACTGGAACTTCTTGTTCTGAGTAGCTGAATCAAAAACAACAAAACAACCTGTACAGTATAGTTAGTTGTTTTATCGACGGAGTATTTGGAGTATCTGCTGTCAGAAGACTCGTAATACCGCTCACAGGATGAATATGGGGTGTGTAATAAACTACCGTTCGCATGAGTATGGAGTGCACAATAAATTTATAATTCATAATTCACAAGACTGAATAAATTGCATCTTTGTCTTATGTTCTGTGTATGTAAAATCTTATGAATAAATTATTTTATTGTTGCTATTATTGTTATAAAAAAATTGTTGGTGGCCTCCACGTGCGTGCGAGCGGCCACCTGTACGTTGTAGTCGTTCGTATAGACCCGCGTAAACAAACACAGGTGAATACGATAGTCCTTGGTGGAGATCAACACGATAACCGTAGGGAGGGAGGAAGGGGGAAGGTGTATAGGGGAAGACGAGAAGAAGAGGGACGGATAAATGAGGCATGAAGGAGAGACGGAAATATGCATGTGTGAGTACACACACACACACGCACAAACACATGGGGCGTTAGGGCGCTGAGTGGACAGCGCGCGGGTCTCGTAATCCTGTGGCCCGGGTTCGATTCCCGGCAACGGCGAGTAACAATGGGCAGTTTCTTTCACCCTGATGCCCTTGTTACCCAGCAGTAAATAGGTACCTGGGAGTTAGACAGCTGTTACGGGTGTAACAGACTGCTTCCTGGGTGTATGTGGAAAAAATAATTAGTTAGTTAGTAGTCAGTAACAGATGATTGATTGATGGGCCGAAGGCGGCGGGCCGAAAGAGCAGAGCTCAACCCCTGCAAGCACAACTAGGTGAATACATACACACACACAAACAGAGGCTACAGGATGACTTGGACAGACTGAAGGAATGGTCCAACAAATGGCTGCTAGAGTTTAACTCAAGCAAATGCAAAGTGATGAAGATAGGGAGCAGTAGGGAGCAGGAGACCAAACACAAGGTACCAACTGGGAGAGGAAATCATTCAGGAGTCAGGACGAGAAAAAGATCTGGGGGTTGATATCACACCAGGACTGTCCCCTGAAGTCCACATAAAAAGGATAACATCAGGGGCGTATGCAAAGCTGGCGAACATAAGAACTGCCTTCAGAAACTTGTGTAAGGAAGCATTCAGAACCTTGTATACCTCATATGTCAGACCAATACTGGAATATGCGGCTCCACCGTGGAGTCCACATCTAGTCAAACACAAAATGGGGTTAGGAAAGGTTCAGAGGTATGCCACCAAGCTAGTTCTCGAACTGAGAGGAATGAGCTATGAGGAAATATTACTGGAACTGAACCTCACAACACTGGAAGACAGAAGAGTTAGGAGAGACATGATCACAACCTACAAAATTCTCAGAGGAATTGACAGGGTAGAAAAAGATAAACTGTTTAACACGGGTGGTACGCGAACAATAGGACACAGGTGGAAACTGAGTACCCAAATGAGCCACAGGGACCCTAGAAATTATTTTTGTGTGTCAGAGTATTTAATAAATGGAATGCATTAGGCAGTGATGTGGTGGAGGAAGACTCCATACACAGTCTCAAATGTAGATGATAGAGCCTAATAGGCTCAGGAATTTGTACACCGGTTAATTGCCAAATGAGAGGCGGGATCAAAAAGCCGAAACTCAACCCCCGCAAGTAAAACTAGGTGAGTACACACACACACCAATAAACACTATACAGGACTCATATACATAAGTAATTATTACACCATATATTACGCTTGATGGTGAGCGAGATACCGACACAAGAAAGAAAACAATCAATTAATGATAATTCCGGCCGTTTATATCCATGTGGAAGAGTATGAATCCTTAGTTCCAGGTCGGAGAGTGGCCAGAAGAGTTGATTCATCGTCTCCTGCCAGGCTCAGTGTGTATATATATCTTGGTTAATACAACCCGTTATTATTTGATGATAGGGCCACACTCCCGGTCCCTCCTGTGGTGACCCACACTCACACTGACCGTCACATTGCAGCAAACTTAAAAACAATATTCGGAGTATTTCCTGTTTTACAGGAATGCTTCGACGAAAATTAAACTGCAGCGATTGGGATCGTCACGAAGGGTCACTGACCCCCAGCGTTCGGGGCCACCATGAGGGGTCACTGATCCCCAGCATCCGGGGCCACCATGAGGGGTCACTGACCCCCAGCGTCCGGGGCCACCATGAGGGGTCACTGACCCCCAGCATCCGGGGCCACCATGACGGGTCACTAACCTCGACACTTCTTTACTACCCTCGTCGTCACCTCCGACTCCGGCACCTCTTTCTTCTGTTGGCTTTCCAGATGTCTTCAGGTGAGTGGGTTTTTAGTTTGGTTTAGTTCATTTATTATACGCCCCATACCCATCTTGTGGGCGGTAGTGTAAAGTTTAGGCTTAGGGATGGAGCCCCACAATTCATTTAGCTAAGCAAGTTACAATCTTGATGAGCTAGTTACAAAATTCAGTATAAGTCGTCACATCATCAATGAGTTCGAGATCGATCACAAGTACAGTTTTTTTAATTTAGCAACTGACATATGTGGAGAGCTAGTGTCACAATTGATATTAGGCTATTAGGCTATTAGGACAATATCCAATTCTGGCCCCAGACACCACTCGGTACCCCTACTTAAATCTCTGAATATGTTAGACATTAAGTCACTGCACATTCTCTCATGTGTATTATACATATATAAAACGCTAAACTATAATGCCAATCCTGATCTCAAAAGCTTCATAGAAGGTTGTATCAGAACCCATGAGCATCACACCAGAAATAAATACAGTTTTGATATTCCTAGAGTACGACTTAATCAAACTAGAAATGCTCTACAAATCAAGGGGCCCAGAATGTGGAATGACCTTCCCAACCATGTTAAAGACTGTACCTCTCTCAACCAGTTTAAGTTAAAAGCGAAGCTATACCTAATAAATTCCCTGTAACCTACCTTACCCTTCTATTGTCAACCAATGTCTGTTTTTTTCTTTAAAGAGCGCTGTTTGTCGACATAATTGTATTTGTGCTGCTTTTTCATCTATGTTTTCATTTCTTGTTTTCATTCTACTCATTATGCTCAATTAGTATTAAGCTTGTCATTTAAGTTTATCATGCCCGAAACGCTTTGCGTAATAGTGGCTTTAGGCATTGTATGTACTAGCTATACCTATAAGTTAAACAATCCTTGTAAATATTTATTGTATGTATGTACCTTACCTAAATAAAATTGTATTGTATTGTATTGTATTGTATTGATATATTTGTCCTGCACACCGCCCCCCCCTCCCCCTCATCCACTGGGCAGCGGCGGATAGGTTACAATCACTTAGTTTCTACCTTGATGAGCTAGTTACAAAATTCAAAGCACATCTTCACATCAACAATGGCCTCGAGACCGACCACAAGTACAGCTTCTATTTTAAGCAACTGTGAGTGAGTAAGTAGATTTGACCGTTATATATTTCCTAAGGAGTTCGCTGGCACTAGTGAATCAGACTTACACCGAGTGCATTAACACAGGGACAACGAGGCTAGCAGGCGGGGCATAGAGAGCCAGACCACATTTCCCCGTAGACAGTTAGGTCAGTACTGTTGAGGACGTATTTCTTTGACGCAGTTCCCTGCCTTCCGCCAGGAGAGTGTGTTGGTGTGGTGGCGCTGGCCGGCGGGTCAGCCTCTCTGTGTGGCACTAACAACACTGTCCACCGCCCCCCCTTCGTCGACGTCGACTGGAATAACTTGGCAGTGTGCGCCCTTCTGCAGCCCCAGCAGCAGCAGACGGAGAAACCCAAGCAGAGGCGACAGCAGCAGATTAAGGCACAAACCAACCAACAGGATGGTCAATACTTCTATTGCAACACTAAAGACATCAGTCTTACAGCTGGTCAGCTTCTTGCGTTCCTTACTTTATTTCACATTATTTCCATTTTCAGTAAAATTGTAGACTACTGAATGTATGTTGACTGATTCAAAAACAATACCTTGGGAAGGATCCAATAAAGTTGTCGCAGTATAAACAAAAATATTCTACATCAAAATTAATTTTTGGAAGCATCGGTACATATTTAGATAGCTAATATTGAGAGATATATCAATGAATTTTTTATTTAGATAATAATGTTATGTAATGTGGGGTGATTTTAGATGTTTGAATGCAAAAACAATAGTCCGGTAGCCATAGGTATCACGATAGATACATATGGAATAAGTAACAGCTTTCATGTTACTTCCACATGTTGTAGGGTTCAATGACTCCAGCCTGTGGGTGAGTGTTGGCGGGAGCCGCTACACCTTCCCCGCGACACTACTGACGGACGCTTGGAACCTCGTGTGCGTCGGTTACTCCACTCACCAAAACCAAGTTATTAATATAATTTCTTTATGGAAGTAGAGGGAAAGGGGGGGACCGTGTTCGGGCGAAACAATTTAAGTCTACGGTCTCGATACCAATATCAATTTCGTATCGGGGGGCGGGTTAGAGTGCGTTACCACGAGGGAGGTCTCAGGGGTTATGCTGGGTGCATGTAAGGAGAAAAAGAGTGGCATTGAAAAAGGCGATGGAGAAGACTGGTGGTGTAAAATGCGAGGCTACGTGTAGCCTGTAGCCTCGCATTTGTAGCCCCTGTAAAATGCGAGGCTACATGACGGTAACTTTGGGTATGAGGAGGGGGAAAGGTTTGTTGGAGTTGGGAGTTGAGGGAAAGGAAACTACCAGCAGAAAGCGCCAAACCATTACAACTCTTATAACATTTGGAAGGGATCAGGATAAGGATTTGGGATGGGACGGGGAAAGGAATGATGCCCAACCACTTGGACGGTGGGGGATTGAACGCCGACCTGAATGACGTGAGACCGGCGCTCTACCGTCTAGCCCAAGTGGTTGGGCAGGTAGGGATTGAGTGAAATATAGTTCGGTTTCCTTATGATATTTAGGATCTGTGATTTTTCCCAGATTGTCAACGTCGACGGGAGGTTAGAATGACATCTGTAATGTGAATCGAGGATTGTGTCATATTCGTGAGAATTGATTTGGGCTCTTAATCTTCAGCCCAAACACTTGGGGTGGACGGTAGAGCGACGCTCGCTTCATGCAGGTAGGCGTTCAATCTCCGACAGTCCAAGTGGTTGAGTACCATTCCTTTCCCTCGTCCCATCCCAAATCCTTGTCCTGATGTTTTTGTTGTTGTTTTAGATTCAGCTTCTTGGAACAAAAGTTCCAAGAACCAATATGGTGAGCCAGTAGTGGACTTGCCTGGCACAGAAGCGGGGCTGTAATTGTGTGTTGTCCTGATCCCTTCCAAGTGCTATATAGTCAATGGCTTGGTGCTTTCTCCTCATAGATCCTTTCAATGATTTTCAGAAAACAGCCTTACTTTGTCTTTAGTATTTTACTCACTAGTTTGTTATCATCAGTGACACTGTTTTTCAACATCTTCCATCTCCTAAAATAAGAAACCAATACCATAAGTGGTTCTGTTTAAGTTAAGGTTAACAGTTTCTCTCAAGTTTTGCCTTCCTCATTGTGGCTTTGCAATTTATAGTTCCTTTGAGACAACATTGGTGTTCAGGAAGTTAACTTATTTTTTTCGTTCTCATCACCATGTTCCAGCTGAACGTAAGAATACATCCAGAATTTACGTTAGCGATAGTTTGCACGTCTTTTATAGACTATTGAATACTTTGCTGCACTGCTTGTAATGTGTGATCGCTTAAAATTTTATACAGCATGTTTTCTAACTTATTATTTGATAGCACCATTTTCGCCTTCTAAGTACCACATATATTACAGGTCTGGGCACGTGTAGGGGAAATCCTTTTGAACTGGACTAACGTTGAGAAGACTTATGGCATTGTGTCTGAGGACAGAGGGGTGTGTGTGGGCTCCCATCTCAACCACCAACGTTCCTTTACTGGGTTGGTTGCTGCTATTTCCATCCAGCCACGGCTCATCAACGGCTCCTCTGAGCCTGTTACTAATTGTAATAATCTTGTGGACAACAAAAAGGCAGCCATCCCCATCAATTCAACCTGGATTAGTCGAGGAAATGTATTGCTAGTTGATTATTCACTAGACGAGCTGTGTTCTCAATCAATGGATAGTTTGCTGCTCAAAGAACCTTGTGATTATAATGGAATGTTGAGAATATGTAAAGGGTTTGGCGGACATTTTCCAACGGAAGAGGAGGTGGCGTCTGGAGGCTTGGAGGTGGCTAACAGTGTGGCCAGCCACTGCATCACAGACGAGACTCAGGTGTCGTGGGTGGGCAGCAAGGGTCGATATGGGGAGGGTCTAACGACTCTGTGCCCGACCTTGTTGACTAACGGCACCTTGGGGTCACGCACCTGTCTCAGCGAACTGGAGTGTAGCGTATGTCGTGTTCCCGCCACACTTCGCTTCACCCTCTTCGGCGACATCCATGACTTTGACAGATACTACTTCTTGCGTATAATGCCCGACGGAAATATTTACTTCAAAGGACAAGAAACATGCAACATCACTCGAAATGACAACAAGTGGATCCTGAGATCTCGTCTACATCGCCGGGAGTGGCAGCTACAACGAGGCTCCCAGCCAGTAGGGCGGCATCGCTGGTGCTCTGGTGACGAAAACACAACTCTGACGTTGACGTCCTGCAACATCTTACAGTTCTCCTCCCATGATGGCGTCTGTTTACCTCGGAGCCAGCGATGTGACGGTAACAAAGACTCTCCCGACGGGAGCGACGAAGAAGGATGCCGAAAGAGACTTGTTGACAAGGAACCAGGCTATGAACGTGAAGTTACTCCAGTTTATGACTCTAATGACCAAGGGATAGTGACATATAGCTATGAGATTTTTAATATCGATCAAATTACCAATGAGAAAGGCATGGCACATCTTGACATCGGGTTTTTCATGTCATGGCATGATCCAAGAGTCCGTTTCTGGGATTTGGGAGAAAATTTGCATTTCATTTCGTGCGATGAGATATGGTATCCAAAACTTGGTATGTTTGCTGGATATAAGCAAGGACCTGGTATTAACGTGGAATGCTACAGTTCACGCTGCAATACAAGGAAGAATATGAATTCCATTGAGCAGTACGACTTCAAGGATGCATTTATGGTAAGCTGTGTTGACAACACTTTAGTTATTAGAAAACTAATCTTTATTTGAGTTTCTAGAATTAACCTTCAATATGAGCTGTATACACACATTTGGCGTTTGCTTTTAACACTGCATACGACCAGAGTGCAAGGAGCATCTTGTGCCGTGTTAAGATAAGGAATTAATGTAGGATTTCATGCGAGTATATTGGTCTTATAATACTTTGTAAGGTAAAATGTCAAGTTCTTGCATTTTTTCATGAGTTTGTTTGCTTATCTTCACTAGGAAGGTTCCTGACAGGGCAACAACAGAGTCTGAGGGTTTACTCAGAGTGTCGTGTCAGCTTTCCTTGCAAGTTCCATTTGCACCGCTTCCCTTTTGGTAGTCAGATGTGCAATGGATCATTTTACATCGTGAAGGCTATCACCGAGATGAAGTGGCAGCATAAAGACAATGCAACTGGACCTTACGAAGTGAATTATGAAAATGAAGACTACCTCCTGGACTACCGACTCATTAAGATAACTGGAGAGACCACCGTGGACTTCCATTGGAGTGGGAGACAAAAGACCTTTGCCATCATTACTCTGCACTTACAGAGCCTGTGTGACTATCATCTACTCAACAGCTTTGCCCCAAGTGCCCTAATGTTCATCATCTCTTACTCAACACTCTTCTTCCCCATCAAGGAGTTTAACGAGAGGATTATGGTGTCACTGACATCCCTGTTGGTGCTTACAGGACTCTTTGCTCAAGCCACTAACTCTTATGTCAAGACACCCTACTATAAGCTACTAGACATCTGGTATGCCATCCTCATCACCCTCTGCTTCTGTATCGTCATAGCTAATGTTGTTGTGAATATGGCGAGGGTGTCCAGGATTCAGACCACCTCCTCTGTTCATGACAATGAGAATGATGATGATGCCTTGATCCTCAGGAAGCCCAAGAGGTTTAACTTCCTGAGCCTTTCATTGTTTCTCTTCCTATTCTTGCTTTTGGTTGTTATATATGTGTGCTTTGCTCTAGACGTTCTATAAGCTAAATTTAGTTTTACGATTATCATAGACATGTATTGTAATTAGAATAAAATTTCTTTAACATTTACTCCATTTTTACCATTAGCAGCTTTTTTCTCAATAAATAGTTCTCATATTTTATCATTTCATTCCTACTTCATCCCAATATTATAATCTTGCCAAGCTTCAGTGTTTAAATATAAGCATCATTCCATACAACCTTTGCTGTTCTAGCTGCTGCCTAAATATTTTATTGTTGGCCATTTTTATTATACTAGTTGTGTCTGTCTCGGCCAGTAATTGACCTGCCCCAGGATGCAATCCACAGTTGACATTCTCCTCAGTATATATATTTACTGCAAGGTGAACAGGCACATCAGAGGAAAGGAAACTTTGTATAAAAGTTTTAGTCCTTCCCAGTTTTTTTCAGCAGGAAGGAGAGATTCCAGAGGCATAGAAGATGAGAAAAATAAGGACCTGTAATTATGAAAAAGGTGCCGTCAAAATCGGAAGACTATACAGCAGTCATAGAATATTCTAAAGTTCCAAGACATTCAAGATATCTAGGAATATACATGAACAAAGACTTAAGACAAGCAATGTCAAAAGTATCACCACCATATACACAATGCGGAGGAAAAGGGGAGAACCTGGTTTACGATTCTGACAGACAGGTGTGATTATTTCAAGATACTCCATTGCCTCAGGCAGTAAGAGAATGAGACCAGGTGAAACAAGGATGGCTGGGAGGAGGAAGATGCAACCAAGAGTCAGAGAGCGAACTCTGACTCGGTTCAGAGTGGACATAGAAGAGTCAGGTGGAGAAGTGACAAATATGGCAGGTAGGGAATGACTGAATAGTAGAAGCACCAGCCAGAGATACCAGAGTTATCTCCAGATACCACCCTCTGCTTCAGATTATAGATGAGCAGTAACGGAGCTGGTGGTGGTGATGGGGGGGATGTCTAAGGCTTGGAGGCAGTTGTGGAACCGAGGAAGGAAAGAATAGTAGGGTAGACGAGCATGAAACAATGCATGAGTAAAAGTCATGTCAGAATAGACGGATGTCATACCTGGTGTCTTACCACAGTGAAAGATATACAATCTCTATATTTTAAGTCAAGGATGGATTCTTCAAAGTTATAGTGCACACACGAGCATGAAGAGACAGGATGGGTATTGATGCAGAGCTTGGGGGAGAACAACAAATCATGCCCTAATTTCCAACACCCATTGCAGTAGCATGGAGGGAATGAACTCATGAATGAAGCCTTTGACACCAGCAAGAATTACTGAAGATGGGAGGGTCTAACAACTCTAAGAGATTGATGACAGGAGCCAAGTGAATGTATCAACCTGTAGGATAAGATAATCTTGGGCCTTGATGTATTTAATATTCTCATTGAAGTCTTGAAAGACTGTGTCCAGTCACTACATGGGGTGGGAGAATGAAGGTGCCAATGATGGCAATTAACTGGACATTTTTGTAGACCCAAACTAGCATCTCACCAGTGCAGATCAGGGCAGCTAAGCAGTCAGCTGCCTCCTTAGAGGGAACCTCAATTAATGTGTGCCAGTTCAGGAGGGATTAAAAGTAACACACATCCACAGAGTCAACAAGGTGCTGTTTGGTTGGATAAGGTATTCATAATAGACATTAAAATATCTCGGCCATGTAATGGGGCTACACATATTGTATATAGCAGTGGTTAAGGGAAAATGCATGTGATTGAGAGGATGGCACCATGTTTCCTCATTAAGAAGGGCAGTAAAATGTAAAATTGTAACAACTAAAGGAGAAATCACTCTAGGTGATGGGACTTGCAAGTCATCTCTACCAAGGAAGTGGCAGGAAAATGGAGAGGCTCAGTAATGTGAGTCAAAGATGAAGCTGGGTCTGGGACCACCGGAGCCCGATCTTACACCAGTCTACATGCATTATTTTTATCAAATTTGGGCCCCAAAACCCAGGAATATCACCTATCAGGGTAGCACGGGAGGAAGGATGCTGGCTAATGCAGGAAAAAACATTGTCCTAAGCAGTGCTCCTGCTTTTTAATGGTTGTCCTACCACATCAATTTTCAACACCGTTGCAAAGCCCCTTTTCTCCCTCTCACCCCAGCTCAGACACAAAGACCCCTTCTTCGGGGGTAACCCATCCATAGTAGTAGTCTCATTATCCGAACTGGCACCTCCACATGGTTTCTTCGCACATGTAGTACCTGGAGATTGACAGAAGAGGGGGCATAGGCAACCCCCCCACCTCCTACTCAGCTTATGATAGCCAAATACACCACCACAAGGTGAAGCCCCATTGAAAGGGTGGTTACCAGTAATATTCTGTGTATCACTTGCCTATCTGCACCAGTAGTTAAAGACTTAGCCAAACTGCTTTAATCAACTAAATTGTGTGTGGCATTTAGGTTCACATAACTAAAACGTTAATTCTGGCTTGCAGTGAAAACTTAAATTATACAGAAAGGGCAAGTGATGGCTGAAACACACACATACAGCATAACAAAAAAAAAATTCTGGGTGATTAGAGGAAAAATACAGGGAAAGGAAAATGGTTTATTACTCAATGCAACAACAGGAAAGCCTGGCTTTATGCCCAATAAATCCTCTTGAATCTGGGCACAGAAAAACCAACAGCCCACAGAATGAAGGCTACTCTTCTTAGTACAGTACATCAATCTATGTACAATATATATATACAGTACTGTACATGTTTCCCATTTGGATTTAGAAAACTTTTTTATATAAAATGTATAAAAGTAAATTCTACAAGAACATAATATACATAAAAATATTGGGTGATTAGAGAAAATACAAGAAAAGGGAAGAAAAATGGTTTATGTATAATAGAACAATATTGTAGCTCATTATCTGCAACATAATAGTTTCCTCTTACCAGCTTCTGGCAAAAGTTCTTCACTAAATGATGCATTAACACTCTTAATACAATACTGTAATTCTGAGTTGATACAACCCTTAATGTATTATTCTCTTTCAAGATGTGCTCTGGTAGTTATATTACAAAATACCTGCACATTAATAAATGCAGATTTCAAAAACCTAACAAAAATTTGTACTATAAAATAAAGGATAATTTACAGATATGAAAATTATCACATATATTGCTCCCTCTTTAATACAAAATCCATAGCACTGTCATAATTAAGCATTTGTTGTTTGAATTTGATGAGTTGTTCATAATTACTCTTGTGTACCTTGGACTTTACATTTTTAAAATAACAGTCAGACGTCATCTTTTCCAGGATATAGTGAAGCCATAATACGTTAGTGTACGGTGTAAAGGCCTCCCACTCATTCCTGCAAAGCAAAAATAAAAATACTAGTTAAAAATTTAATTCCTAATTGACAACTATTATTTAACACACACACACACATCTGTTAGTCTCTTCTCATGGATTTAAAAGATAATTTAACTCAATACATTAACAAAATTATTTTATCTTATAAATTTAGCTGCCATTGAGACTTGAAACGTATTTAAGAATGGCAATATGACATGTGTATTTATACACAAAGCAGGAGACAGGTTACAATCTACACAGAAAATACATTTTAAGTACACTACTGTTTTCTGTAATAAGTCAATATTTACAGACGAGTCACAGTGTGGCTGAAGATATAAAAACTAAACCACACGTCAGAAGATGAGGAGACAACGGCGTTTCGATCCTTCTGGACCATTATCAAGTCGATTTTTGTGTGCCGATTAAAGTCTACTGTATAACGGTACAGGAAAGTGAAAGTTCTGCCAAGGACGTTTCAACGACGTAACGTTGTTTCCTCATCTTCTGGCGTGTAGTCTTCATCTCAACATTTATGTATAATTTCCCCAATAGGCAAACTTGGGCAGCCTTGATCCTATAACCCACAAATCTACTAGTAAGAAGACTTACCGACATATTATATACGTGACTATAAGTGTGGTGGTGCTTGTTTATCCATACTACTATATACATTGTATTGTGTATACTATTTGAATGGACAAGTGACCTTTATAACACACTTGTATTCTGGCCCCTCACCTGACAAAGCCACAAATGTTCCAGGTCTCTTGGGGCTCTGAACAAAAATTTCAATCTTCATAATCCTTGTACATTTTCTAAACAATATTTTGTGTTCTATCTATGAATTTGAGAAGTGTAAACATGATTGGTCTACATAGCTATATAAAGAAAAACAACTTTCATACTTCTCCATCGGGTAATTTGCACAGCAAATTACAAATACGCACTATTAGTCATCTTTCAGTTGGCTGAGGTGATCTCTGGTTGGTCCCCTCCAATAAGCTCTACTCACATTGTGGTCATTTATTTCAAGTTTTGCCATGAGTGAAATTAAAATGGTCAAGTGATTTTTTGAAAATTACGAGGTTGAGTGACACTGTCACTCAACCTTGTCACAAAATATGAAAAATTACATCTAACACTAAAAGCCAACCTACTCATGGAAGTGAAAAATAGAGAAATAACAGTATATAAAAAACTTACTTATTGGCTTTCATCATTTGCCTGTAGATTTCAAACTGGTAATCACCCTCGCCAGCAAACAGCGACGGGTCCTCGGCCAAATTGTTGAATACAACACAATGTGGCAATTTCATCCTTGACAAAGTAAAATCTATCACTGTTGCTTTTACTCCCTGTAAATAATAAGTAATAAATAATAAGTAATAAATAATAAGTAAATAATAATAATTTTCTGTTATACTTGTTTAAATACAGCTAATAATAGAAGAATTATACCAATCTTGCAAAACAGATTATTAACCATTTGTGGCATGTGCCCCATGGCATGTCACACTAGAAATAACAACCCAGCAATATGTGCTCTCAGGCAATTTCACTTGTGATGGTCTGCTAATCATAGTCAGCTGATGTTGACCAGATCACACACTATAAGGTGAAGGGACGACGACGTTTTGGTCCGTCCTGAACCATTCTCAAGTCAATTGTGAGAATGGCTTGTGGCAAGCACAAGCGACTTGAGAATGGCCCTGGACGGACCAAAACGTCGTCGTCCCTTCACCTTCTAGTGTGTGGTCTGGTCAACATACTTCAGCCACATTATTGTGACTCGTCGCCTGCATAGTCAGCTGATGCCTTTACATCTGTAGTCAAGAGAGATTTAAGTGATATAAGAACCTGATGGAAAACAGTTTAAATCTGTTAAGAAATAAAGGCGACTCCCTAGCCAAAGCAGGCAGAGCAACAGTTGAGATCAACTGAGGCCCAACCTTGAGCAGGAGACTAAGAAGCAAAGCAAAAGCTCTCAATCTTTCAAGGAAGAAGTTACAGTGCACTGCAGTTGGAATATATGAATCAATAGCAGAAAGAACACACACATGACCTACTTAAGTCCCCCTACCTCAGGAGAGAAAGGCATGGAGAGCAACAGCAAAACTTCAAGCCAAGCACACTTACAGGTTAGACCCAGAGAAGCCAGGATCCTAATTCCAAAAGAACAGGAACCTGGACATTGAACTACTAGGCTGCCTTCCTAGTCAGAACGAGGCCACCAAGTCCAATTTAGAAAATACGTGTCTTTCCTACTCCTACCACATGAAAGACACAGAACGCCTATATCTACTCAAAAACCAGTCAGCTCCCATTACCCAAAAGAAAATGCAGTTAGAGAACTAACACAAGCAAAAGTGGATTTATTCTAGACAAGCGAGTCTTGTCCTTTATAAGTAACAAGAAAAAAGCCCACCAATACTGAGCACCAGGAAGGTGACAGATGAAACTGAAAAAGCAGTGGAATACTGTCATCCACCACAGGAGCAGAAAAATAGCATCAGAGTCTGCACATGGCAAACTGGCCACTCTTGAGGGTAGAAAACTAATTTTGAAGAACACAACAGATGTAAAACTAAGACAAATTATAGGCAGGAAAACAAGAACCATTCAAATAAGCTGTGCCAAATCAATGATGGTGCTCTTAGACACTAGAACTGCCCAGAGTGGAAATTGTTGCACATTAATGGCACCATTCAAAGCTTCAGAAAGTGCTGACATGGAGAATGTGCAGAAAACTTTCAATGAAACATCAAGTTATTAGACGTGAATACTGAACCTGGATGAGCTTTCGTTGTTCTACTTCCCAAGCCCGACATGGAGTCAGGGTTGACTTGTGATAAAATGTGAGAAATCATAATTTATACCCAACAAATATTCGAGGGATCAATTCTAAAAAATCTATACTTTAATAATATTTTGCAAGACCAGGAGGTATGGCAAAATGTGTTCAATAGTTCTAATGAAAAGGAAACAGCAAGTACAAGAAAATTCTGTAAACATTTGCAGCTAAAAGCACTTCAAGACTATACAGGTGTTCAACAACAGATTCTGGTCTCTTGATCAGAAGCCCTTGGTCAAGAGACTGGGCTGTGGGGACACTGATTTTCTACACCACCTCAAAATAAGCTAGACTCAGTAAACAAGTGAAATGAGTTTGAACAAGAAGTGGTTGAAGATACCACCTTTCAGAGCTTCTAGAGGAAGTACAGTACTGTACTGTATAACAAAGTACAGTATTGGAATGTTTTGGAGATAATGTAGTAAGCTAGACTTTAGATAACTTACATTAGTCTGAAGAGTGTAGCATTCCCCATTCAGCTTGAAATTAATTGAGGTCTCTTTAGTTTGAGCAACTAAAACGTTGCCCCAGTGAAGATCTCGGTGCTCAAATTCCAATTCTTGTTCAGCTACAGCCAAGCTATATGCAATCTAAAAAGACAAAAACACAGTATTGCATTACTTTCAAAGCAAGAGTTAAAAGTGGTTTCATATATACTGTAAAAGGAATGCAATGAAATCACAATGGTACGATATATCAATGAAAATCATTTTGAGGCAATGGAGTGACAAATACCCTTGCGATCTGGTC
The DNA here is from genome assembly GCF_040958095.1 of Procambarus clarkii. Taxonomy (NCBI): domain Eukaryota; kingdom Metazoa; phylum Arthropoda; class Malacostraca; order Decapoda; family Cambaridae; genus Procambarus; species Procambarus clarkii. The sequence goes on along the minus strand of NC_091175.1, from coordinate 8,841,252 downwards.
ATTCCCAGACGCCTACCTTAACCAACTCAGCCACAGTCGTACAAAGGAAATATTGTATTACTGTACATGTACTATAGTATATAGTAAATATTATAGTAATAAATGATCCTTCTATTACTACCCATTACGTATTGCGGACACATGACAGTGCATTCACTCATCCCCATTTTTATAAATTATTAGCGCTAACAATTGCATTTGCATCGCGCATACCTGGGCACAGATAAAAGCCTACTTTTAAATAAAAAAAATCTTAATGTGGTCGGGCCAAGAATTGCCAGTTAACTGGATATTTTTAATATGAGGTATCAACCTGTGAAAAAATAAAAACAAAATTAATAATAGTACTCACCCTGTTTATGATATACTCTCAACAAGTTGGTGGAGTGGCTATGAGTTGGAAGAGGTGCTGCTTGGCGGCTAAATATGTCCGACAAGATGCTGCAGTATCATTTGATAAACCCGAGGCAGATAGTTCATTTGCCGAGCCTGACGCAACTGCTTCAATGCCAAACCTCTTCCAACAATCCTTATACAAGGCTTGTAACATGCCCTCTTGTTTAATTTTCAGAGTGAATAAAAGTACATTTAACATGCTTGCCCTTACATGCACATGAAACACACTCCTCTTCATACAAGTTAATTTCTCAAAGTAGCTCTTTAGCTCAAACATGGAATCCATAAACTATTGAATTTGCACAAGTACTGTATCTTCCTCAGCCTCAGTTGACTGTCACCACATCTTGTGGAAGAAGCCGTCAATGTTGCTATTCAAGGAAAGGTGCAAGTCAATCATCCAGTATACAACATTCATTTCTGGCAACCACACAATATGAAGATATTTGGGTTTTTTCAAGAGTCCTGGTAGTACAGACTGGTTCGTTCTTGACGCACAATCGAGAATTCCGGGTACAAATCCCAAGCGGGACAGAAATGCTTGGGCACATTTCCTTCACCTAATGCACCAGTTCACCAGCAGAAAGTAAGTGCTCAGGAATGAGTCAGCTTGTTGTGAGGTTGCATCCTGGGTGGGGTCAGTAATCAAACCTCGATAAAAGCCTAACGTGTATGAATATATTCTGGCTTCCTGTCCCGGACACAATTATTATATTTATTATAAAAAAAAAAAAATTAATAGTTTGTATCACTTATTTGTTGCCAAGTCTTCAAAATCACCATCTACCGCAATGGCAAACTGAGGAAACATGCAAGATTTTGGCCATGCATTCTTCACGGATGAACTTTTGGACAATTCCCCAAACTCTTATCTATGACCCATATGGCTGATTTGATAGATGAACTTCTATACAACTTTTCACATTACCACCATCTTCACAAAGGCCATGTTTCTTGTGTTTCAAGCTATTAATTATGAATCAAAGACATTTTTAAAGTTAATAGCTGTTATACCAATTGTTAATTAATGAACTTTAAAATGCATTTGTGAGTTACCTACAAATAAGACAGTGCACCTTATAAACACACAATGGATTGGTCCCCATTGTTCCCTTGTTACAACTAGTTTGAATGGTGTAGCAATGTCGTAGTTTCATCATGTGATTGGCGGGTGTTGTCTTGTTGAAGCCTAATCTTTCAAGTGAGTTTGCATCTTGAGCAAACTCACATCAAACCACCCCTGGTGAAAGATATCTCTACTCCTTCATGCATATTTCTCAGTCTTGTATCACCTGGCCCATTTCAATACCCTTTGTATTTGACACTTATTTAATATTAGCCATGTGAATTTATACCCACTCACAGCATTAATGCAGCTAATTTTTCTCTACTCTGTTTGTGGCCAGAAGAAGCAAGAGGCTTTAACAAAATTAGCTTGGCTTTACCTAATAAAATTTCCTGGCAACAAGCTTTGTGCAATACAGCAACATATAACTCACAGTACATTCACACACACTAAATCCTCACATACATGGACATGTCAAATTGAGCTAGCAAATTTATTTATGCCTGCTAATGCTTTGTTCCCTTGGATGACATCTTTAATGACAATTCTTAGTTTACAAAACAGCCAAACATAATACTGCTTGAAAATTGCAAAATTTGTAGAGAAATAAGGGAAACACAAATTACACTAGCCAAAATATGGTAAAAGCAAAAACAAAAAATAGATTCCACAAGAAAGCTTCATAGTGAAATAAATCAAAATTAATGTTCCCTGTACATAGCTGTTAAACCATACAATATATATCCATGCCTGACAAGACAATTCAAGAGTGTTAAACGTCATAACCAAAACATAATTTATCACGTGGAAAACTACAACTGCCACATTGTATACTCGTCAGTTGGACTGGGTAACCAGACTTGAATGAGTAAGCAATCTAGTCACAACAGAAAAGAAATGTGCACTAGACTATTACCCACCCAACCCCGACACCCTCTTTCTCCCTTGGCAAAATAAACGTAGCAGTTGATTCACTGTTGCAATTGAAAATAATACAATCAAGTGATATAAAAGACCAACAGTATTAAATACAAGTACTTCCTTAAGTTTGTAATCTTTATTGTGTTACAACTTCCACATATCTTCTTGTCCAAATAAAAAATCTAAAGCACAACAATTTCCTGGAACCAACCAAAGTAATTTCTAAAATTCTATATAAAAATGAGCCTTATCAACCCTTGTCAAGTCAAGTAGAATTCTGGTATTGTTTAAGAGTGCAAGTATGGAATCAACTTTTTTTTAAGTGAACTTGAACAAATCCACAAGGACAGGGGGGGGGGGGGGAATTTGCGAATGGGGGAATTGTGTGAAACCCCAATTGGGCTTCAGAGAAGCTTCGGGATTCTAGTGAGTGCAGTAGCACTAGGTTGCAATTCTTTTACCATGTCGTGGCACAGTTGACTAAGGCGCATCCCGTGCGTAGGTTCGAACCCTCATCACGGCCCTTGTGGAATTATTCATTTGATATATCACATTATTGTGATTTGTGTGTGTAAAGTGAATATGATTTCATCACATATGAAAATGAATTCATAAACTGTATGAAGAATAAGACAAGGGATGCATAACTGCTTTTACATCTTCTGTTGGTAATTAACCTTAATAAATAACTATGAATAATAATTCAATGATTCATATACATCTTAAAAAGAACAGAATTGTTTGGAATAAATGCAATAAAAAAAAAAAGCATAATTTAAGAAGCATGTGATATTAGGTGAATAGAAAAAGAATTTTTTAAATGAACTTGCCCAGCAGATGTGGAGTACGATTGTCTATGTGTGGAAAATTTGAGGAAAGCGCATTGAAATGGTTAGCGATTGTTATACAAAAGGATAATAGAAGACCAGTGAAGAGAATGTTTGAGAAAATTTTAAGGTTGGAGTGGAAATGTTGGACTGTAGAAGGATTCAAGTGTGAAGAAGCTGGGAGTCATTGTTCATGGGACAGGGTAAGGAACAAACATAGGTGGATGCAGTTTGTAAAGGAGTGTATTTGTCATACACCCCTACTGTATATGACAATTTACGAAATACACTAGATCTCGTCTCACGATGCTGCCGTTGACAACTACTGTACTAGTGTGTGTGCTTTTTTATCCGTTATGCATGATATAATGAAAGGGCGACATTTTGGTTTTAATACATATAACCTTCATGCATTATGCTTTTCACAAATATAGAGGACAGTATACATGCTACAGAAATTCAAACATTCCATTCCGTGTCCTAAGCAACATATTTTAAACCAAAATTAAATTATTAAACAAATCAAATAAGCAAAATACATGTATAGTAAAAATATATGTGAAATACAAATCTACAATAGACTGCACAAAAGATTACCTGGAGAAAGATTGCCAAAGCATCTCGGGCATTGTTGAAAACAAAACTTTCCAAGTCGCCACCACCGTGTCCAAACTCCAGCACGATGTATAACTGATCCTCAAGAAATATATCGGGACGATCATTATCAGACTCTGGGGACAAATAATGTCAATGTACTTGCATGAACGCACTTCATTACATAATGAAATTACAGCCTATGGTGAAACTCATTTAAAATTTGAAATCCTGATTAATACAATATTGTACATGGTAAAGTTGCCCACACTGAGCCATCTGTGTCTTATAAAACCTACAGCACCTTCAACATTGGATAAAACAAAGACATCCAGACACATTGCCCTTCTTAAACAAAAAATGATGCAGCAAAATTCATGCGCCATGGAAACCTAAGCAGTAGTGATCAGCCACCAAAAATTAGTGGATAACAGTTTCTCCAAATTAATTGAAAACATCACAGCATGCTGCCACACAATGCCAGTTTGGATTTCAGAACCAATCTTAATGCTCTGTGGTTTCAATGATACAAACCAACAAGCATTTGCTTTGCCAGTGTTGGTCAGGGACATTAGTTTGATTCCATTGTACAGCCTCAATATATATTTTTACCATCTCTAAGTATCATACCTACAACCAGGAATTTTTTTTAATTTTATAGATCAACTGACCATTAATGAGGCAACAGAGCATTGTACCTCAGTGCTGGAACTTGCATAACACAGGAAGCAATATAGAGACTGTAAAAAACAGGCACATGTAGGTTCCTTGTTTGCAGCCCAGAATTAATATATTCAATGTCAATACACACAAAATTACAATAGCGTGATGCATCAAATGAACAAATCCACAAGGGCCGTGATGAGGGTTCGAACCTACGTCCGAGAAGATTCCAGATGTAACTTAATTGATTGTGCTGAGAATGTCGTAGCTTGCTGCGCTACCAGCAAAAACCAGCATACCAGCCAAAATACCAGCAACAATGGCCTTCAACCCTCCCATTGGTTTGTAAAAACTGGGTTCCCCCCAAGCATACAAGACCACACCCTGAAGGAGCTAGCAAGGAAGGTACTAAAGTGATCCAAGCTACCCCCCCCCCCCTGCAAGGAATAAATTGAGGAATAAAGCCAAAATGATGTCGAATCCAGGGAAATGTATGCACTTAAACTGTAATGTACACGCCCACAAACATGATTGCGCTGCCTAAGTAGTCATGCAGGAAGGGGGCTCAGGCAGAAGGCAAGTCCACCCGACAGTGGTCACACACAAATGGTTGAAATTTATCCACATTAAACACAACCCAACAAAAATGCTCAAGGCAGAATCAGGCTCAATACCAGCAGGAAATACCATGGGCCCCAACAAGGAGAGATGTACAGGAAAAAACTTGAAGTATGGGAGGTAGAGCAATAAATGCAAATATCAATCATAATGAGGCAGCCTAGATGAGTACTAATAAGGATAGCTATGGATTAAATGAATAAATACTTAAGGCGCTTTTACACCTTCAAGCAAAAGCAACCACATAATTATGCCTATACAGTTTAATCTAGAATTTAATATTTACCTTTCTTCTCATGAAATTCATCCCAGAGACAAAGCAAGTCCTGATGATAACTGCCCTGGACACACCAGCACTTTAAGACATGAACGAAGTTCTCACACCAGTTCTTTTCATTGTCGGCTTCCCGTAGGTTGCTTAATTCTCTATGGGGTATAATACATTGTGTCATTAAAGCGAGTTAGGAAAACGTTTAAAAAATAAGTGCAATAAGAAGCATTTCAAGGCAAGTAAATCTTTGGAGAGTCCAAGCTTCAAACAGAATGGGGTTGTTAAAGTGGTCATGCACAGTCAGACAATGAATGCTGCCGTTCAATCCTGACAGGTCAGGAATATGGAGATCAATTAGAGTTAATCAGTAATAGAAGGCACTGTAGCAGGAAGTTGTGAAGAAACAATTATGTATAAGAAAGAAAAAAGATAACAAGAAAAGCCCTGAACAAATATATAATCCTTGAAGACTATGTGGGTGAGAAAATGCCAGTGTTGAATGTAGTGAAACTCCTATTTGGTTGGGCCTCGGCTCCCTGACATTAGCAGCACCAAAGCACATTCTATTACCCATCACGGCTGTACATGTTATGTACTGTATTAATTTACAATACAATAAAAAAAGTATCTTTTTTTTAAATAAAATTAAAATATAATAGCAGTTCAATTAAAAAAATCTTTTTGGGTTTATACTTTATAAATTATAACTATAATTTATAAAAATTTAAATTACTACCTGAAACGAAAAATAAATTATTAAATGTTAAATAATCATTTTATGAATTTGAAATCAGGATAAATATTTATTTTATTCTATCAATTCTCACTACTGAAAATGCCCGATTTTTTTGCAAATTTGGACTAATTGTCACATACTTATATAATAGGGATTTTTTTTTTTTAGTAAAAGACACAGATTAATAGTGTAAAAGTGAATATACAAAATGTAATTTAATGTTGTTGAAGTTTCTATGAGTCTCTTGAGGATATGTGCACAAGCTATGCAACAGTAGCTTGCAATAACCAATGATGGGAAAATAAGCATTCAAATTGTGTGTGTTAATTTCAGAAAGGAAAATCACTACACTACCAGTAAGCAAAGAGTTAAGAAGCATTACACAAACTGGTAAAGGCAAGTTTGGATTTGAATACTTTGCAATAAAAATATTAAGCCTATTAAAAACAATGTCTGCACTAGGTAAAATAAAAATCATTGTGTAAAATTTTAGTTAGTTTAACAAGTTATAATAGGTTGATTGCCTTTTAAATGATGGGTCATGTCAATAACCATTTTTCATTATACAAATTTGTGAATTGGATTCTGCTTATAAATTCAATGTGTCATTTCTCTGGCAATTATTACAAATAAAATTACATTAATTATTTTACATACAAATGTATTATTGGAGTTTAGAAGCATGTGGTACCATCATGCACAAAAGTATTTAGTAAAAATAATTAAGCTTAAGAATAATTATTGTAATTATCTTCACACCCATATTTATTAATATTTTCCCTTAAATTTTACAAGAAAAATGTTTAAAATAAGGGCTATCTTCCTAAATTTAAGAAGTCTATATCAATATCAGAATTCAATCAATTTGAAATTTTGTTTATCCAATTAAATGATACTTTTATTAAATATTTTTCCAGATATTCCACAATTTTAACTTACTTTGATAGAAGCTAAATTTGTTATTTTAATTGTGCACTTTAAGGGTAAATAATATGAACTGGTCACCAAATGCAGGTCATCCTATCGAGTGACAGTATTCAAATCAGAAAGCAAATAGTAAATGTATATTTAATTATTAATGCCAAGTGGTCGCACAAAGCACTATCATTAAGCTTAGTTTGTCCTAGGTATGTAAAAATATAATTTATCAGCCAACTAAGTCTAACCTAGGATACTGGGTAACCTATGCAATACTGTGCCTGTATTTAATTGCAAACAATATCTAATTCTCTGAAGACTGTTCTTAAAATTAAGGATTACGTATATTGTTTTAGCACGCATTTGCAAGAAAAAACAGCCGATAACAAAAATGGCTAAAATCATTGTCAGTAATACTGGTAGTTATGTTAAAACATTATTTTTAATCATTAAACACCAACTTCCAAAAGTTGCTTTACTCACAATGAAATAACAATCTCAGACAGAATTTCATGAAATTTCTTCTGTGGTTCTCCATTTACATCTATGTTCCCTTCTATGGGCATAATCTTCATAACTGTTGCTCCTTCCAAGGAAGTGGGATTGGGTTGCGTCATAAACACTTCACCATACACGCCTTCCCCAATTTTCTTGCAGCAAGCTAGACGGCTGTGGAATTAAAAATTAATTTCCGTTAAACACAATTTTTCTTTTATCAATAATATTGTGGTCATTATAAAGTCTATGTACATTAATGTAGCTGTGCAACAGATTTGTGTAATGCTACCTTTGTTAATAAATTTACTGCATATTATACTTTATAGGGCAATGTTGCTAGGTCTCAACCCATTATCATCAACTCATTACCTGTGGAAAATATTTCATCGACTACAATGAAATGCCTCCAATTTGAGTAGTACTTCAGTAGCTTCCACAGACACTGATCCTAACCACACTGATAAAAAGCTACGCATGAGCGACTTGTAACCCAAGACGGACTAGAAACATTACAAATTGTCTTGTCCCCTTATTAATTAATGAGGCAGGAGGCTCAAAGAGGAGAATAGGTTCAAATCCCATCTAAGCAATGGGAAATAAAATCATTGGACATTAAATTAGTGATGCATACCCCAGGAAAAAATCATGAGGCTTATTTGGACAGATGCCCATGCCCACAGGGTAAACAAATTATAAATAAATACAGTACTGCACTGCCATTTTACTATTATAGTCTTCAGCAAGCTGAATAATGCATTACCAACAATTGTGCTTGTTAATTCAGAATTATATATGTGAATAACAAAGAATGAACCAGGGATACTCATTTTTTAATATCTGACTTTCTTTATAGATGTGTATGCATGAATATTGCTAAATCAATAACAAAAATGTTATCAGATAATATCAACCATTCAATTCACAGACTCACCTAGCTGTAAAGCAATCAGTGAGGGGTAGAGGCTCCTCTTGATCACACAGCACCAACACATGATCTCGAGGATTTATAGATATCAAATTAGCCTCAGTACTATCATTCTCAGTGATTAAAGAAATCTGAAGCTTTGTTTTTGATCGATTGTGAATTTCCCTTGGGTTAGCGCCCATCTGGTTTATTCTGTGACCTTAAAAATAATAAAACAATAAGTTAAAAATATTTGTAATGAAAAATCTATATGCTAACCCTATATACCTGCTGTATATCCAAGACGAGTCTTACTTATACTGTGAGAACCTTCAGCACGAGAGGTTTGCCCAGGTTAATAGCATGAATGTAATCATATCAGTTTTGTATTTCCCCATTGTGTGGGGAAATATGTTATTGATTCCATGAATACTATTCTTTAGCATTAAATAGAAGACATAGCTAGTATAAAATAAAAATCCCCAAAAAATAAAAACTTACAATAACAATACCCCATGAAAACTTCCCAAAAAGTCATTTCATATATTAAAATTATTCTTAATGGAAAAACTGTCATCTTATATTGGTTACCATGTACGCAGTCTCGAAGCAATTTGTTTACTCACCTATATGTTCTTAAAGGTTAAGCTTCAGCTCTATGGTCCCACTTTTCCTACCTCCTATTAAAACCATTCATAAAGTTTTACTCAACCACCTCCCCAATTAACTCATTTTAAATGCTCACTATTAAGACACACACAGAGGAAATGCTTCAACCCTATGATTCATCCAAGTTTCTACTATTACGCATATCCTCTGGTGCTACCGGAGTTCATACCAAACATTTTGGTTCTGCCAGCTTTATAAAAAGAGATATTAAAAACTTTATAATGTAGCCTCTTTTTCCCAGCATGGGTAAGTTACTTCTAGACTCTTTTAGTAGCTCTGTTCTATTGGTTCAGGGATCAGT
>NC_091175.1:8407045-8457045 GCF_040958095.1 Procambarus clarkii | reverse complement strand
CGAGCATCGGTTGTTTACAGCAATGACTCCTGTCCCATTTCCCTATCATACCTGGTTTTAAAATTATGAATAGTATTTGCTTCCACAACCTGTTCCTGAAGTGCATTCCATTTTCCCACTACTCTCACGCTAAAAGAAAACTTCCTAACATCTCTGTGACTCATCTGAGTTTCAAGCTTCCATCCATGTCCTCTCGTTCTGTTACTATTCCGTGTGAACATTTCGTCTATATCCACTCTGTCAATCCCTCTGAGTATCTTATACGTTCCTATCATGTCCCCCCTCTCCCTTCTTCTTTCTAGTGTCGTAAGGCACAGTTCCCTCAGGCGCTCCTCATACCCCATCCCTCGTAGCTCTGGGACGAGTCTCGTTGCAAACCTCTGAACCTTTTCCAGTTTCATTATATGCTTCTTCAGATGGGGACTCCATGATGAGGCGGCATACTCTAAGACTGGCCTCACGTAGGCAGTGTAAAGCGCCCTAAATGCCTCCTTACTTAGGTTTCTGAATGACGTTCTAACTTTTGCCAGTGTAGAGTACGCTGCTGTCGTTATCCTATTTATATGTGCCTCAGGAGATAGATTAGGTGTTACGTCCACCCCCAGGTCTCTTTCACGCGTCGTTACAGGTAGGCTGTTCCCCTTCATTGTGTACTGTCCCTTTGGTCTCCTATCTCCGAGTCCCATTTCTATAACTTTACATTTGCTCGTGTTGAATTCCAGTAGCCATTTCTCTGACCATCTCTGCAACCTGTTCAGGTCCTCTTGGAGGATCCTGCAATCCTCATCTGTCACAACTCTTCTCATCAACTTTGCGTCATCCGCAAACATCGACATGTGTGTGTGTGTGTGTGTACTCACCTATTTGTGCTTGCGGGGGTTGAGCTCTGGCTCTTTGGTCCCGCCTCTCAACTGTCAATCAACTGATGTACAGATTCCTGAGCCTACTGGGCTCCATCATATCTACACTTGAAACTGTGTATGGAGTCAGCCTCCACCACATCACTGCCTAATGCATTCCGTCTGTTAACTACTCTGACACTGAAAAAGTTTTTTCTAACGTCACTGTGGCTCATGTGGGTACTCAGTTTCCACCTGTGTCCCCTTGTTCGCGTTCCACCAGTGTTGATTAGTTTATCCTTGTTTACCCGGTCGATTCCCCTGAGGATTTTGTAGGTTGTGATCATGTCCCCCCTTACTCTTCTGTCTTCCAGTGTCGTAAGGTGCATGTCCCGCAGCCTTTCCTCGTAATTCATGCCTCTCAGTTCTGGGATTAGTCTAGTGGCATACCTCTGAACGTTTTCCAGCTTCGTCTTGTGCTTGACAAGGTACGGGCTCCATGCTGGGGCCGCATACTCCAGGATTGGTCTTACATATGTGGTGTACAAGATTCTGAATGATTCCTTACACAGGTTCCTGAAGGCTGGGACTGTGTGTGTGTGTGAGGTCTTGTACCTGTTCATTCATTCTTATATCCATACCATCCGTTTGTATTATTGTTTGATGGTGGTGGTGATGGTGGGGGCGAGGTAGTATAGTGCTCCCTCCTTCCCTGGCCACCTGGTTAGTGAACAGGGGCGGCCACTTCCTCCCTGGCCACCTGGTTAGTGAACAGGGGCGGCCACTTCCTCCCTGGCCACCTGGTTAGGGAACAGGGGCGGCCACTCCCAGATTAAGGCTATCACGGCTGGCGGCAGAGCACCTTAACTGCCTCAAAGTGCCGTCCTGGGGAAGGTGGTGGTGGTGGGGGGGGGGGTAGGTGCCACGCTCACTCCAGGCACTCCTTGGCACTCTTCCCACGCTCACGTCTCTGCTGACAGGATGAGAATGGAGGTGGAGGAGGGGAAGGAATCTCTTGGCGTCACCTTCGAGTGAATTCTTGTTTGGCGTGTGTTGATACTTTGTACCCACCTGTAGGGGGCTTGAAAGCTGAGTGGACAGCGCTTCGGATTCGTTGTCCTGAGGTTCCGGGTTCGATCCCCCGGTGGAGGCGGAAACAAATGGGCAAAGTTTCTTTCACCCTGAATGCCCCTGTTACCTTGCATTAAACAGGTACCTGGGAGTTAGTCAACTGTCACGGGCTGCTTCCTAGTGTGTGTGTGTGTGTGGTGTGGAAAAAAAAGTAGTAAACAGTTGATTGACAGTTGAGAGGCGGGCCGAAAGAGCAAAGCTCAACCCCCGCAAGCACAACAAGGTGAATACACACACACACACACACACACACACACACACACACACACACACACACACACACACACACACACACACACACACACACACACACACACACACATGTCGTAGGTCAGTGTATTAAGGCAGCGTCTGAGTTCCTCTCGGACTTAGGTTCGAACCCTCGTCACGGCCCTTGTGGATTTGTTCACCCAAAATTAATATTGTTACAAACAACCTCGTCGAGCTTCGGAGTTCAAAAACCGTTTTTTGTATTATTATTATTTTGAGGAAGAGTCGTGGCCAGGTTGAGGGGGGGGGGGGACGACCGCCGGAGTCCTGACAGTCTCCGGGTCCAGCTCGAAATTTGTGGGTGCTGGTTGCTCGGTAGGTAGAACTGCAGACTGGGCTTTAGTGGTCTACGGTTCGAGGCTTCGATAATCCAGAATGGATGAATTTGTTAGTTACTGTTATTATTTTTAGTAGTTTCAAAGCGTTATATGAGAAAGAGTGCTGGGAAGACGGGACACCACGAGCGTAGCTCTCATCCTATAACTACACTTAGGTAATTACACACACACAGGAAGCAGCTCCGCAACAGCTGTCTAACTCCCTGGTACCTATTTAATGCTAGGTAACAGGGGCATCAGGGGTGAAATAAACTTTGCCCATTTGTTTCTGCCTGGTGCGGGAATCGAACCCGGGCCACAGAATTACGAGCCTGCGCGCTGTCCGCTCAGCTACCAGACACCCCTGTGTGTGTGTGTGTGTGTGTGTGTGTGTGTGTGTGTGTGTGTGTGTGTGTGTGTGTGTGTGTGTGTGTGTGTAGGAGGGGGGGAGGGTAATAAAGGCGTGGTGGTGACGCTGATGACTGGGAGTGTGTGTGCACAGCACCCATCATGTGCACGGCCCGCCATACACACTCCCTCTCCGGCCTCGTTGGCGCCTGCCCTCCCTCCCTCCCTCCACCACACGGCTCCACCAGCTTCCCTCCCTCCCTCCACCACACCGGGTCTAGTTTGACCCACTAACGATACCCCAGTAGGCAGGCACACAACTCAAAATCAACGTCAAATCAACGTGACAGGATGTGCAGAATACCCCCGTTGAAGAGCAGAGGTGCAACAGGTACTCTGAGAGAGAACTATGAACATCAGAGCCCCGAGACTGTTCAACACGCTTCCACTACACATAAGGGGCATAACTGGCCGACCTCTGGCTGGGAGGCCGCGACTGTCCGCATAGTGTTGAAGTAACTGGAAAATGACACCGGCGGAGGACCAGCCAACCAGAGCTGTTCTACAGCTGTACACGAAGAAACCCAACGGTGAGAGACCATCAGTGGATGTGTTGGATGTGAGGATGAAAGAGAGTACTGGCGCCAGTTCTCTGGGGGGACGACGAGGCCTCCCTGAGAGTACTGGCGCCAGTTCTCTGGGGGGACGACGAGGCCTCCCTGAGAGTACTGGCGCCAGTTCTCTGGGGGACGACGAGGCCTCCCTGACAGTACTGGCGCCAGTTCTCTGGGGGACGACGAGGCCTCCCCCAGTGGATGGTCCTCACTTGGATGGCTTGACACTCTTGGTGGCGTATTTCTGCTCCCAGCAATACACATCTTGAACATATCTCTATATTTTCAGTTACCCCTTTCGTGAGTACTTGTATCATTACCCTGAGGTAGTACCGAGGATCAGTGTCTCCGCGGCCCGGTCTCTTGATAAGGCCGCCTCCTGGTTGTAGGAGGCTGGTCAAGGATCGGTTGGTTGATCGGGTGTCCCTAGGAGGTGTTTATCGAGTTCTCATTGGCCAAGATTGTTTGTGTTTGCAACATTTACTTCTTATCGCACGGGCTGCTTCATGGGGGGTGGAGGCCTGGTCGAGGACCGGGCCGCGGGGACACTAAGCCCCGAAATCATCTCAAGATAACCACAAAGTAAGGAGCCATCTTAGCACTTCTCTATTGCCAGCGCTGTACGAACTCAAGCAACACTTAAGACACACACGGAGGCCAATGCGTTTGTTTCTTATACGGCGCACTTTTTAGGGGATTGGTCGGTTCCGTTAGAAATGCGACGTGTTAGGTACGAGGAGTTGCCCAAGCGGCTCTCATGATGTGGCATTTGAGCAGATGTGGAGCGGAGGAATTTCAGGTGTGTTTAGAGTGACAGTGCCAGGGATGTCACCGGTGTCACCGTGACAGTGCCAGGGATGTCACCGGTGTCACCGTGACAGTGCTAGGGATGTCACCGGTGTCACCGTGACAGTGCCAGGGATGTCACCGGTGTCACCGTGACAGTGCCAGGGATGTCACCGGTGTCTAGGTGCCGTCTTTGTACGATATTAAATATTTGATTATGGTGGTGGGAGCGAGGGGGGGGGGAAGTGTCACGTGTTGCAGGTGTGTAGTGTGGTCAAGCACCAGGTGTGTGGCAGGTGGGGCCATGGTCCAGGTGTGTGGTAGGAAGAGGGTCACCTAGTGTATGTGTGTGTGTGGTGACTGGTGGTCGGGTCGTGGAGTATTGATGTACCTGGCCAGGGCAACCACCACCACCTGCACCACACCTGCACCACCACCACCACCTGCACCACCACCACCTGCACCACCTGTACCTGCACCACCACCTGCATCTGGAGGGGAAGGTACACCTTTCCCACCTACACCTACTCTTCCTGAGACTGGGGCCATGTCCTGGTCCTTGTTTTGAACGGTGTTGGCACGGACGTGCACACTGGGGGTGGCGGCAGAAGGGTTATAGGGGTGGAAATTGGGATGGTAGCAAGGAGTGGTAAATTTACCCATTGAGGTAAATGGCCTCAAGGTAGGTGGTGAGAGGGAAGGAAGAGTGGCCGGACCTTGGGACGAAAATTTGAAGGAAAACTTTATATGGTTTACCTCGTCACTGTTATTGGGAGTCCCACATCGATAATGGTTTGTGTGTTCTCACCTACCTGTGCTTGCGGGGGTTGAGCTTTGGTTAAACAGGTTCAATCTGTATTCTGTGGAGTGCAGTTGAGAGAGATAGACTTACAATTCTCATACATTTTCCCAGAAGACAATATATTTTCCCAGACACTTGGAAAATACCAGAGCGACTGTTTCTAAATCTGTACATGGAAATACTCCCACACGAGACCAGAGGACATGACAGGACTGTACATGACAGGACTGTACATGACAGGACTGTACATGACAGGACTGTACATGACAGGACTGTACATGACAGGACTGCACACGGGCCCAAGACTGTTCAACACTCCCCCGCTACACATAAGGGACATAACTGACCGACCTCATAACAGGGCCAGAACTTTATAAATGATAGCTGATCAACCAGGCTGTGATACACGTGTCTGGGGTACGAACATCCTGGCTAGCAACAACAGGTAGATAGATAGGTGTGAAGGGAAGGGAAGGGAACTATCAAGGGGGAAAGCGCCAAGCCTATATAGCACTGGGAAGGGATCAGGATAAGGATTTGGGATGGGACGGTGGGGGAGGGGAGGAGGAAGGAATGGTGCCCAACCACTACCAAAGGTAAGTGTGAGATCACCTGGAGAGCCGCCGGGGCGTCTTGGTGTACTAAGGACAGTGATAAGAATGTAGCGGAGTCGTCGACCCGGAAGTCACTGCGTCATCAAGTCAGGAGACCAAGTGTCTGGTGTGAAAGTCTCTTCAGGTATTCTCAAGGTGTTATATCAACTGACAACACGCGAGGTTAATTTTTCACTTGATCACCCATCCACCCAGGAACCGCACCAACCATGCTTAACGTGACGCTCGTGTCAACCTCTCCCCACATCCCCACTCGTTGACGGGTTTGGGAAATGGACAGGTGTGTGTGTGTGTGTGTGTGTGTGTGTGTGTGTGTGTGTGTGTGTGTGTGTGTGTGTGTGTGTGTGTGTGTGTGTGTGTGTGTGTGTGTGTGTGTGTGTGTGTGTGTGTGTGTGTAGCGTTGGTCGACAGGTGTGTAGTGCCGGACGATGGTATCTGGGTCGGACAGTCTGGTGGTCGATCAATACCTTAGCATGTTCACTACCTTACTAGTACCACCTTACTGCTGCCAGCACTGCTCTCATGCTGAACTGCTGCCAACACTGCTCTCATGCTGAACTGCTGCCAACACTGCACTCATGCTGAACTGCTGCCAGCACTGCTCTCATGCTGAACTGCTGCCAACACTGCTCTCATGCTGAACTGCTGCCAACACTGCACTCATGCTGAACTGCTGCCAGCACTGCTCTCATGCTGAACTGCTGCCAACACTGCACTCATGCTGAACTGCTGCCAACACTGCTCTCATGCTGAACTGCTGCCAACACTGCACTCATGCTGAACTGCTGCCAGCACTGCACTCATGCTGAACTGCTGCCAACACTGCTCTCATGCTGAACTGCTGCCAACACTGCACTCATGCTGAACTGCTGCCAGCACTGCTCTCATGCTGAACTGCTGCCAACACTGCACTCATGCTGAACTGCTGCCAGCACTGCACTCATGCTGAACTGCTGCCAGCACTGCACTCATGCTGAACTGCTGCCAACACTGCACTCATGCTGAACTGCTGCCAACACTGCACTCATGCTGAACTGCTGCCAACACTGCTCTCATGCTGAACTGCTGCCAACACTGCTCTCATGCTGAACTGCTGCCAACACTGCTCTCATGCTGAACTGCTGCCAACACTGCACTCATGCTCAACTGCTGCCAACACTGCTCTCATGCTGAACTGCTGCCAACACTGCTCTCATGCTCAACTGCTGCCAACACTGCTCTCATGCTCAACTGCTGCCAACACTGCACTCATGCTGAACTGCTGCCAACACTGCACTCATGCTCAACTGCTTCCAACACTGCTCTCATGCTCAACTGCTGCCAGCAGGATAAATCTGTTAATCTACTGCTCTAAATGTGCAGCAATGGACGCCACCAAGAGTGTCAAGCCAGCCACGTGAGGACCATCCACCGGGGGAGGCCTCGTCGTCCCCCCAGAGAACTGGCGCCAGTACTCTCTCATCCGACACATCCAACACATCCACAGTGCTGAAGCTTCCTTCGTTAACGGCACTACGGTGTTGCTGAGAGCAGCGGCCACTGAGGACACAGCGAACCCTCCACCTGCTATACACCAAGTCTTCCAGCTGCCTATCGAAAACAGTTTGTTACTTTGAAGAAAAAAAAGTTACTGCTTCTACACTATGGGAAAAAGTCGAGAAGATTATAAAATAAATAAATAAATGTTTATTCAGGTAAAAGTACATACATACAAGAGGTTTTACAAACATTGATAGATTTATAGATAGAGCTAGTACATGCAATGCCTAAAGCCACTATTACGCAAAGCGTTTCGGGCAGATATAAGTTGTAGATATTTCGGGCAGATATAAGTTATAGATATTTCGGGCAGATATAAGTTATAGATATTTCGGGCAGATATAAGTTATAGATATTTCGGGCAGATATAAGTTATAGATATTTCGGGCAGATATAAGTTATAGATATTTCGGGCAGATATAAGTTTCGGCGTTATAAGTTTAGCCGTATGCAAAAAAGGTATTTAAGAGATTTAAAAGAACAGGGAGTAGCGATGTTAATGACTTTGCATTTAAAGACATGAGAGGTATCAAATAATATATACATGGAAAATACTGGACGGCCAGATCCCAAATTCACGAAGCAGTTACGCAAGTACTTACGAACCTGTACATCTTTTCTCAATCTTTGGCGGCTTTGTTTACAGTTATTAAGCAGTTAATGAGCTCCGAAGCACCATGAGGCTGTTTATAATAATAACAAGAGTTGATTGGGACGTTTTCATGCTTGTAAACTGTTTAATAAATGTAACCAAAGACGTCAAAGATTGAGGAAAGATGTACACGTTCGTAAGTGCTTGCGAACCTGCTTCGTGAATCTGGCCCCAGGTCCCAAATTTGCACAGTTAAAGGACAATATACTGGAGTGAACGATATGGCCTGAAACTGCGAATAGCGCCAGTGAGGAGTAGAGGTGCCATAGGCACTGTACACCAGTTGATTGACAGTTGAGAGGCGGGACCAAAGAGCCAAAGTTCAACCCCCGCAAGCACAATTAGGTGAGTACAATTAGGTGAGTACACAATCTGTACACCAGTTGATTGACGGTTGAGAGGCGGGACCAAAGAGCCAAAGCTCAACCCCCGCAAGCACAATTAGGTGAGTACACACCCAAACCCAACCGCCTCTCACCCCATCCCCTCCCCCCCCCCCAGCACACACTACAACCCAACCACCCACACAAGAGCAAGCCCCAAGCACGCCCTCACACGGCTATAACATAAAATACAGGCTTTGCCAAGTGTGATGAAAACTGCGTTAATTAAGCAGGTCTCTGGAGAACTGGGCCGGAGCCTAACCTTTTAAGTTGAGGCCAGACCAACACCCTCCACTGCTCCCAGCCTGGCAACACGTTCTCCAACCTCTTCTCCAAGTCCTTGCCACCTTTGTGTGCAGCAACCCTGGAAATGTTTCGCGTAAAGGCCAGGCAGGGAACCCCTGCCTGGCTGACTCATTAGGGTCGGCAGGAACCCCTGCCTGGCTGACTCATTAGGGTCGTCAGGGAACCCCTGCCTGGCTGACTCATTAGGGTCGTCAGGGAACCCCTGCCTGGCTGATATGTTAGGGTAGGGTCGTTAGGGAACCCCTGCCTGGCTGACTCATTAGGGTCGGCAGGGAACCCCTGCCTGGCTGACTCATTAGGGTCGGCAGGGAACCCCTGCCTGGCTGACTCATTAGGGTCGGCAGGGAACCCCTGCCTGGCTGACTCATTAGGGTCGGCAGGGAACCCCTGCCTGGCTGACACATTAGGGTCGTCAGGGAACCCCTGCCTGGCTGATATGTTAGGGTAGGGTCGTTAGGGAACCCCTGCCAGGCTGACACATTAGGGTCGTCAGGGAACCCCTGCCTGGCTGACACATTAGGGTCGTCAGGGAACCCCTGCCTGGCTGACACATTAGGGTCGTCAGGGAACCCCTGCCTGGCTGACACATTAGGGTCGTCAGGGAACCCCTGCCTGGCTGATATGTTAGGGTAGGGTCGTTAGGGAACCCCTGCCAGGCTGACACATTAGGGTCGTCAGGGAACCCCTGCCCGGCTGGCACATTAGGGTCGTCAGTTAATCCCTTCCAGGCTGACACATTAGGGTCGTCAGTTAACCCCTGCCAGGCTGACACATTAGGGTCGTCAATTAACCCCTGCCTGGCTGACACATTAGGGTCGTCAGTTAACCCCTGCCTGACTGACACATTAGGGTCGTCAGTTAACCCCTGCCTGACTGACACATTAGGGTCGTCAGTTAACCCCTGCCTGACTGACACATTAGGGTCGTCAGTTAACCCCTGCCTGACTGACACATTAGGGTCGTCAGTTAACCCCTGCCCGGCTGACACATTAGGGTCATTAGGGGGTAAATTACACAATAGACGAGTGAAACAATTGGGTTAATATATAATATTCAACTCATAGTTCTGAACAAAATGATACAAATGTGTTGCCTATTTCCATTTACTAATTAATGTTAATAAAACAATTGCATACATTTTCACTTTGCATCTGGCTTACTAGTTAAAAATATTGTGTATATATTTGGTAATGCTTTTGTGCTAATGTAATTGTATTTTTTATAAAGCTGTTAACAAAACTAGTTACGATTTATTGTTTTATAATACATTCGCAATTGAAAATGATGCAAGTTTCAGTAAAAACATTGAATCTAATTGTCTAGTTTTATTAGTTAAATTGTCTAATTTAATTTTCTGAATTAAATCTTTTTTAAAAGGTAAATTTTTAAATTAAAATTTTAATTTTAAAATTTAAATCTTTAAATTATTTTAAATATATTTTTCTCAAAACAAAAAGGTGACAAGTTATATTTTATTCTCAATGTTTTGTAAATTCTCTCGTGACGCAAACCGTTCTCCTTATAGAACGTCGTATTTTGACGTATAGAACGTCGTATTTTGACGTATAGAACGTCGTATTTTGACGTATAGAACGTCGTATTTTGACGTATAGAACGTCGTATTGACGTATAGTCTACCTACGGCCAATAATCATCGTGTACCAAAGACAATGGAAGCGGCTGACGAAATTGACATACTGCCCCGTTCTCTGTTTTGGGTCCTCTGGCAGGTTAGGATAAGGGGGCACTTTAGTACGACCGTTTTCTTGACGTTGGGAAACCCGTAGGAGGACGGACTGCGTGACGTCACGTCTTCCCAGTCCAGTACCCTTGTGAGAGCTTGGTCCACCAGGCTGTTGCTTGGAGTGGTGGGCCTGTGGGCTGCTCCAAGCAACAGCCTGGTGGACCAAGGTCTTACAAGCTCTCAGTAGGGGAGTAGAACTCCCAGAGCCCTCAGTTAGCAGTCATATGTCTCTTTGTCTCTTTGTCATATGACACTCTTCAAGTGAGGCGAGCGTGAGAGCGCGCGTGTGTACGCACCCGGGGGACTAACTGACACAGTCAAGGGCAGAGTCATGCCACCGGATGACTCGTGTAATATTAGTGTGTTGACGGACGTGGTGCGTTCTCCCCAGGTAAGCTGCGGTGACTCAGGCGCGGTGACGTGCGCCACGCTGCTCATCCCGCGCCTGGAACACCCCCCCCCCCCCCCTCCTGACTCATGCTGCTGATGAGTGCTGACTCATGCCGTGTGGCCGCATGCAGATGCTGGGGAGAGGGGTAAGACTTACAGCTGCTGACTCATACAGCTGGTGGAGAGGGGTACGTTTTCAGAAGCAGGTGTAGGTGTAGAGGGAGAGGGGAATTGGGGAGGAGGGGGTGAGTGGGGGGGGTTTTGGCGGGTTACTGGGGGAGGGAGAAGGTGTGGGGAGGGGGGTCGAGGGAAGGGGTGTCGCGGGTGCAGGGGGGGGGGAGGGACCATAACAAGGTGCAATATTACAGGTATGTGAGGCCAGCTTACCTATATTGATCTCTCTCTCTCACCCTTCACACAACACACCCCGCTACCTTGTCTGCCTCCTCCCCACCCTGCTCCTGCACCCTTGCTCCTTCACCCTGCTCCTTCACCCCTGCTCCTCTACACGCGGAACAGCACCCAGCAACACATGCATACCGAATCCTTAGGTATCCTCTACGCCTAGAACAGTACCCCTCCATGGTAAAACATTATGATAGGTGTGATTTGTGGTATTCCGTGAGGAGGGAGTTGTGGTGCCGTGGCCTGGGGGCCAGGAGCTGAGAGGCGACTCCCGGCCACAGCTGACGTGTCTCCAGACCCCGCTTAACAGGAACACATATTTGCATTGTAAATAAAGTGTGCCAACAGGAGGTGGTGGTGGTGGGGGGGGGGGAGGCGCCTACCTTGTGTGTTCCCGCTGAAGACGTGCTGAGGGGGTGCTGGGGGGGGGGTGCTGGGGGGGGGTGCTGGGGGGGGTGCTGAGGGGGGTGCTGGGGGTGTGTGCTGAGGGGGGTGCTGGAGGTGTGCTGAGGGGGTGCTGGGGCGGCCACCCAGCTGCTGCTGCAGGTGTGTCTGGGGGTAAATCTGTGGTTTATGTTGGTGTGAGGGGGGAATGTTGGGTGTGGGGGGATGGGTTGGTTTAGAGGTGTGGGCGGGGGGTTGCGTGTGTCCGTCCTCTTATAAATTACGTCGCTAGTCGCTCGTGTGCGCTACGGCCAAAAAAAGGTCGTAATTTGAAAATTAAAAAATAATTGAAATTATAAATAATTTTGCTATTTTATTCCGCCAAAACAGCAAGTTAAGGGTCCTCTGGTAGGTTAGGAGGCCGGGAAGTTCTCCTAAGGTTTCACAACGTCATGAAAACCGTTAATGTAAAGTGTCCTCTCCCAATCTAACCGAGTAAGCCAGAGGACCCAAAACAGAAAACGGGACAGTACATCACTTTCGTGAGTCGATTTCATGTTAAATTACGTCCATTTTTAGCCTGAGTGCGCATACGAGCGAAAAGCGACGTAATTTGTAAGAAGTCAGGTTGGTGTGTGTGTGTGTGTGTGTGTGTGTGTGTGTAGGGGGGGGGGGAGAGAGGTAGACTTGAGTGTGTATGTGGGGCGAGGGGTGTACTCAACTAATTGTGCTTGTGCTGGGGGGAGGGGAGGATTGTGATTCGGCTCTTTGGCCCCACCCTCAGCAATCAATCAACTGGTGTACAGTTTCATGAGCCTGCTTGGCTGTATCATGTGTACATTTGAAACTGTGAATGGCGTCAGCCTCCACCACATCACTTCCTAATGCATTCTATTTGTTAACTACTCTGACACTGAAAAAATGTATGTTTAATGTCTGGCTCATTTGGGTACTCAGCTTCCACCTGTGTCCCCTTGTTCGTGTACCACCCGTGTTAAAGTCGATCCTTATGTACCCTGTCAATTCTCCTGATAATTTTGTATGTGGTAATCATGTTACTCGCTAACTCTTCTCTTAGCAGCAGCATAATAAGTGGGAGGGGGAGAGACACAAAATCGTAATTTGGCGTGGGTCGTCCCTGGGAGGGTAGCCACGAGGAAGATAGAAGAGGTAAAGTTTTAAAAGGTGCGCGGCTTTCTTGAAGGGTGTTGGGGCCCGCCCGGTGAACTCCCCGCCCGCCCGTGGTGAGATATGGCGGGGGAGACGTTGTGGGCGGGGGGGGGGGGGGGAGGGGGGGAAGGATAGATGGACGGGAAGAGTTGTGGGACTTGGCGTCCCTGCGGCTCGGTCCTCGACCAGGTATAGCGGCGGTCTCGTTTGTGTTGATGATATCCTCATAATGCACCTCTGAGTCAGCTATCCTCTATTGAGACGTTCTATATCCTCTACTGAGACCATATACAATACAATACAATACAATACAATTTTATTTAGGTAAGGTACATACATACAATAAATATTTACAAGGATTGTTTAACTTATAGGTAGAGCTAGTACATACAATGCCTAAAGCCACTATTACGCAAAGCGTTTCGGGCATATCTATCCTCTACTCAGACCGTATCTATCCTGTACTGATGATATCCTCATAATGCCCCTCAGAGTCTGTCAGTGCAGACTACCTATCACATGCCTCTGTATGACTAACCATCCTGTGTGATGGAGATTGTTTAGCATCACGTAGCTTAACACATTGTACTCCCATTCATATAGTCTAGGGCAGCTGCACAAATGCTGATTTTCCTAATGTATTACTAAAAAAAAAAATCATGCAGGTCTGCATTCAATTCCCGACTGTCCATGTGGCTAGGCACCATTCCTTGGTGTTGATATTGTTAAGTGTTTCAGCGAACTTGTTCCCGTGTTGAGATTTGGTACCAGTCTTCCTAGTATATTACAAGTGTCAATTATGATGTATCTCGCTCACTCTCGGGAGAACAGTTAGGCAATACAAGCGCTCCCAGTATTTTAATTTTGTTTGTATTGAGTGGATTCTGTCGATAAAAGTTCTTCTTGGCCAACAAATTCTCCAACTTTGAATTGAGGTGTTAGTGAGCAGCAATATTCCACCCTAGAGAGCAGCAAGATATTTCTTCATTGGTTTTGGAATATCTTGTTTGAAAGGCTTTTGTTACTGAGCTGGTCGTTTGTCTCGCAGTTACGACGCTTTCTCTATTGTGTCCGTGGCTCTCAGACCTCTTCCTTCTTCTCCATGCATTGGCGGTTATCCTGCGGTGGTTCCCAGGATCAGCGGCCCCACGGCCCGGTCTCTGACCTGGTTGGTGGTCTGGTCAACCTGGCTGTTAGACGTCTGGTTGACTAAGAGTTTGCTAGACTTTACTGTCCTCGTCCACGTCCTTCTTGAGTAGAATGAAGTGCTTCGTGGCGGCATCTGTACAGTTCCTTGAGGTGGTCAACCTTGCTGTTAGACGCCCCCACACGTAGGAATCACAGCTCGGTTGATCAGGTCTGGCTGTTCCAGGTACTTAGGTATACCAGGTACCTGTGTCCAGGTACTTAGGTATGGTGGAGACGAGGAGCCTACACGAAACTCAGGGTATAAGACACAGTCAGACTTAATCATACAAGGACATCAACATGTAAAGGACCTGGGAATGATGATGTCTGACGACCTGACGTTTAGTAAACACAACCGAGCAAATATAGCGGCGGCGGCCAGGAAAATGATGCGATGGATTATGAGAACGTTTAAATCCAGGGACTCCACAGCAATGTTAATACTATTTAAATCACTGGTGCTGTCCCGTCTTGAGTATTGCTCGGTACACACTTCCCCTTTCAGAGCGGGAGAGATCTCCGAACTAAAGGGGAATCTAAATTATTGGGACCATCTCAAAGCTCTCAAAATGTACTCTCTGGAAAGGAGACGAGAAAGGTATCAAATAATATATATATAAGATACTGGAGGGCCAGGTCCCAAATTTGCACAGTAGAATAACAACATACTAGAGCGAAAGATACGGAAGGAAATGTAGAATAGAACCAGTGAGGAGTAGAGGTGCCATAGGCACAATCAGAGAACACTGTCTGAACATCTGAGGTCCACAGCTGTTCAACACTCCTAGCAAGCATTAGAAATATTGCCGGAACTAATTACTTCAAGAAGTAATTAGATAAGTTCTTGCAAGAAGTGCCGGACCAACCAGGCTCAAGTGGATATGTGGGCCTGCTAGTTTTTACAAGCAACTGCCTGTTGGACCAAGTTATCACAAGTGGAGCTTGGCCTCAGGCCCGGCTCGGGGAGTAGACGAACTCCCGAGAGGCTCTCCAGGTATGCTCCAGGTAAGGCCTACAACACAAGACAACACACAAGAGTGCAACAATAGTGAAGAAGCAACGACAAGCCTCCTGGGGCCCGGGGGTCAGTGACCAAGTGTGAAGTCCAAGATAACTAAACAGTAAGATCAGCGGTGTTTAGGAAGCTGCGGGAGACGCTTACACCAGTCGTGAGGTCATGGCTGTAACCCTCTTAACACCAGGAGGGGGGGGGGGGGAGGGGGGCATCTCATCTTGGCGTGAGATGAGATAACCTCATGCTGGGAGGGGGGTGAGCTGACCTCATGTCTGGGGGGGGGTGAGCTGACCTCATGTCTGGGGGGGGGGGTGAGCTGACCTCATGCTTGGGGGGGGTGAGCTGACCTCATGTCTGGGGGGGGGATGAGGTGACCTCATGCCAGGGCAAGGCGTCGCATGTAAGCTGACATAGCGTGATCAAAGAGACAGGTCCTTGATACGTGAGAACATTTCAAGTTGGCACAAGAATGGTGCCAGAAATAAGAGTTTGAAGACAGGCTCAGAGTCGTTACAGAGCAGTTAGCTTCATTCACTGTAAAAGTGGAAGCCCAGAGATGTGGTTATCTTGAGGTTATCTTGAGATGATTTCGGAGCTTTAGTGTCCCCGCGGCCCGGTCCTCGACCAGGCCTCCACCCCAGGAAGCAGCCCGTGACAGCCGACTAACACCCAGGTACCTATTTTACTGCTAGGTAACAGGGGCATAGGGTGAAAGAAACTCTGCCCGTTGTTTCTCGCCGGCGCCTGGGATCGAACCCAGGACCACAGGATGACAAGTCCCGGATCACAGAGACACGAGAACAAGGGTAGGGAGGAGGTGCAGGCAAGACAGGAGCCGTGAGTGAGGGGAGCAGGTGGCCGCCTCGCCAGCAGGGGCCACAACCCTGCTCAAGTAGCCATATATAAGACGGTTGGCAGGTAATGTTTTACACCTGGGGAAGAGGTGGGGCCGGGGGGGGGCTCACGTACACTCCTCCGCTAATCCCTAAGACTTCACTCACCTGTCTTACCTGCACCTCTGGGATTGATGTGTGTGGGTACTCACCTAGTTGTGCTTGCGGGGGTTGAGCTCTGGTTCTTTCGTCACAGTACTCAATGTGTGTGTGTGTACTCACCTATTTGTGCTTGCAGGACCGAGCATTGACTCTTGGATCCCGCCTTTCCAGCTATCGGTTTACAGCAATGACTCATGTCCCATTTCCCTATCATATCATTCCCTATCATGTGCGTGTGTGTGTGTGTGTGTGTGTGTGTGTCTCCCCCACCCCTCCAACTAACTCTACATACCCTCCAAGCCTCAACCAAATGGGCAGCGCCCTACGCGCCCCCAGCCAAGACTTGAAGCCAAAAAAAAACCACACCAAAATGCGCCATAAAGGAATTCCTGCAGAAAATTCGCTTATAACCGAATTGGCAGACTGTCCCCCGGATGTCATGTCAGCCCAGTGATGCATGGCCACTCCCCCCCACCCACCCCTTCCCGCCCACTACGCCTCCAGCCATTCCATTTTGCAAAAGCTCTAAACCTTTTTTGATCTGGCGCGCCTATCAACCTTATTCCATTACCCTGTCCAGCTGGGTGGAAAAGCTCTGCCCCCCCCCCCATCAGCCGTCGCGCTCAGTACGTGGAAGTAGACGGCAAGTGAGTGTACGTACACCTGTTGTACTGATGGGGGCCTCGTAGCCTGGTGGATAGCGCACAGGACTCGTAATTCTGTGGCGCGGGTTCGATTCCCGCACGAGGCAGAAACAAATTGGCAAAGTTTCTTTCACCCTGAATGCCCCTGTTACCTAGCAGTAAATAGGTACCTGGGAGTTAGTCAGCTGTCACGGGCTGCTTCCTGGGGGTGGAGGCCTGGTCGAGGACCGGGCCGCGGGGACACTAAAGCCCCGAAATCATCTCAAGATAACCTCAAGATAACTCGTAGGTACACGTTGGTACCTACACGTACCTAGATCACGTATAGGTACACTACACCGGGGCCCACACTATACGTCCAGGGGTACACCACCACACCCAGGGCCCCCACACTATACCTCCAGGGGTCCCCACCACACCCAGGGCCCCCACACTATACCTCCAACATTGTTCACCTTAACCCTTCCTCTTCCTCTTAAGTTCTTCACATTAATATTCTTCTCCTTCCCGTCTCCCCTTTTCCATCTTTCCCTCTTCCTTCCTCGTCTCTGTTCCTCAAGCAGCAACAACATTATTAAGTTATTGGACTTTGTTTTAGCTCGGATGACACCTGACGTCATGAAACACCGTCCTGGGTTCAACCAGCCAGCCAGCCAGGCAGCCAGCCAGGCACGCAGGCAGCCAGCCAGCCAGCCAGCCAGCCAGCCAGCCAGTCAGTCAATCAGTCAGTCAGTCAGTCAGTCAGTCAGTCAGTCAGTCAGTCAGTCAGTCAGTCAGTCAGTCAGTCAGTCAGTCAGTCAGCCAGCCAGCCAGCCAGCCAGCCAGGCAGCCAGGCAGGCAGGCAGGCAGGCAGGCAGGCAGGCAGGCAGGCAGGCAGCCAGGCTGGCAGGCAGGCAGGCAGGCAGGCAGGCAGGCAGGCAGCCAGCCAGCCAGCCAGCCAGCCAGTCAGCCAGTCAGTCAGTCAGTCAGTCAGTCAGTCAGTCAGTCAGTCAGTCAGTCAGTCAGTCAGTCAGTCAGTCAGCCAGCCAGTCAGCCAGCCAACCAGCCAGCCAGCCAGCCAGCGAGGCAGCCAGCCAGTCAGTCAGTCAGTCAGTCAGTCAGTCAGTCAGTCAGTCAGTCAGTCAGTCAGTCAGTCAGTCAGTCAGTCAGCCAGCCAGTCAGCCAGCCAGCCAGTCAGTCAGTCAGTCAGTCAGTCAGCCAGCCAGCCAGCCAGCCAGGCAGCCAGCCAGCCAGTCAGTCAGTCAGTCAGTCAGTCAGTCAGTCAGTCAGTCAGTCAGTCAGTCAGTCAGTCAGTCAGTCAGTCAGTCAGCCAGCCAGTCAGCCAGCCAGCCAGCCAGCCAGCCAGCTAGCCAGCCAGCCAGGCAGCCAGCCAGCGAGGAAGGGAGGGAGAGCAGCTCAAGAGCCAGACAGAACAGCCCTAGCATCCCTGCAGTAATTTCCCTGGAGGCCGGATTTTTCTAGTGTGGAGTGATGAAGTGAGTAATTGGAAACTTAAGTCGGGTTTGTGAATTGCGATGACACACATGAGAGATGGTCCTGGAAGTAGAGGATCTCCTCGAGTCAGCCGGATGCCTCTATTACTGTTTGTTATCTCTCAAGGGAGACGTCTCAAGAGTGCCTGACTCACTTTTGCCAAACCGTTCGAAATATTACGTATGAGTTAAAGCAGCGTAAAATTGACGATTA
Source organism: Procambarus clarkii (assembly GCF_040958095.1). Taxonomy (NCBI): domain Eukaryota; kingdom Metazoa; phylum Arthropoda; class Malacostraca; order Decapoda; family Cambaridae; genus Procambarus; species Procambarus clarkii. The sequence continues at coordinate 8,438,823 of NC_091175.1, read as the reverse complement.
ATATGCTTCTGTCTCTTTAGGTTCAACCCGTTCTCGCACTTGCTGATAGTCAAAATTGGCTTATTTAACAAGTGCATATGTGACATACTAATTGAGTGTGAATATTTTAGTTTACATTGAAAAGCTTCATAGAAAACACCGACCTCACCTAACCTTCTTAGTATGTTAAGATAAGCATCTTATTGCTTCTTAATTACAATTATTACGTAACCTATACCATTGATAGGTTAATTACAATTATTACTTAACCTATACCATTGATAGGTTAAGTAATAATTGTAAATAAGAAGCAATAAGATGCTTATCTTAACATACTAAGAAGGTTAGATGAGGTCGGTGTTTTCTATGAAGCTTTTCAAGGTAAACTAAAATATTCGCAATCAATTAGTATGTCACATATGCACTTATTAAATAAGCTGATTTTGACTGTAAGCAAGTGCGAGAACGGGTTGATAGGTTAGTGGGTTACTTTTGTGTGTGTGCGTTTCTTGTTCGGCCAAACAGTTGTGTTCTGGACGGAGTGGCAAATTGAGTGGACGGGCTGGTTGACTGGTGGTACAGCACCCAGCGCTGACTGGTCCAATTAATCAGGACATGTAATTAGAACTGAGCACATATTTGTTATTTATTGTCATCTGTCATATTGTTTAATTTACCTGCTGATTAGATTTTTGGGGGTCGTACTTAGGGGGTATGGTGGCTGGGGTCGGGGGGGGGGCGGGTGTCCCCACCCCGCCCCTGGTGGCCAGGGGCAAGATTCATGAAGCAGTTACGCATGTACTTACGAACGTGTACACCTTTCCTCAATCTTTGGCGGTTTTGTTTACAATTATTAAAGAGTTAATGAGCTCCGAAGCACCAGGAGGCTGTTTACAACAATAACAACAGTTGATTGGCAAGTTTTCATGCTTGTAAACTGTTTAGTAATTGTAACCAAAGCTGTCAAAGATTGAGGAAAGATGTGCATTTTCGTAAGTGCTTGCGTAACTGTTCTGTGAATCTGGCCCCAGACCTCGCTCCTAGTGGTAGTCGTCTCCAACAGTTGCTGGATAAAAAGACCTGGATAAGGCTTGTCTAGGAGTTACAGCCCCGCTCCTGTGCCAGGCAAGTCCACTACGGGCTCACCATAGCCCGTGCTACTTTGGAACTTATTGTTCCAAGTAGCTGAATCTAAAACAACAACAGCTCGTCTAGAATAACTAGACTAGTATAACTAGACAAACTTTTAATAACTTAACGTCTTCCTTCACAGGTTAGTTCCCGGAGCCGTAAAGGCGTGGACGGCTTGTCTGTTTACATCCCAGAGTCACAGGTAAACTTCTAAGTATACTCAGCTTGACCTTTTAAGAGGATGGTAGGATGCCTTGTAGGCATACAAGGCCAACTTTTAAACGTAGCTCATGTACACTCACATCATACTTGAATGACTGGAAACTTTCATTTAAATGTTTTGTAAACTCAATGTATTATAAATGTACTCTCACATTTTTGTAAATGATGTGTTTTTATTTTGACTGTCAGTAATCCGTAGCTCACACACACATATATTTTCGATGTAAATGTAAATAATTTCGTATGCTAAAGCCACTTTTGTAGTCTAATATATGTCTATGAAGTAAATTTGAATGATTTGTGTTCCTTGTCATTCATAGATTATGTAAATTACTATAAATTCGTGTTATATTTAGCCTCTATATACCTCTCATTATTAAAACTGTATACAATATATTTGGCCAATGTTTCATCACTCTGATTGTGACTTATAACACTTGCGATTATACACCTGTTTGCTCCAGCCACAACTATAATGATGTATTTATTACTGACGATATCAAGACACACAACGTTCGTAAGTACTTGGGTAACTGCTTCGTGAGTTTGGCCCCAGGCTACCAGGCCCCCCCCAAGTGTGTGTGTGTGTGTGTGTGTGTGTGTGTGTGTGTGTGTGTGTGTGTGTGTGTGTGTGTGTGTGTGTGTGTGTGTGTGTGTGTGTGTGTGTGTGTGTGTGTGTGTGTGTGTGCGTGCGTTACCGTAGTGGCAGACATGTCTTCGTTTGACTGGCCACAAGTCAATGCTTTACCAATTTTTCTGCGTTAGAGATGTTTATATGCCCCTCTAGCTCGCGTGGCTCACTTGTCTGGTAACTCTTTGTAACTTGATACAACACAGCAGTGAAGCCCGGAGCTCACACCAGGAGGTGGAGCTCACTCAAGGAGGTGGAGCTCACACGAAAGTACGAGCTCCTTCCTCCTCGCATCCTTCATCTTGGGCTGATCTTACCCCTGGAGTGCTGGGCGCCGCCGGTGTCTGTCCTAGTTATATAGTTTTATTGTCTTATCAAGGCGCCTCCGAGGGTTCTTAAGGCGCTCATCCTGGGAATATTACAAATAAATAAACCCGAGCTCCGAGGCTTAGGGTGTGTGTGTGTGTGTGTGTGTGTGTGTGTGTGTGTGTGTGTGTGTGTGTGTGTGTGTGTGTGTGCGCGCGCGCGCTGGGGTCTTTAGCTGTATGTGCTTGCGGGTAGGGCGGCTTCTTAGCTCTTGGGCCCCATGTCTTTCGAGGAAATTGTTATTATACACAATTTCCAAGACTTTTTGTCGTATCTATTACCAAATGTGGTTTGATTGGGCTTCATCAACAGCATCAACTGCGATGCTTATTGGCTGTGAGGCGAGGACGTAGCCCACTGTGCTCTTAAGCTCTTTAAGGTATCGTCATATAGTTGCTAAGCTAAGCACTTCTGATAAGAAAGCAGAGGTGCAACAGGTACTCTGAGAGAGAGAACTCTATCAACATCAGAGGCCCGAGACTGTTCAACACGCTTCCACTACACATAAGGGACATAACTGGCCGACCCCTCACAGTGTTCAAGAGAGAACTGGATAAACACCTCCATAGATGCTCAGTCTGCGAGCAGCCGCGTCCGACAACCTGGTTGATCAGTTCAGCAACGAGGAGGCCTGGTCGAGGACCGGGCCGCGGGGACGCTGAGCCCCGAAATCATCTCAAGGTAACCTCAAGGTAAGGTAGTTCATTTATCTTTTGTATCACAGGTAGAGTACAGGAAAAGGTACATATATTTAAAGATCAGAATGTAGTATACATATTTCAGGGATACAAGTACTGTATCATTGACAAACGAATTTAAAGCATCGCCCCATATGGTGATGGGGGGGGGGGTCCGAGAGCACGGTCAAGTTAATGTCTTGGTTAAACATTCAATGATCAAGAGGCTGCCATAATGAAGGTGCGGGCCGCTCCAAGCAACAGCCTGGTGGACCAAACTCTCACAAGTCGAGCCTGGCCTCAGGCCCGGCTTGGGGAGTAGAAGAATTCCCAGAACCCCATCAACCAGGCATCAAGCAAGCAGAAAGCTTTAAAACGTCTTATTCAGACAAACAACAAATTTTAAATTTAAATTTAAATTTTGCCCCGAGGGGCGAGTTTATTGGGCAGCGCCACTCATCTTGTGAGTGGACACACCGCCATAGTGACAGTATTGGGCAGCGCCACTCATCTTGTGAGTGGACACACCGCCATAGTGACAGTATTGGGCAGCGCCACTCATCTTGTGAGTGGACACACCGCCATAGTGACAGTATTGGGCAGCGTCACTCATCTTGTGAGTGGACACACCGCCATAGTGACAGTATTGGGCAGCGCCACTCATCTTGTGAGTGGACACACCGCCATAGTGACAGTATTGGGCAGCGCCACTCATCTTGTGAGTGGACACACCGCCATAGTGACAGTATTGGGCAGCGTCACTCATCTTGTGAGTGGACACACCGCCATAGCAGCATGTACAACACTCCCCAATAGGAAGAATCCAAAACAACAAATCTCACATGAAATTGTGAAAGTTTAGAAGAGAGTGAAGATTTTAATCGGCATTTTCATTGTCCATCACTAAAAAACGTTTTAGGTGTCGAATACAATGTGTTCCGCCGGAACCTCCCAAAGGGAGAGGCTTCCACTTCTGGCAGGAGCCGTGGTACATAGCTTAGTTGACCTCCTGAGAGTGGAGAAAGTGTCAAGAGTATGGAACGCTGTCGCCGCTAGAATAAGATTACACCGAAAACATCTTTGGTACTGGAGCTTGACCGTCGATCCCATGCATTGGGGTCGTGTGGAAGGGGAAGGGGGGGGGGGAGCGAGAGGGGGGGGGGGCGTCTGCGACACAGCCACCCTTGTGAGCGGGAAATAATATTTTACAGAGTAAAAACGTGACACGTTTTTACACAGAAAACAGAAAGACACACAGACACAGACACAGAAAAAATACCTAGTGGCTAATTTTGCTGGTAATGATAAGGTTACCTCTTGCCTTAAGGCTACATTACCTTGAATGTGCTTTGCCTTGAGGTTACCCTTGAACAACCGTGTCTGAATATGTGTACCAATTCAGACCCAAGTTCTGAAATATCCACAGCCAAACTGTGCAATATACACATTATGTTGACCAGACCACACACTAGAAAGTGAAGGGACGACGACGTTTCGGTCCCGCCTGGACCATTCTCAAGTCGATTGTGATTGAAACATATTTCAGCCACGTTATTGTGACTCCTCGTCTGCATACACATTATCTGCCCTAGCGGCGGCGCTGACGAGGGGAAGTTACCTTGAGGTTACCTTGAGGTGATTCCGGGGCTCAGCGACCCCGCGGCCCGGTCGTCGACCAGGCCTCCTCGTTGCTGGACTGGTCAACCAGCAACGGGAGGATACAGAGATGGGGTGCACAATCAAATTAGCGCAGCTGGCGGCCACAATCTGCGAGATCAAAAGGGATCATCAGGCCGAGGAAGTGGCTAAGGGGAGGCTGGTATCGCGAATATATGGTCTGGAGGGGGGGGGGCTGGTTTTCACCGTATTTGATTATCAGCTGTCACTACAGACAGACAGACGGACGGACGGACGGGAGCTAGACGGTGCATATATGATGTAGAAGGGGAAAAATTGAGGGAATGCAAGAGTTCCGTCCTTTCTATCTTTTTCCATTGCATCATTCTCTCTCTCTGTTCCATCTCTTCCCAGTCCTTCCTTTCCATCCGTCCCACATTCCATCTCTTCCCCTCCCACCACCACCACCCTCTCTTCTCCACCTTCCTCTCTCTGGAGACCCACATATACTACCCTCCCCGTAAACCCGCTTACACCCCGTCGCCTCTCACAAGACAGTGCCCGTACCCCTCACATAACTCACATACTGTCCGCCATAATTCGACAAGTTTCATATACCTCTACCTTTCATTCATCCCCCCCTACCCCCGACCACCACCAAAAAAATGGTTGAAGTCGGCACGGTGTGAAGAGAGCGAGCAGGGAGGTGGGGAGAGTGGGGGGAGAGCCAGTAGGGAAGGGGAAGAGTGGGGGAGAGCGAGCAGGGAGGGGGAGAGAGTGGGGGGAGAGCGGCCCCAAGGAGACGGGCTGGAAACTCTCCGACCATCAACTCACTCAAATTTTACCAACGCTTAAATGGCGTCAATTGTGTCGACAAAAATGGGTTGAAAATGGCCAAGTGGTGCGATGGTGGTAGTGGTGGGGGATGGGGTGGCGGTGGTGGTAGTGGGGGCGGTGGTGGTGGTTGTGGGTGGTGGGGTCGTGAAGGTGGCTGTGTTATGGGTTTTGTGGTTTGAGGGGTTGATTGGGGGGGGGGGTTTAAGGGGTACCTGGTTGATACCTGGTTGATGGGGTTCTGGGAGTTCTTCTACTCCCCAAGCCTGGCCCGAGGCCAGGCTTGACTTGTGAGACTTTGGTCCACCACCAGGGTGATATTACTTAATAGTTACCTAGCAGGTATGACGAGGAGTGAGCTCTAGCTCTTCGTACCCACCTTTCTTGTCTCGTACTGTTGCGTTCTTTTCAGCTTCCCTGACGTACGAGTTCTTTATCTCGAGAGAGAGATCAAATAATATATACATCGACGATACTGGAGGGCCAGATCCCAAATTTGCACAGTGGAATAACAACATACTGGAGCGAAAGATACGGAAGGAAATGCAGAATAGAACCAGTGAAGAGTAGAGGTGCCATAGGCACAATCAGAGAACAGTGTCTGAACATCAGAGGTCCACAGCTGTTCAACACCCTCCCAGCAACCATTAGAAACATTGCCGGAACAAAGGTGGATATATTCAAGAGGCACTTAGATAAGTTCTTGCAAGAAGTGCCGGACTAACCAGGCTGTTTTAGTGGATATGTGAGCCTGCGGGCCGCTTCAAACAACAGCCTGTTGGACCAAGTTAAGTAGAGTCTGGCCCGGGCCGGGCTCGGGGAGTAGAACTCCCGAAGCCCTCTCCAGGTATGGTCCAGGTATCTGTCCTGGGAGTTGTAGACGGAAGTGGCTTCCTATTGTATTCCACTTTATGACCACTCGTACAAGGAACGAGTCATGTGTCGACAACCCGTTCTCGCACTTTCTTATAGTCAATATTGACTTATTAAATACGTGCATATGTGACATACTAATTTATTGTAAATATTTTAGTTTACCTTGAAAAGCTTCATAGAAAACACCGACCTTACTTTACCTTCTTAGTATGTTAAGATAATCATCTTATTGCTTCGTAATTACAATTATTACTTAACCTGTACCTATAATTGGTTAAGTAATAATTGTATTGTAATAATATTGATTTATCTTGATCACTCTTGAAGCATATTCTCACCTCTACCACCTTGAGGTTACCTTGAGGCGCTTCCGGGGCTTAGCGTCCCCGCGGCCCGGTCGTCGACCAGGCCTCCTGGTTGCCGGACTGATCAACCAGGCTGTTGGACGCGGCTGCTCGCAGCCTGACGTACGAGTCACAGCCTGGTTGATCAGGTATCCAAAGGTACCACCTCCTCTCCTCCCCATATCTCCCACTCCGCCGTTCATAGGAGTGGGAGACACCGTTGGAATATTCTCCAGGTGGCGTCAAGGAGCATCACCCTCAATTGGGTTATACTATAAAATCCTGCTTTGGTCAGCTTGACCCGGAGGTCTCTCTCTCCGCCCCAGGTGATCCCCAGGACCCCGGGGGGAGCCCAGTTACGCCTTGTCTAATTTGGCAGGTAGTGTGATTGGTCATGGCTGGCGCTGTGTGGTGGTGGTCAGTGGTACTCTCTCTCACACCACCTTGCACACATACACATACCAGACCAGGGGTCTGTTAGCTGAGTGGACAGCGCGCATGACTCGTAATTCTGTGGCCTCTGGTGACCACTGAATTACTCAGTGTAATTCTGGTGTTTATTCACCTATTCCTATCTGTGTGTACTGGAGTATTCACCTGTATTTGTTCTTGCGGAGGTTGAGCTCTGCTATTTCGGCCCGCCTCTCAACTGTCAATCAACTGTAACTAACTACTAACTAATGTCCCCTCCCCCCCCCCACACGTGTGTGTGTGTGTGTGTGTGTGCTTCAAAGCACTCATAATGTACTCTCAGCAACGGAGATGAGATATGTGTGGTCACAAAAGCTTGGCCTTGTCCTCGTCACCTATTTAATGCCAGTGATGATCTTCCTCCCTACAAGACCCCGGACCACGTGACCAGTTCACTGGAAGTATATTAAATGGTTAGCCAATCAATTATCTTTTGGAGAGGTGCAAAAAGTTGCCTATTTAGGCAGTCCAAACGAGCGTGTATTCCCTCGTTAATGGAGTTTTTGTTTTGTTTGTTTTTTGGGAGTAACGAGGAAGGAGAGGCATAGGTGAAGGGAAGTATAGAAGTGGGAAATACAGTGAGAGGTATGATAGCAGGCGGCGGGCTGTCCGCCTTGCTGACACGATGTGTGGGTGTTGGCAGCTAAGCTAAGCTGGCTCCCTCTTGTCAGGGAGCTGTGAGTGTGTGAGAGGTTCTTCACATGTGTTTCACCATATGTGGATGTCTATAGATGAATACTGTGTAGCATTCATATATACACACTCCGATGCTTCCACACATGTTGTGCTGTTTAAGGCTCTTTATTATTATTATTTATCGAGTTATTCATACATACACCTATACATATATACCCGAATACATATGCATAAACACAACTATACACATACACACATACATACTCAATTTTTCCAATTATTGGGAGAAGAATGTCTGGTCAGTATTTCATCTGGGAATTATATACTGTAGGGCGGGGTTTTCATCTAGTAAATCGCGGCTCTTGGGCCACCAGCTGTGGGAGCGGGGCGTCTCATCTTGGAGTAACCTTTCTAACATTGGGTCCTCTAACATTTCGATGGTGTTCCACACCCTGATGGCTTGGTGCTGCAGTCTGGCGGTGGGGTTGGTTAATGGAGGTGGGGTTGGTACTAGGTGGGGTGGGTAAGGTATAGGGGAAGGAGGTGGGTTGTGGTGGGCAAAGAAGGGGAAGGAAGTGGGTTGTGGTGGGGAGAGAGGGAGGGTGGTGGAGGGCGGGCCTCATCCAATGATAGTGTGTCTATGCAAATTGGAGCTCATTTCATAATCCGGAATTAAGGCGTAAAATTAAATTGGATGTATGTTTGAAGACCGTCTTTTGAGGCGCTTCTGCCCGAGTTATCCTGCCTTGGTGGTGACTTTGGAGGGTTAAGAGGTTCCTGCCCCCCTCTCCCACTTCGTCCCTCCCCCCTCCCTCTCCTTCCGAGGCTTCGTCCCTTCCCCTCCCTGGCGAAGGGGGGGGGGTCTCCTTCTCTCTACCCCAACCCAGTCTCCTGAAATATGGCAAGGGGATACATCCTCTTGATTGTTCCAAAGGATTCAAAGGTTCCAAGGATTGTTCCAAAGGATTCAAAGGTTCCAAGGATTGTTCCAAAGGATTCAAAGGTTCCAAGGATTGTTCCAAAGTACCAATGTAGAACCACCAAAAAGCTGCAAAGGATACCTGATCAACCAGGCTGTGACTCCTGCCTGCCTGCCTACCTACCTGCCTGCCTGCCTGTCTGTCTGCCTGCCTGCCTGCCTGCCTGCCTGCCTGCCTGCCTGCCTGCCTGCCTGCTTCCTTGCCTGCCTGCCTACCTGCCTGCCTGCCTGCCTGCTTCCTTGCCTGCCTGCCTACCTGCCTGCCTGCCTGCCTGCTTCCTTGCCTGCCTGCCTACCTGCCTGCCTGCCTGCCTGCTTCCTTGCCTGCCTGCCTGCCTGCCTGCCTACCTACCTACCTACCTGCCTGCCTGCCTGCCTGTCTGCCAGCCTACACACATGTGCAGATATGACCCCCGGCAATATATGCAAAGGTTGTGCCGGTGATGGTTACATTTGAGCCAGCATCCATTCATATTAACAGAGGCAGTATGGCCGGGGCTTGCAGTATATTTGCAACAATGCCGCCCTTAACGTCACACACTCACGCTTTGTACCTAGTATTGCCCACCTCCCATTATTTACTGTTGCTCTGCACGGCAGTTAGCCTCATCCACTTTTTGGGGGGAATTTTTTTGTTGAGTTTTAAAAAAGTGATAACAGGAGCTTGCGAGCCTTGTTAGCAGGCTTAGAGGTGCCCCCCACTCTTTCCGTAGCTCTCATTGAGCCTTACCTTAGTATAGTTCCCATCTGGTACCCAAGAGTTAGGGTGAGTCTCTTGTGGTGTCCAAGAGTTAGGGTGAGTCTCTTGTGGTACCCAAGAGTTAATGTGAGTCTCTTGTGGTGTCCAAGAGTTAGGGCGAGTCTCTTGTGGTACCCAAGAGTTAATGTGAGTCTCTTGTGGTGCCCAAGAGTTAGTGTGAGTCTCTTGTGGTGCCCAAGAGTTAGTGTGAGCCTCTTCTGGTACCCAAGAGTTAGTGTGAGTCTCTTGTGGTACCCAAGAGTTAGTGTGAGTCTCTTGTGGTGCCCAAGAGTTAGTGTGAGCCTCTTCTGGTACCCAAGAGTTAGTGTGAGTCTCTTGTGGTACCCAAGAGTTAGTGTGAGTCTCTTCTGGTGCCCAAGAGTTAGTGTGAGTCTCTTGTGGTGTCCAAGAGTTAGGGTGAGCCTCTATTGGTGTGGGAAAGTTAGTGTGAAGAGTTCCAGTCACCAGTAGCGTGATGACTGGAGGTCCGTGAATGGCTCACAATCACAATTTATATCAACTGCCGTCTGGACAAATATTGCAAGACCAATGTTGTGTCCGCTGTTGTAAACTGGGGCAGCCTCTGGGACGAATATGACACGATTTCGCGGAATTGGGTCCATTTTTTCTAGGCAAGGGAAGGGGGGGGGGGGTGTCGACGTTAAGCTAGTGGAGTGGAGTTTACAGCTTTAAATGGGTAACATTGGGGGGATATAAAATGGGGGTGGGTTATAAAATTCAATATCTTGTTACCATGTATATAATACGGGGAAGAATTGTTGTTGCTATACTGTACTGGTAAATAGTTCAGACACCTATTTTTAACAGCGCTGCCACTACCCTATTCGTAGCCAGGAGACGTCTTAATAGACTTGAATTAAACCACTACTGGTGAAACATTAAACTCATCTGGTACTGAACTGTTAACTTTGCTAGGAGGCACTAACTTTACTTTATGTTCCAGTTAATATAAACTGGGTAAACTTTTATCTTATATTCGAAAGATTATAATCGAACTTCCAAAACAGAGATATTGAACCGGGAGCAAATATCATTGCCTCTTTACTTCACATATCTATTTACCAACTGCACTCCTAACAAGTTTCAGACTTCACCTGGCTTTCCTCCCTAACCTATCACTGCAGTCCATCACTGCAGGGTGTTGCACATACCCAACATGTATGAATATACATCGCCACGTACTATACTCACTAACACAAATAAGCTGAGACACAGGGGGGGGGAAGATTTGGATTGTACACAAGTAACACTGAACATTGACAGTTGTTAAATGACACCCTCATGGTAACCTAACACTGACATCAGACCACTCAGCTCACCCAGATCCAGCGATACTGCCACCCACCAGGGTCACAGGTACCCAGTGAACCCCAGCCTGTAGCGAGTGACGTCATGTCACTCCAAGCGGAAGCAGCTTCACCGCTGCTTCTGGACCGCTCCAAGCAACAGCCTGGTGGACCAAACTCTCACAAGTCAAGCCTGGCCTCGGGCCGGGCTTGGAGAGTAGAAGAACTCCCAGAACCCCATCAATCAGGTGTCAAGCAGGTGTACCACCTCTGGTTGCGTGTGCAGGGACCTGAGTCAGGACAGTCTGAAGGGGCTGAGTCAATCTGAAGTCGCCTGACAGCTGAGTGGATAGCATTTCTGATTCATAGTCCTGAGGTTCCGAGTTCGATTCCCGGTAGAGGCGGAAACAAATGGACAGAGTTTCTTTCATCCGGATCCTTCTGTTCACCTAGCAGTAAATAGGTACCTGGGCGTTAGACAGCTGCTACGGGCTGTTTCCTGGGGATGTGTAACCAAAAAGGAGGCCTGGTTGAGGACCGGGCCGCGGGGACGCTAAGCCCCTAAATCATCTCAAGATAACCTCAAGATAAGATGATACATAACATAAGCAGTTTACTAACAAAACAAAAGCATTTCAATCAAAATTATTTTGCATTTGATCGTTTGGTAACATTTTGTACTTATGATGTGTTGCGCTACATTATGATCAGTATATTAACCATAATTAGTTTTTACTGTTTACAATAAATTCCAGATTTTGTCCTGAAATTTGGGGAAGAATAAAAATGTATAAAAACAATGTTTTTTTTTCTCCAAAATATGTAGAGGTGTGTATATTGTGCTTTGTGTCATAAAATCATTAATTTACACAAACGCTTACGAAGCCTTGTTAATTAAATTCACGATCACTAATATTACTTCTGATGTAAATAACGTATTATTTAGTTTACAATTATTTATATAAATATGGAGCCATTTTAAGTTTAAAAGTGTCATTTTTGTTATAATAAACTAAGTAGGAGAAGTCTTGAAGTGGACTGCGTAGTGTGGGGGAGTTCCTTGTGGTTCTCCTTAGTGCAGCGACGTTGTCGGAGTACCAAGATATCTTCAGGAGTTTTAGGACGTCCTAGGGATACCAAGACACCTCTAAGAGCATGACAACGTACTCGAGCATGCCAAGACCTTTACACGACCCAAGACAGACCAATGCTGCGCCTTGACCACCCGAAGACCGCTTCTAAACTTAAAAAAAACCAAGTTACGACCTCATCGGAACTGCTATCACGCCCTTAGGAATGTGATGACACCCTCTGAATTTATAAGATTCCCCCAGGAGCGCCACGGCGCCTTGAGACCCGCCAGAACTCCCCCAGGAGCGCCACGGCGCCTTGAGACCCGCCAGAACTCCCCCAGGAGCGCCACGGCGCCTTGAGACCCGCCAGGACTCCCCCAGGAGCGCCACGGCGCCTTGAGACCCGCCAGGACTCCCCCAGGAGCGCCACGGTGCCTTGAGACCCGCCAGGACTCCCCCAGGAACGCCACGGTGCCGTGAGACCCGTCAGAACTCCCCCAGGCGCGCCACGGCGCCTTGAGACCCGTCAGGACTCCCCCAGGCGCGCCACGGCGCCTTGAGAAGCATCAGGACTCCCCCAGGAGCGCCACGGTGCCTTGAGACCCGCCAGGACTCCCCCAGGCGCGCCACGGCTCCAATATCGGTGGCCGCGGGGGAGGTGGGGGCATTAGGGCCGTGTTTAGAGGCGTCTCAACAGCACCATTCTTGTGAGCTGTGAGGACTTGGCCGCCCGCACTAACGGCTGCTCCTGCGATCTGCATATTGGAAAATGACCATTGGTGGCTTTCCCGGGGGTGAAAGGGGGGAGGGGGCGGTAGGGGCCGTGGTTAAGCTCCCTCGTCTCCTGACCCTACTGTCCCCCCCCTCACCCCCTGACCACTCTCCCTTACCTGACCCCTGCCTCTGTCCCTGCTACACATATCCCTTCTCCGCTGGAGACGACTTGAAGTCTGAAGACGCCAAGAAATACAAGACTATCCGATAACGATGTGTACACGAAGATTGGAAGACGGGTGGACGGGGGTTAGAGGACCAGGAGAGACTACCTCACCGTCTCTTCCTCCTCTGTCCCAGGATGATCACCCATATCGGTGTTCACCTAGAGTCGCTTCATGCAGGTCGGCGTTCAATCCCCGACCGTCCAAGTGGTTGGGCACCATTCCTTCCCCCCGTCCCATCCCAAATCCTTATTCTGAACCCTTCCAAGTGCTATAAAGTCGTAATGGCTTGGCGCAATTCCCTGATAATGATTTATCTCCCATCTTCTCGTCTGTCATCAGGTGTGAAAGGTACAAAGGGGAATGTAACAAAGATGTCTTGATGTACTAGGTCTGTGGCTCCCTGTAGGTCGCCCCAAGCGAAAAGCTTTTTGAGCCAAGTTCTCACCAGAGAAGAACTCCCAGACCCACTCCAGGTATACTACTCATATATATAGATGACTGGCATTAGGTAGGCACAGCGACGGCCTGTCATCCTGCTGGCTGGCGTTCGATTCCCGATGGCCCAAGTGGTTGGGTACAGTTCCCTCGTCTCATCCTTATACCCCACCTCCTATCCTCTCACCCCATCTCCTATCTTCAATATCCCTTCCATTTATCTATATCAATGAAATAGAATCAAGGCTGAAATGAAAATTGGATGTGTTCCCCGCAGACTGTGCAAGCTACTGATCACATGGCCCAATCCTCTGCTCTTCAAGCAATCGAAAACTTCTCTTGGAAGATCGACAGCAAGAACCTAATACTCCCAATTATAAATGACCTAATTGATGCACAGAGTAAAGGGTCTCGAATCTCCTTTGTATGGATACCCTCACACATAAATATAACCCATCATAATGAGACAGACATTGCAGCCAAACTAGCGTGTAACAAGTTTGAAGTTGAATTAGATCTAGGTATCCCCATCTCTGCTGTCAAAACTGTATTGGTCCAAACATTCAGATCTGATAGGAAAAAACTTACTGACTCCCAACGACCTGAAAGTACTAGTATAAAAAGCTATGATTTGTTCAGATCTGAAACCTACATCTATGGACAGCACAAAACGTCCACTAGACTGTGCGACACAGTGGTTGCAAGGATCAGGTTGGGTTACCGTTACCTGTGGCAGGTGGCTGCAGGTGACGGGTCTCCCAATCCTGAGCACTCCAGTTGCAAACTCTGTGAGCAGGAACTACGGCATGATCTCCCGCACTACATCACTGAATGCCCAGTTATTAGACCTTTCAGACCAGTTGGCATGAGGTACCTGGAGCTTTGCAATTACTTTATTCACTCTCGTATTCTTGAAGATATCCTCACAGTATACCCAAAATTTGCCAGTGCAGGCTATTAAACACATGGCCCTGTATGACTAACCATCCTGCGAGATGGGGACTTGTATTACCACTGCTACCTTATTCAATCTTGTGTTGTTGATATCCTCAAAATGCATCCGGAGTCTGCCAGTGCAGACCGCTTATCACATGTCTCTGTATGACTAACCATCCTGTGTGATGGGGATTTTATAGCATCACCTAGTTAGCTTTTTTTTGACACACTGTACTCCACTTCATATAGTCTAGGGTAGCTGCACTAATGCAGATGTACCTCATAACTTAATAAAAAAAAAAAAAAAAAGGCCCAATCCTGAGCACTCTAGGTGCTACTAACTCTGTGAGCAGGAACTGCGGCATGATCTCCCACACTACATCACTGAATGCCCAGTTATCAGACCATTCAGACCAGTTGGCATGAGGTACCTGGAGCTTTGTAATTACTTTATTCACTCTCGTGTTCTTGAAGATATCCTCATATTGCACCCAAAATTTGTCAGTGCAGGCTACTGAACGTATGGCCCTGTATGACTAACCATCCTGCGAGATGGGGACTTTTAGTATCACGTAGCTGCTTCTTGACACACTCTGTACTACCCTTCATATAATATAGGGTAGCTACACAAAGGCACATGTACCTAAATGTGTTAGTAAAGAAAAAAAAAAGTTTACCCACGCATTGTACCTAAATGTGTTAATAAAAAATAATTACCCGCGCATTTTCATGGTTTACTCGAAAATGGTGGACGTTAATTCATTCAGGTAAACGTATTACTCTTCTGAGTGAGAGAGAGAGAGAGAGAGAGAGAGAGAGAGAGAGAGAGAGAGAGAGAGAGAGAGAGAGAGAGAGAGAGAGAGAGAGAGAGATTTATGGAAGAGGGGGGGGGGAGAATGGTGGCGAGATGGGGAATTAGGAGAGGAGAGGAGAGGAGAGGGGGGAGATAGGGCAAGAGAGGAGGATGAGAGATTGAGAGAGAGAGAGTAGGAAGGGGGAGGTGGAGTAGTGAAACCCGGGCACCGCCGGGTCCCCTACCTAATGTTATACATAGTCATACTGCTTCCTCGCGATAATCACCTCACCGACCTGGCATCTCCCTGACCCACCACGTCTCAGGACCTACATGTACCAGCATATGCTACAATGTTTGTGTATAAATCTTTGCAATGTTTATGTATAAAACATCTGCATTTTGATCGGGATTATACCTGGATTGTACCTAGATGGGGTTCTAAGAGTTCTTCTACTCCCAAATCCCGGCCCGGGGTCAGGCTTGACTTGTGAGTGCTTGGTCCACCAGGCTGTTGCTTGGAGCGGCCCGCAGGCCCACATACCCACCACAGCCCGGTTGGTCCGGCACTTCTTGAAGAGAACTATCAAGTTTTCTCTTGAAGGCGTATAGGATCTAAATCTGTTGCTTGTGTGGTTCTATGTTGTAGTGGTTACGAGAGTGTCTCGCTCCTCACAAGCATCTTTGATCTGCCACTGTAAGTATGTACCTAGGTAGTGGAGATAGAACCTGGGCAGTGGGGGGGAGGATAAGGGCTGGTGTGGGAGGCTGGGTGAGGGAGAGAGAGGGGAGAGATCATGGGAAGAATAAGGTAGGGTGGATGATGGTGGGGTGAGGGGAGAAAGAGGAGGTAAATGTTAAATTGTTGTCCAGTTTCCCCTCTCCCAACTGTGGGGTAATTGAGGGCGGAGAGTGAGGCGGCCGGAGGGGCGCCAAGCCTGAGGGGAACACTGTGATGCTCCAGTCTTGAAGACCTTCCTCCTCCCGGGCCAGGTTCATACTCCTTCTTGTGGGAGTAAAGATGAGGGGAAAGGCTCGGGTGAAGGAAAAAGTTGTAGACATGTGGAGTAGATTGTGTGTCGTTTTATGTCTCTCTTTCTCTCTGGGAGTTTTTTGGTGTGTGTTTTATCATGGAATTATGTATGGTGGGGCTTGGTTAGCCTCCAGTAGATCCAGGCACTTGGGCCACCACCTCTGGGAGTGGGGCGTCTCGGGTCATCGAATCGTCGTCGAATCGAATCAGTGTTGCGTGGAGCATTCTGACTTTTCCATCGTCTTGCACACCCTGATGCGTTGCTGTCTTGCAACTGGCCAGATGCTCAATGCTGTTTTGCAACTCCTCACATTACCTAATTTTTCTTCTTTTCACTGCTTGTCGTTTTTGCGTTTATTTTCTTTGACACGTAATGGAGGGACGTGGAGATGCAGGCAGACTATAGTCTCTCGTGCTGCAAGTGTAGTTATGTGTTTGTACCAGGCTCATGGAACACTTTCCCGTTACAGTAATGTTTAGTCCCTGCATGAGTGATCGTCCTACGAGGTCGGGACTTCAGTGTCACTTCACTTGACACAAGCTGTGTAGCCCTTTATATAGTCTGTAGTACCTGTAGAAATGTAGATGATGTGTTGCCTGGATTGTACCTGGATGAAGTTCTGGGAGTTCTTTTACTCCCTAAGCAGAAAGTGAACTAATGTGCCATGGAATGGGCTCGAATGCTAGAATGTAAGGAAGGTTTGTAGAGTGCAGAAGAGTTGTTTAAAGAGTGCCATGAACTAAGAGTACCAGGGATGGACTGTGAAGGCACTAGCGAATGTGCAAGTGCATTAGGGGTATGCTAGAGCGCCGGGGAGTGCTCAATAGAGCCAAGGAGCGGGGTAGTGCTTTAGCCAAGGGGTTGGCTGAAACACTTAGAAGTGCACTAGTAAGTCAGTGAGTTTATAACACGTCTTAAAGTGGCTTCACTCAGATGTTTCCGGTGTCTTCACCGGAAATGAGAGAGAGAGAGAGGGGGGGGGGGGGCAAGTTGCCTGTGCTGGGTCTGGCCATGGATGGGGCCCACGTGGGCACTGGGCAGGAGGCGGGGATGGGCAGAGGGCACGGGGCAGGGAGGAGCAAGGGGCATCCATCAGCGAGGCTTGAGGGACAATCCCATCATTACAGCAGTGTAGTCCCTTCGGCTCCCCCATGATCACCCGCTGGCCACGGTGGCAGCTCCGCACACACACACACACACACACACACACACACACACACACACACACACACACACACACACACACACACACACACACGAACGGACGGTCCGTAAGATTGCTTCTGAACTGAAGGTATTGCAAGGCCCGCCACAGCCACCCGGAGCTAAAAGTAAACATCAGCCCTAGAACTGCAGTAGCAATAGTTGTAGCAGTAATAACCATCAAAATAGTAGTAGTAGTAGTAGTGGTAGTGGTAGTAGTGCATGCTAAAGTGGCCCTTAGTAATAAAGTATAATACCAATCATTTTGTGAGAATAATAGAACATTAGCAGGAGAATGATAACATCTTATGTAATTACGGCCGACAGAATGGTGAATGACGTATGCTGTTATTTGCAAATCCCTGTCTGGGGCGCCCTCCCCTGGAGGGGGAGGGGGGGGCGGGGAGTCCCTAGGGGCCAGGGACAGGGGGGGAGGGAGGGGGGGTCCCTGGGTGTGACGTTGGTGCCATGCCTTGTAATCCCTCGCTAATTGGGCCTTGTTGCTGTGCTAATTGGTGTGTGTGTGTGTGTGTGTGTGTGTGTGTGTGTGTGTGTGTGTGTGTGTGTGTGTGTGTGTGTGTGTGTGCGTGTGTGTGTGCGCTATTTATTCCCGCGGAATCGAGCTATTAGCTCTTGGACCCCGCCTTTTTAACCGATCTATTTGTTCTCTTATATCTACATATATTTCTCTCTAAAACACACACACACACACACCTCGTGGGTGGGGCCTGGTAGCCTGGTAGATAGCGCGCAGGACTCGTAATTCTGTGGCGCGGGTTCGATTCCCGCACGAGGCAGGAACAAATGGGCAAAGTTTCTTTCACCCTGAATGCCCCTGTTACCTAGCAGTAAATAGGTACCTGGGAGTTAGTCAGCTGTCACGGGCTGCTTCCTGGGTGGTGTGTGTGTATGGTGTGAAAAAAAATAAAAATAAAGCAAACACAGTACCCTGGGGGACTGGAGCAAGCACAGTACCCTGGGGGACTGGAGCAAGCACAGTACCCTGGGGGACTGGAGCAAGCACAGTACCCTGGGGGGACTGGAGCAAGCACAGTACCCTGGGGGACTGGAGCAAGCACAGTACCCTGGGGGACTGGAGCAAGCACAGTACCCTGGGGGACTGGAGCAAGCACAGTACCCTGGGGGGACTGGAGCAAGCACAGTACCCTGGGGGACTGGAGCAAGCACAGTACCCTGAGGGACTGAAGCAAGCACAGTACCCTGGAGGGACTGAAGCAAGCACAGTATCCTGGGGGGACTGAAGCAAGCACAGTACCCTGGGGGGACTGAAGCAAGCACAGTATCCTGAGGGACTGAAGCAAGCACAGTACCCTGGGGGACTGGAGCAAGCACAGTACCCTGGGGGGACTGGAGCAAGCACAGTACCCTGGGGGACTGAAGCAAGCACAGTACCCTGAGGGACTGAAGCAAGCACAGTACCCTGGGGGACTGGAGCAAGCACAGTACCCTGGAGGGACTGAAGCAAGCACAGTATCCTGGGGGGACTGAAGCAAGCACAGTACCCTGGGGGGACTGAAGCAAGCACAGTATCCTGGGGGACTGGAGCAAACCCAGTACCCTGGGGGACTGGAGCAAGCACAGTACCCTGGGGGGACTGGAGCAGCACAGTACCCTGGGGGGACTGGAGCAAGCACAGTACCCTGGGGGGACTGGAGCAAACCCAGTACCCTGGGGGGACTGGAGCAAGCACAGTACCCTGGGGGGACTGGAGCAGCACAGTACCCTGGGGGGACTGGAGCAAGCACAGTACCCTGGGGGGACTGGAGCAAACCCAGTACCCTGGGGGGACTGGAGCAAGCACAGTACCCTGGGGGGACTGGAGCAAGCACAGTACCCTGGGGGACTGGAGCAAGCACAGTACCCTGGGGGGACTGGAGCAAGCCCAGTACCCTGGGGGACTGTGCTTACCACTGTGGATGATCCGGATTTTAGTTTGTTGACTATTACACTGGGTTCTGTTAGTTGGGAATCTGAAGATACATCTATCAATTTTTCCAGTAATTCTTTTTGAGCGCATTATGTGCGCAATAACACCTTGGTCACATTTGTCGGAGGCGTTTGCAAAATGTGTGTATATTATACAGCGTTTGTTTGTCTTCCATGGCATCAAAGAACATGTCATAGTGATCTAGCAATTGTGAGAGGGCAGGAGCGTCCTGTTGTAAAACCGTGTTATGTCTAAGGGTTATGTCGACGCTGTTATTCCATTGTCACACAATTCCCCAGCATAGCAGAGGAGACTGCCTCTTCCTGCTTACCTTCCGTTATTCCACTCTCTGTATACCGCGTATTACGACCTGTAGGGGGCTCAACCCCAGACGGAGCTCAACCCCAGACGGAGCTCAACCCCAGACGGAGCTCAACCCCAGATGGCGCTCAACCAGTAAGGAGCTCAACCCCAGACGGGGCTCAACCAGTAAGGAGCTCAACCCAACCCAGATCACCAATACAGCCTCAAGCCGGGGCAAGACCTAGCGGCTCCTTATTACCCCCTGTAGGTAATCACCGATTACGCCGCCGGCTCCTAGTTCCAGTCCTCGGTTATCTTGAGGTTATCTTGAGATGATTTCGGGGCTTTTTTAGTGTCCCCGCGGCCCGGTCCTCGACCAGGCCTCCACCCCCAGGAAGCAGCCCGTGACAACTGACTAACACCCAGGTACCTATTTACTGCTAGGTAACAGGGGCATAGGGTAAAAGAAACTCTACCCATTGTTTCTCGCCGGCGCCCGGGATCGAACCCGGGAGCACAGGATCATGTGTCCAGTGTTCTGTCCGTTCAGCCACACTACTGAAACACGTCACAACGTGTTCTCGTGATCTTAGATTTACAAAGATTTACAAAGATTTACAAAGATCTTGATGATAGTGATATTAATGCTATCAGTCTGTAAATGTTTGCCTGGGCTTTATGCCCTCCTTCATATACCCGTAAGGGTGAAAATTGTCCGTCAGTATTGGGAATGTGGTCTAAAATGGCCATCCGCAGGTCCATTCCACTGCGACACTGAGCATGTCTTTGCTGTTCACGGCTCCCTAAAGCCTCGGCCAGATCATTGCTTTCACTCCAAATGATTATTGGAAACTGTCAGGTAACTGCTGGAGCCTCCGGTCGTGGTGCGAGAGTGACTGTCCGGTTGTTCGAGAGAGAGACTGTCCGGTTGTGCGAGAGACTGTCCGGTTGTGCGAGAGAGTGACTGTCCGGTTGTGCGAGAGAGTGACTGTCCGGTTGTGCGAGAGACTGTCCGGTTGTGCGAGAGAGTGACTGTCCGGTTGTGCGAGAGAGTGACTGTCCGGTTGTGCGAGAGAGTGACTGTCCGGTTGTGCGAGAGAGTGACTGTCCGGTTGTGCGAGAGAGTGACTGTCCGGTTGTGCGAGAGAGAGACTGTCCGGTTGTGCGACAGAGAGACTGTCCGGTTGTGCGAGAGAGAGACTGTCCGGTTGTGCGAGAGAGAGACTGTCCGGTTGTGCGAGAGAGAGACTGTCCGGTAGTGCGACAGAGAGACTGTCCGGTTGTGCGAGAGAGAGACTGTCCGGTTGTGCGAGAGAGAGACTGTCCGGTTGTGCGAGAGAGAGACTGTCCGGTAGTGCGACAGAGAGACTGTCCGGTTGTGCGACAGAGAGACTGTCCGGTTGTGCGAGAGAGAGACTGTCCGGTAGTGCGACAGAGAGACTGTCCGGTTGTGCGACAGAGAGACTGTCCGGTTGTGCGAGAGAGAGACTGTCCGGTTGTGCGAGAGAGAGACTGTCCGGTTGTGCGAGAGAGAGACTGTCCGGTTGTGCGAGAGAGAGACTGTCCGGTAGTGCGACAGAGAGACTGTCCGGTAGTGCGACAGAGAGACTGTCCGGTAGTGCGACAGAGAGACTGTCCGGTAGTGCGACAGAGAGACTGTCCGGTAGTGCGACAGAGAGACTGTCCGGTTGTGCGAGAGAGAGACTGTCCGGTTGTGCGAGAGAGAGACTGTCCGGTAGTGCGACAGAGAGACTGTCCGGTAGTGCGACAGAGAGAGAGACTGTCCGGTTGTGCGAGAGAGAGACTGTCCGGTTGTGCGAGAGAGAGACTGTCCGGTAGTGCGACAGAGAGACTGTCCGGTAGTGCGAGAGAGAGACTGTCCGGTTGTGCGAGAGAGAGACTGTCCGGTAGTGCGACAGAGAGACTGTCCGGTAGTGCGAGAGAGAGACTGTCCGGTTGTGCGAGAGAGAGACTGTCCGGTTGTGCGACAGAGAGACTGTCCGGTTGTGCGAGAGAGAGACTGTCCGGTTGTGCGACAGAGAGACTATCCGGTTGTGCGAGAGACTGTCCGGTTGTGCGAGAGAGAGACTGTCCGGTAGTGCGACAGAGAGACTGTCCGGTTGTGCGACAGAGAGACTGTCCGGTTGTGCGAGAGAGAGACTGTCCGGTTGTGCGAGAGACTGTCCGGTTGTGCGAGAGAGAGACTGTCCGGTTGTGCGAGAGAGTGACTGTCCGGTTGTGCGAGAGAGTGACTGTCCGGTTGTGCGAGAGAGAGACTGTCCGGTTGTGCGAGAGAGAGACTGTCCGGTTGTGCGAGAGAGAGACTGTCCGGTTGTGCGAGAGAGAGACTGTCCGGTTGTGCGAGAGAGTGACTGTCCGGTTGTGCGAGAGAGAGACTGTCCGGTTGTGCGAGAGGTATATATATATTGTTACAGAGTCGTGTGGCATCTTATTGGCCTATTTCAGAACCAGTGTTAGCCTTTAGGGTGTAAATAATGTTGGAATTTATAAACTTTGATTTGCAGCCTTGTGGCCGGATAGCGTGTTATAGAGCAGCCTTATGGCCGGATTGCGTGTTATAGAGCAGCCTTATGGCCGGATAGCGTGTTATAGAGCAGCCTTATGGCCGGATAGCGTGTTATAGAGCAGCCTTATGGCCGGATAGCGTGTTATAGAGCAGCCTTATGGCCGGATAGCGTGTTATAGAGCAGCCTTATGGCCGGATAGCGTGTTTAGAGCAGCCTCGTGGCCGGATAGCGTGTTTAGAGTAGCCTCGTGGCCGGATAGCGTGTTTAGAGCAGCCTCGTGGCCGGATAGCGTGTTTAGAACAGCCTCGTGGCCGGATAGCGTGTTTAGAGCAGCCTCGTGGCCGGATAGCGTGTTTAGAGCAGCCTTGTGGCCGGATAGCGTGTTTAGAGCAGCCTCGTGGCCGGATAGCGTGTTTAGAGCAGCCTTGTGGCCGGATAGCGTGTTTAGAGGAGCCTTGTGGCCGGATAGCGTGTTTAGAGCAGCCTTGTGGCCGGATAGCGTGTTTAGAGCAGCCTCGTGGCCGGATAGCGTGTTTAGAGCAGCCTTATGGCCGGATAGCGTGTTATAGAGCAGCCTTATGGCCGGATAGCGTGTTATAGAGCAGCCTTATGGCCGGATAGCGTGTTATAGAGCAGCCTTATGGCCGGATAGCGTGTTTAGAGCAGCCTCGTGGCCGGATAGCGTGTTTAGAGTAGCCTCGTGGCCGGATAGCGTGTTTAGAGCAGCCTCGTGGCCGGATAGCGTGTTTAGAACAGCCTCGTGGCCGGATAGCGTGTTTAGAGCAGCCTCGTGGCCGGATAGCGTGTTTAGAGCAGCCTTGTGGCCGGATAGCGTGTTTAGAGCAGCCTCGTGGCCGGATAGCGTGTTTAGAGCAGCCTTGTGGCCGGATAGCGTGTTTAGAGGAGCCTTGTGGCCGGATAGCGTGTTTAGAGCAGCCTTGTGGCCGGATAGCGTGTTTAGAGCAGCCTCGTGGCCGGATAGCGTGTTTAGAGCAGCCTTGTGGCCGGATAGCGTGTTTAGAGCAGCCTCGTGGCCGGATAGCGTGTTTAGAGCAGCCTTGTGACCGGATAGCGTTGTTGTTGTTGTTGTTAAAGATTTAGCTACTCAGGACGAAGTGTCCATGTAGCACGGGCTATGGTGAGCCCGTAACCGGATAGCGTGTTTAGATATATTTATATAAAACAGTGAGGTGTGACACGAGGGAAGCCTCACCTGGAGACTAACTATCCTCTAAGTAATCTACCCTCCCACCCCACACCCCCACACCCCCCTCTTCCCCCCCTCCCCCCATCCCACACCTACAACCTCCTTCCCACCCCTCAACCCCCCCACGCCTTCTCTGCCTCATCTCGACCTTCTTTTGTGTCTCGTTCGCCCTTGTCTATCTTCTTACCTCCCCCCCTTCCCCCTCCTGGGTGCTGGTGGCCACCCCCCCCCCCTCCACCCTGGGGGGTGGGGGGGGTGTCAGCTGTGGTGGTGCTGCTCAAGCTCCTTCATAACACACTTGTGGTCAAATTGATGTAATGTGCTCACACTTGTCTTGCTTGTGGTGTGTGAGTTGTGGCTGGGTCATGGTTGCTGCTGGTAGTGCTGGTTGTGGTGGTGGTGGTGGTGGTGGTAGTGCTGGTGGTGGTGGTGGTGGTGGTGGTGGTAGTGCTGGTGGTGGTGGTGGTGGTAGTGCTGGTGGTGGTGGTGGTGGTAGTGCTGGTGGTGGTGGTGGTAGTGGTGGTGGTGGTGGTGGTGGTGGTGCTGGTTGTGGTGGTGGTGGTGGTGGTGGTGGGTAGTGTTTGTGGTTGTGGTACCTGTTATATTATACTGTAATTGTGCTGTCGTTTGAGTTCTTTGTTGAATGTGATGTTAAAAGTTATGGATGGAGGTGGCTTCCAGGACTTCTTCTTCCAGTGTACTCCAGTTGTCGATTGGCCGTTCAAGGCACCAGTTTCCCTATTTTTGTTTTCGATTAGTTTGTTTTTTTTCCACTTCAATCTTTCTCCTGTCGTCAGGCTTCCTCTCACTTTAAAAAGGTATCCTTATATCCATCTTCTCTGTTCCCCCTCAGTATCTTGTATGTTGTGCTCATATTCCCTCTGTTTACATTCTTGTATGGTTGTGATACTTAGTCCCCTGAACTTGTTCTTGTAGATTAACCCACTTTGTTTTTTGCACTTTGTTTTGCAAGACAAAGATCAAAGTGAGTTAATCTTGTAGATTAACCCACTTTGTTTTTTGCTTTGTTATTTTTAAATTTTTAAATGCAAACCTCTACACGTTTGTGATTTTGGGTTTGTGTTTCAGGCGGTACAGATTCCAGGCCGGTGCTGCTTAATATGATGCCAGTCTTATGTAGGTTGTGTAGATTGTCTTGAAAAAATAATTCCATATTTCTGTTTTTAAATGTCATATAACGTTTGTCAGCTTCCAATATGCTGCCAATATTATCGCCACGTGACAACCTGCTGTAACAATTCCACAAGAAACATGATGGATTCTGGCCAGGCGCCGTGAGTGTGGCGGGTCCAGACGAGGCTCATTAGTGAGCAGTTTTGAGTAGTCCGTTAATAGTTCGGTAATTACTGCCCCCAATTAGAGACGTCTGGTTGAAGAGGACTGAAAGTAGCGAGACTGGAGAGGGGAGGGTGGGAGGGGTTGAGGGGGTGGGGGGAGGTGTATCACCATGATATGGTGCCTACGTTGGTCTGCGAACCACTGGCACCAACAGTCTCATTGACCAGACTATTAGTGAGTTTTTAACTGAAACTCCCGAAACTACCACCATAGGTCAACATAAGGGAAGGTAATGTGTTTAGGGAGAGAGGTGGGGGGGGGGGGCAGATGTGAACCATTTATGTATTGTTGGTTGCATCGACAACCCCCTTTTTTGTGGGGTCTGGCCCCCCAACACAGGGATGACCAGCTGCAGAGGTAGTGGTAGATGGTGGTGGTGGTGGTGTAGGTGGTAGATGGTTTTAGCGGTAGATGTCGCTGTGGTAGATGGTATGGGTAGTAGATGCTATGGGTAGTTGATGGCTGGGGTGGTAGATGACACTCGTAGCAAATGGCGAGAATTATGGTTGATTTGGTCTATACAAGATGTCATTTCCTCTCTAGTCTTGTGGGATTGTTTAGTTAGGCTCCTCGCACGTGCTGCCACCTGCTGAGCTCTCCGTGTATCTGTGTCTCCATCAGCCACTCAATTTTCCCAGTCTAAGATTGCCACTGTGAAGTTCCCCATGATTAATTATTGAGCTCCATTCCTACATGCGTTTGTGGTGGTCTCCCTTGTTTGTGGTGTGTCTCCCATGTTTGTGGTGTGTCTCCCTTGTTTGTGGCGTGTCTCCCTTGTTTGTGGTGTGTCTCCCTTGTTTGTGGTGGTCTCCCTTGTTTGTGGTGGTCTCCCTTGTTTGTGGTGTGTCTCCCTTGTTTGTGGTGGTCTCCCTTGTTTGTGGTGTGTCTCCCTTGTTTGTGGTGTGTCTCCCTTGTTTGTGGTGGTCTCCCTTGTTTGTGGTGGTCTCCCTTGTTTGTGGTGTGTCTCCCTTGTTTGTGGTGGTCTCCCTTGTTTGTGGTGTGTCTCCCTTGTTTGTGGTGTGTCTCCCTTGTTTGTGGTGGTCTCCCTTGTTTGTGGTGTGTCTCCCTTGTTTGTGGTGTGTCTCCCTTGTTTGTGGTGTGTCTCCCATGTTTGTGGTGTGTCTCCCTTGTTTGTGGCGTGTCTCCCTTGTTTGTGGCGTGTCTCCCATGTTTGTGGTGTGTCTCCCTTGTTTGTGGCGTGTCTCCCTTGTTTGTGGCGTGTCTCCCATGTTTGTGGTGTGTCTCCCTTGTTTGTGGCGTGTCTCCCATGTTTATGGTGTGTCTCCCTTGTTTGTGGCGTGTCTCCCTTGTTTGTGGCGTGTCTCCCATGTTTGTGGTGTTATGTTGAAATAACACTGTTCATAGAGTTTTCTCGCAGCGTACTTACTGCACCTCTGTTTTACAGCGGAGCTATTTTGCACTTCCTGCCATATCGCCTGGTCTTATGAGCAGTTATTTCCAAGTGCAGATTTGGAGACTTGTGAGAGTTTGATCCACCAGGCTGTTGCTTGGAGAGGCCCGCAGGCCCCACATACCCACCACAGCCCGGTTGGTCCGGATCTCCTTGGAGAAAATAGATCATTTTCTCCTGAAGATGTCGTAGATTGTATCCTTATCTATGTCCGTGTCCTTATCTATGTCCCATATGAGGATGAGAGAAGGACGAGTGCCATCACCCCTCTACTACCTACTCCTCTCCCTTCAATTTTTCTCCCCTATTCTTTCCCTTTCCCGCTCTCCCCTTCCCCCTTCCCTCTTCTCCGGGGATTCCTGAAATACTGGAATGTATTCCGGTGATGTCAGATTCCAGGAATATTACTGTGACTTGCTCACGTGTCTTTCATGAATAGTCATTAAGTCTTGGAGACGAAGTGTTGGTGCGGGTGTTGTTGGTGCGGGTGTTGTTGGTGCGGGTGTTGGTGCAGGTGTTGGTGCGGGTGTTGGTGCGGGTGTTGGTGTAGGTGTTGGTGTAAGTGTTGGTGCAGGTGTTGTTGGTGCGGGTGTTGGTGCGGGTGTTGGTGCGGGTGTTGGTGCGGGTGTTGGTGTAGGTGTTGGTGCAGGTGTTGGTGCGGGTGTTGTTGGTGCAGGTGTTGGTGCGGGTGTTGGTGCGGGTGTTGGTGTGGGTGGTATTGATGCAGGTGTTGGGGTTGGAGCGGGTGTTGGTTTAGATGGTGTGGGTGTTTTTGCGGGTGTTAGTGCGGGTGTTGGGGAATGATGGTGTGGGAGACAACATACAGGGGGCGGGCTTGTGGGTGGTGGCGTTGGCCGCCCCGCAATATTTCAGTAATTACTAAAGCTAGACTTGAGGAGGAAATATGGTGCTGGACTGACACCTGTGACTCCCCATGTCTCCAGCAGCAGCTGCCCGGCTCTTGGGGGGTAAACACCCGAAGCCCATTACCAACATGCATGATGCATTTTGTTCACTTTGTTCATTTATTATGCTCCCCCGTCGGGGGTGGGGTAGAGATTACTCAGGCACACATGAAGGGCTCAGGAATTGAACCCCCAAAAGTCATTTACCTAAGCAAATAAAAATTTTGTGAAGTTAATTACAAATGTTGCAAATTGGCCCGTCACACTCACCAGTGTCACCGCTGTTGACAGTTTCTTCAACTCCAACAGCCCTGGTTGATCAGTCCAGCAACCAGGAGGTCTGGTCGAGGACCGGGCCGCGGGGACGCTAAGCCCCGGAAGCACCTCAAGGTAACTGCGCTAGTCGCCCTCATACAGCCACCAGACCACAGCTTACTTTAACTTCACACACAGAGCTCAGTAGCTCAGTCGATTAAGGCAGTGTCTGGGATGCTCCCGGACGCAGGTTCGAATCCTCGTCACGGCCCTTGTGGATTTGTTCATTTACGTTAACTTGTTGGGCGCATCCGATCCCTCGATCGTCGTCGCCCCTAAACCAACACGACATTAACTTGTTTGCTAAGTAAAAATAAATATATTATAAATTAAAGGAATCAGCAAAAAAAATATATTATAAATAATAATAGTGAATATAATATTACTCATGTCATGAGAACATTTAAAAATATCACCTTGTTCACTGCGATGGAAGAGGGGGGGGGGGATCGGGGACAGGGGGGGGGGGGAGGGGGTGATGTTCGAGTGTTTGGTGGGGGGAGGGGGGCAGGCTGCCTTTGTTTGTGAGCGACCTGCGTGTTTGTCCCCCCCCCCTCTCTCACCCCTCGTACTGTCATACATGCATGGCGCCACTATTAATTGTCCTTTCTCTCTCTCTCTCTCTCTCTCTCTCTCTCTCTCTCTCTCTCTCTCTACCCAGCCACTTGGGCTGGACGGTAGAGCGACGGTCTCGCTTCATGCAGGTCGGCGTTCAATCCCCGACCGTCCAAGTGGTTGGAGCACCATTCCTTCCCCCCGTCCCATCCCAAATCCTTATCCTGACCCCTTCCCAGTGCTATATAGTCGTAATGACTTGGCGCTTTCCCCCCTGATCCCTTCCCTTCTCTCTCTCTCTCTCTCTCTCTCTCTCTCTCTCTCTCTCTCTCTCTCTCTCTCTCTCTCTCTCTCTCTCTCTCTCTCTCTCTCTCTCTCTCTCTCTCTCTCTCTCTCTCTCTCTCTCTCTCTCTCTCTCTCTCTCTCTCACTCACACACACACACACAAAACAACGGCCGCTGGAGGCGGAGTGGACAGCACGCTGGATACGTAGTCCTATGGACCTGGGTTCGATTCCCGGCGCCGGCGGAAACAAAAATGGGCAGAGTTTCTTTCTCCCTGATGCCCCTGTTACCTAGCAGTAAATAGGTACCTGGGAGTTAGACAGCTGTTAAGGGCTGCTTCCTGGATGTGTGTGTGTGTGTGTGGTCCGGGGAAGTTAGTACTTAGTAACAGTTGATTGACAGTTAAGAGGCGGGACCAGAGAGCCAGAGCTCAACCTCCGCAAGCACAACTAGGTGAGGACAACAACTAAATGTTGAACACAGGTAAACCAAGATCACATCTCATCTCCACACTATCACCGCCAGCCTCCCAGATCACATCTCTCCCCAGCATCCACTCGTAGCTCATGCCCCGTCGTTACCGTATCATAACACACGCATGAATTTTACGTAAACATCGCTGGTAATGTTACCCGCCCACTGCGACAATTGGCTCCCACACCCATGCTCTCTCCTCTCTGATGGCCAGCCTCCCTCCGTGCCTCTCTCACATCTGCCAATCACCCTCCCACCTGTCAATCACTCTTCCGGTCCCCCCTTCCCTCTTCCCCTCTCTATTCTCCCTCGCCCCCTTCCATTATGCCGGCCCCCCTCCCTCCCGCCTGCCCCCCGCCCCTCTCCTGGGCCCGGCCCTCGCCACCGTCCAATATGGGTCTAACCAAACAATAACAAGGGGGACATAATCCTTTATTAAATTTAGTCATTCTGGCGATATAAAAATTAACGAGTCTTGTGCAGGGAGAGAGAGAGAGAGAGAGAGAGTGGGCGGGGTCTGGGTGGCTTGGTGAACGAGTGGGTGGGTGAGTGGGTGGGTGAGTGAACTAGTGTGTGGGTGCGTTAATAAGAGCATTGTGCGGGTTAATGAGTACGAGTGAGATTGAGTTAGTGGCGTGGGGAGATGGGGGGGGAGGGGAGAGAAAGGGGAAGGGGCGACAAAGTGCCCCCCCCCCGGAACGGCGCTAATAGAGTTGCGGCCACACTATTGGTGGGTTCCGCACGCTACCAATGCCTGCTGATTGGCTCTGGGCGGCGGGGCTCTTTGCCCACCTGTCGGCGCACGAACTCGCGCATACACGGATGGAATCCACGAATTATATGAGTGTGTGTGTGAGTGGGAAGATGTGCCGCAGGGTCCGCCGCTAAGTGACAGTCTGGCTGTTGTTTGTAAGCGGTTTGCCGCCATCTTTGTAGAGCAGACATATTCCGCTGCTGCTTTCTTTAACGTTAAGAAATGCGTCGTGTGTCTTGGCTCCGTCTCCATAGGCTGTTATCGGGACTTGAGGTGAAGGGCGTGGACTTACTTGAGCGGAGTTACCTTGAGGTCTCCTGGTTAGTGGTCTGATGGTAATCACAGCCTGGTTGATCTGAAGGGTGTCAAGGGCTGCCTCCTCACCGTTCTCAAGAACTCATTTGCTTTGATCTTATTTAGGATGTCAATCATATGTGTGTTTAGTGGTTCCTTTGTACCGTGTTGTACTGTGTCCTCAGTGTACCGTGTTGTACTGTGTCCTCAGTGTACCGTGTTGTACTGTGTCCTCAGTGTACCGTGTTGTACTGTGTCCTCAGTGTACCGTGGTGTACTGTGTCCTCATGTGCTGTACTGTATTTTGTCCTCAGTATACTGTGTTGTACTGTGTCACGGTGCCACTGTGCCTACTCTCTCGTGGCACTGATTTGGGTCATATCTCCTGAGCCTGCTCCTGGTACTTGGGCTTCTAGTAGGTCTATCGTCTGAAAGTTTGGGCTGCGAGTACGTCAGTGGTCTGAAAGTTTGGGCTTCTGGATTACAAATAGAATACATTGGAATACAAATAGAATACATTGGAATAGAAATATGTCACCTTCAGACCATTAGTCCAGTATGTGACTTACCTGGATCTTAATTAGAGCGGGTCTCTGGAGGGTCTCTTCTACTCCCACAAGACCAGCCCGAAACCAGGCTCGACTTGTGATAACTTGGTCCAACAGGCTGTTGCTTGGAACGGCCCGCGGCTACTGGCTCACATATCCACTACAACCCGGTTGATCCGGCACTTCTTGCAAGGACTTATTGATTCTCGAGGAAGAATTCTACATGCTTCATTGATACTGCTGTCTGAGATTCTCCCTGATTAGCGTTAGGGGGTGTTCCAAAGTGGGGGCTCATACTGTGCTCTTGGGTACTTTGTGTGTGTGTGTGTGTGTGTGTGTGTGTGTGTGTGTGTGTGTGTGTGTGTGTGTGTGTGTGTGTGTGTGTGTGTGTCTTTGTGATTGTGCGTGCGCGCATGTGCTTTGGAGGGGAGGGGGGGGGCAGCAGAAACCGGTAAAAAACGTTTGCAGGTAAATCCATTTTAAGCCTCAGGTACACTCCTAGGTGATCTACCAGTAAGCCCTAATTAAGGTTAAGGTAAACTAATGAAGTTTGAGGTAAACTTGAGTATATAGCGTGGGCGTGGGCGTGGAGACTGACGCAGTGGCTGCTGCTCCGCTGCTCCAATACTTCACTCTAGATGTCATTACACGATAAGTAAATTGGAATAGTTAATAATAGATAATAGTGTGATGATAGATAGGAAGGGAGTGACATCTTTGATGCGGTGAAATGTCAGGCTCTGCGTCACAGCCAGGCACTGTGTCACAGCCAGGCACTGTGTCACTGCCAGGCACTGTGTCACTGCCAGGCACTGTGTTACAGCCAGGCACTGTGTCACAGCCAGGCACTGTGTCACAGCCAGGCACTGTGTCACAGCCAGGCACTGTGTCACTGCCAGGCACTGTGTTATAGCCAGGCACTGTGTCACAGCCAGGCACTGTGTCACAGCCAGGCACTGTGTCACAGCCAGGCACTGTGTCACAGCCAGGCACTGTGTCACAGCCAGGCACTGTGTCACAGCCAGGCACTGTGTCACAGCCAGGCACTGTGTCACAGCCAGGCACTGTGTCACAGCCAGGCACTGTGTCACAGCCAGGCACTGTGTCACAGCCAGGCACTGTGTCACAGCCAGGCACTGTGTCACAGCCAGGCACTGTGTCACAGCCAGGCACTGTGTCACAGCCAGGCTCTGTGTCACAGGTGGGCTGCTGGAGGGAGAAAACCCAGCAGGATGGAAGATGGACTACGGGAGGGAAGGGTGTGGGAGGGGTGGGGTGGGAAGAGGTCAGTGAGAGGGCAGCTCCTGGCGGGAGAGAGAGGAAGGGAGAGGGAGGAAGGGAAGGAAGATGGGTGGCCCTCTCACGGTGCCAGGAAAGGTGCCCGCTAGTAATTTACGTCGCAGTCAAAGACTCGGAAAATTTCTCATTTGGTTGTGTCGGAACTGGTGGGGTTGAGTGCTTGCCTATCACTGCTTGCCTATTAGTGACTACCGGGGGTAGGGGGAGTGAGGGAGCGATTTTTATATAATCATAGTTCATGCTCGTTATCTTGAGGTTATCTTGAGATGATTTCAGGGCTTTAGTGTCCCCGCGGCCCGGTCCTCGACCAGGCCTCCACCCCCCAGGAAGCAGCCCGTGACAGCTGACTAACACCCAGGTACCTATTTT